>NC_045546.1:73847310-74159952 GCF_009769535.1 Thamnophis elegans | reverse complement strand
TTGACGAATGTGACTTCGTCGAAACGTCGCCAAGACATCTCCAATTCTACGCGGGAGAAAACCCGAACAACTAGAGACCTACATATATATATACATATACATACATACATACATACATACATACATACATACATACATATATATATATATATATATATATAAAATAAGGAGGAGAACCCTGTGGCTTAGTGGTTAACACATCTGCCTAAGATTTAATAGAGCACAGGTTCGAATCCCAGTAAGGGTATGGCTAGCTGATGAGAGCTAAGTAGCTTGAAATAGATCTACTAGTCTCCCTTTATTTATTTATCAGCACAAATAATATAATATAATATAATATAATATAATATATATAATATAATATAATATAATATAATATAATATAATATAATATAATAATATAATATAATATATATATTATATATATATATATATATATATATATATATATATATATATATATATATATATATATAGTCAAAAGTAATCTGTAACAAATATTAACTAATTTTTCTTAGCTTTTAATGCAAAAACCTCCCAAATCAATTTCTTGTTTAGTCTTCTTTCTCAGTCCTCCCTGTGTACCACAAGAGTTCCTTTTAGTCTCTGCTCATTATCCTAATTTAAAATGGATTTGAGTGGTTTGTTTGGCAAAATTGTTTTTTATTCCTTGAGCAAACATCAACATGCATGTTGAGTTAAATGAGCAGCAGTTCAGTTCATGCTGTGTAGATATGTGCCTAAATGTATTATTTATCTTGCCTCAATCTAGAATTGTGGAGTGCCAAATTAACCAGACCAGAGGAGGCAACTGTTAAGAGATGGTGGGGAAAACACAGCCACTCTCTTGTCTTCTAACTGGAGTGTTTATATTGGCCCAGCACTCTCAGAGTGCAGCATACTTTGGAGTGCAGATTTCTCATTCATTAGCTTCAGGCTTGGGATGCTTCTGGATAGGTAGTTCCTTGTGCTACAAACTAGAAAGCGTCTTTTAAGCGTTGTCAAATCAGAGTTGGGGATGACGTGGGGGAGGGAAAGAACAAGGAAGAATAACAAATTGAGATTGATCTTTTTTTACGAACAATGCACAGCAGCAAAATCTTCTCTGTACCTTCTGCCCAATGCAAATTATAGGCAGAGAACCACATAGTAAAACCATTTCTCACTATCTGATTAGAGATGCATATTTGTAGGAGAATACTCATGCATTGACAAATAATCACATCTCCAGGAAAAATCTAATTCTTTCTCCATGCTCTTGGGACAGGAATGAATAAAAGTCTCCATTGATTGAGTAATAATATTTTTAGTTCTGATTGCCATTTTATTGCTTTAGTTGGTTTTTTTAAAAAAACAATGTGTTGTTTTCCGTTATGTTTTGCATTTGTAATTTATGATTTGTTTTAATGTCACCCAGAATCATGTTTGACTTGTGCAGCCATATAAATCCTACCAATCAGTCAAAAATGTCTTGGAGAAAAGTATTTTATCTGAAGTATTTGTCTACTATCTCTCCTCTAGCTTTAAAATATAGTCAGGGGGTACAGGCATGTTTCCTCTTAAAAAAAAAGCTATCCATGTTGTAATGCCTGTATTATCAGTTCTGGTTATTATTCTGGTCAGCATTTAAAATGTCCTGAACAGGCTTTTGTCTTATCCAAAGTGTCAGGAGAATGTAGTGAAAATAAACTAATATGATTCCCTAAAGGCAATGGAATGGACTCCACTCCAGTGAATAAAATGGCAGGGTGAATATGTGTGTACATGTGGCTGGCTGGCTGGCTATCATTTTACTGCTTTTTCCCTCCTAATTGAAATGTAGCACCCCAAATCCTAAATTTAAATTTTGCGTGTGAGAGGAAAGGAAGACCTACACCTACATTATTGTAAAGAATTGGTGTGGGGAACATTAAAATGTGATGGCGCAGTGGTTAGGGTGCAGTACTGCAGGCCACTGTTATCTGCAGTTCAGCGGTTCTAATCTCACCGGCTCAAGGTTGACTCAGCCTTCCATCCTTCCGAGGTGGGTGAAATGAGGACCCAGACTGTGGGGGCGATATGCTGACTCTGTAAACCGCTTAGAGAGGGCTGAAAGCCCTATGAAGCAGTGTATAAGTCTAACTGCTATTGCTATTGCTATAAGAAGCTGGGAAAGGGCGAGGACCTGAGAGGATGTGGACAGTAAATGCCAAAGTGGTCCCAGTTGGCAGTAGGAGCATTTGGGACTGCGACTCCTAGACTGGGTGAGTAACTTCAACAGATCCCAGGGACTACAAGAAAATTCTCTGTCCAGAACAGAGCACTTCTAAAAACAATTAGCAATAGCTATTGCTATTATCCCGGCTAAAATATTCAAATCTGCTACAGCATTTTAAGATTGCAAAATTTCATTACTGGCAGGAGGCAGACTAACAAGCCCCTCTTATTCTTAGATGTACAAAGATGTCTGTTTTGGCTACAGAATTTAAAACTTAGAACCTCAAAAGAGGCAGAGGAAAGCTTAAGAATATTTGCCCAGAGAAAGGTCCTGTTATATCGAATGGATCCTACTCCTAAATAAGTTTAGATAGGTTCCCACCCTAAAGCTTCAACGAAATGTCATGCTGCTTTGTATCGTGCACCTCATCAGATGACTCACACGGAAATGTTTTCAAAGCTAAATTTCAGAATGAGTAGCTAAGTGATTTACCAGATAAAGTGGGGTTGGGGGGAGGGGGGGCTTTGAATTGCAATTCCAACTGATGACTAGCATTGGTTGTGTAGAAGATAACTAATTATAATTTCACTCAATTTTGTTGCTGATTTTCCCCCCTAAAGAAACAATCTTCTCTCTTCACCCTAATCAGGGGTGGGTTTCAACCGGTTTGCGGTGGTCCCTGCGAACCGGTTGGTCGGCGAACCCGGAAGTAAGTAACTTCCGGGAACGGCGAAGGGCCCACCCGCGCGCCCGCGCTCCTTACCCGGTTTTGACTAGTTCTGCGCTTCCATGCATGCGCAGGACGCATACAGCACCTGCGCAATCCTCCAGGAGCAGCTGGAGCATCGCACAGACGCTAGTATGCATGCATGCGCCACGCACGTGCACGCACGTGCATGCGCGCCACACACGTGCACGAGGACGCCGCCAGCCCCGTTCCAACCAAACCGGTTGGAACGGGGCGAGAAACCCACCCCTGACACTAATGAAAAGGAGGTCCTAGTCATTCATAGAAATAGTATAAGATCCAGCAGCTATCAACCTAAACAAGTGGAAGTTTTCTGTATAGCAGTGTCTCAGGACAATGAAAGATATTGGTTATATCTGAAAGACCACCTCCATCAATCTAGCTGTCATCTAGCAGTTCTCCCTATGAGTTCAGAGATCCAGGGGTACTAGATAATTTTATTTCAAGCTATGTAGAAATAGTGTTACTAGAAGTTAGTGGCTTATAGGTTTAATAATTATAATTGATATTGTTAAATAACCAGACTGTTAATTTCTCTACAGTCATTAGAATACTGATTGTGATTTTTCAGTGTTTGACTTTTGTGGTTATTTCACCCCGTCTAGCATTTTTACTGTTAATGTTAGTTTTTTTCTGAAGCAATAAGAAGGTAGTATTTAGTTCAAGTATAAGTCAAGTGAGTGACACCTATTGAGGACACAATAATTTAACTAAAGGCTATGAAAATTTTCAGCTAGTTAGAAGATGTCCTGAAAAGATAAAACTGTGTTGGCCTAAGGACCAGTTAAATGGTTAAGAAAGAGTTGAAAACTAAATCTAAAAACTCTGTCATCAATCAGCTGTCAGCAAATGAGGAGGTTGTAAAACCACCAGGAATAAACTATACAAGACAGCTCATTTGAAGATTTGAACTAAGAAGAAATAGTGAGGCAGATATAGTTTGAGAAATAAAGAAGCTGAAAAATGCTATCAGCATTAGGAGATCAGTGGAGGAAAAAAAAATCCTATGAATTCCTGTGAGCTGATCTAATGCTGCAGAAACAGTAGAAATCTCTGATATATAGGTCATGAGACAAGAAGAGATTTCTAAGCCTGTATTCTGTGAGGTAGAAAAATCATCTTTGCCATATTCAAGGCAAGTGAGACAGATGAATCCAATTTTTATTTTGTACATCAAATTTGGTGGCAAATTTCCTAGATTATCAGGGAAGTTATTCTCAAGGGGGTCAATCCTAACCTTAACCATTAGTAGATTATGGGAATGCTATGGACCTAATTTTAAAAAAAAATTGGGGGGGGTAGTGGTTATGACAACAGCCTAGAAAATGGGACACTTTGAGTTCTAATGTCACCATAGGCATAAAGCCAGCTGGATGATCTTGAGCTAGTCACTTTTTCTTAGCCCTAGGAAGGAGGCAACGGCAAACCATTTCTGAAAAACTTTGCCAAGAAAATTGGAGAGACTTGTCCATGCAAGATCTGAGAATTGGACATATTTGAACAGAAAAGGAATGGACAGCTTGTTAAATACATGCTGCATGACAAGTCTATTAGGAAGAGCTATGGCTGGCTTGAAACTGCACTCAAAATAAATGTTTATCAACAATTCCCCATCATATGGAAGTTAGATATCTAGTGGGATATGACATATTCAATTACATGACCATACAATTTTCTTTAATTGGAAACAGAATTTTTATATATATTATATATATATATATGTGTGTGTGTGGTGTTGTGTGTGTGTGTGTGTGTGTGTGTGTGTGCGCGTGCTGATAAATAAATAAAGGGAGACTAGTATAGACCTATTTCAAGCTATTTAGCTCTCATCAGCTAGCCATACCCGTACTGGGATTCGAATCCCAGTAAGGGTATGGCTAGCTGATGAGAGCTAAATAGCTTGAAATAGATCTATACTAGTCTCCCTTTATTTATTTATCAGCACAAATAAAACACAATATAACAAAGGCAACAGTAAAAATATTGGGTTTCTGTCGTGATGGACTCTTTTGACGAGCCAATTGACAGAGAATGGAAGCAGTTAGCTTCCTCCCATAATATACTATGTGTGTGTGTGTGTGTGTGTGTGTATGTGTGTGTGTGTGTATAATATTATATATTATATATATATTATATATATATATATATATATATATATATATATATATATATATATACACACACAATATATATATATATAATTCCTGCTGGTTCTTACTTTCTGCTTATTCTGTATTATACTGTTGATTTCAATATATTGCTAATGCAATATATTTGTTTAAATTAAAAAAAACTAAAATGTAATTTCTGAAAATGTTAATGTATCAAAGTAAGTTATGTACTTATCAAAGAGAAATTGTTTTTCTTCCATTATCACCTAAGTCCAATATCAAATACAAGGGAATCTAACAAAGACTATGCCAGTGTGTTTCTTTTCCAACATTACACCTAGGGCTATGATCATGATTTGTGGCTAATCATTCAAGCCGCCATTGTTTTACGGGACCGTAAAATGGCTGATAATTATCACCATGATTTCATATTCTCCAGAATCATCATTCTTTTGCAAGAAGGCTTTCTGTACTTTATTTGGTTTTTAAATTGATTTGCCTCCATTCTCGTCACGGGGTTACTCTGGGCAACTTACAACAATAAAATGGGAAAAAGAGATTAAAATAAAAAAAATAGTAAATGAATAAAACAATAAATATGATTAATGGAAGTACAGTAATATGACAGCGCAAGGGGTGAGGTGGGGTCAGCTAGTCAGTCCAGCAAGCATTTCCAGTGATGTACTCTCTGATTGGGCGCCCAGGCCAACCAGCGGAGCCAGGTCTTTAGGACTTTGCAGAAGGATAGGATGGTGAGGGCAAATCTCACCCTATAGGGCAGGATGTTCCAAAGAGCCAGCGCTACAGCAGAGAGGGCTCTTCTCCTGGATCCCTGGATATTCCTTGATATTATCTTCTGGAATGTTCTTTTGGTATTGTTAATGGGAGAGAATGGAAACAATTCCTAGAAATACCTCAATAATTCTTGGAGATACAATTTAATAAGTATAGATTGCTTTCCAATTAATAAATCATCAGTTAGAGGGAGGCTTTGACTTTTGAATATGGTAAATTATTCCCCAGATACAAATATGATGTAAAAATGCAGATAGAAAAATAGGGACCACCTTTGGTGAGAAGATAACAGTGTTCCGTGCGCCTTCGGCGTTTAGTTATGCCGATCACATGACTACAGAGACATCTTCGGAGAGCGCTGGCTCTTCGGCTTTGAAATGGAGATGAGTACCACCCCCTAGAGCTGGGAACGACTAGCACATTTGTGTGAGGGGAAACTTGACCATTATCTAATATTCATGCTTTAAAATGCAAAATACAGTTTTGTAAACCAAATGGAAAGAAAGTAGGGACCAATAAAATCTATAACAGTGAATTTGAAACAGGACCAAATTCACTGGGTAAAATAGACTACTGTAATGATGACTGAATGAGAGTTTGATCTGTCTTATTGTCCTGATAGATTCTGGCAAACGTCATCATTTTTATCTGTGGGAATCTGGCTGGAGCCTATCACAAGCAGTTGATGGAACTTGCTCTACAGCAGACATATCAGGATACCTGTAATTGCATCAAATCACGCATCAAGCTGGAGTTTGAGAAGCGGCAGCAGGTAAAAGCTTTGTTTACTATTTTGTTTCCTATCATCATTTATATCATTTTGTTAGAGGTACTAAAATTGCTATTGACCAGGCAGGCGGAAGGAAGAACTCCTCAGAAATCAATGTAAGAGTTTTGTTTGTTCCAATTTTCACCCAAGATAGGAAAGGTGAAAATTCTGTTACTTTTAAGCTTTTGTTCTCCCTTTAGTTTGGCTCATAATGAAGGAAAGTTGGAAGATAAAACCTATATTAGACTCTTGGCATCCAAGTTCTTCTCTGGTATGGTCCATAGCTTTGAAACTTGAAGGAACATTCTTAATGCTGAAAAGAAATATTGTTGAGATTTGTGAAGCATTTTCAAAACTAAGTGTATATATATTTTTAATAAATGAGCCAGCTCTTTCAACAATAGGATCTTATGATATAAAGAAATGCTGGGAGATATAATAAGATTATCTACTTCTTGTTCCACAAAAAAATGAAAGCTTTTATTTGAATAAATCAAAGGCAATGGAGACAACATTGCTGCCGAGGTGCCGAGGTGGCGCAGTGGTTAAATGCAGCACTGCAGGCTACTTCAGCTGACTGCAGTTCTGCAGTTCAGCTGTTCAAATCTCACCGGCTCAGGGTTGACTCAGCCTTCCATCCTTCCGAGGTGGGTAAAATGAGGACCCAGATTGTTGTTGGGGGCAATATGCTGACTCTGTAAACCGCTTAGAGAGGGCTGAAAGCCCTATGAAGCGGTATATAAATCTAACTGCTATTGCTATTGCTATTGCTGTTGCTGCTACTGCCTCTACTGTTATTATTACCCTAATAATAACCATAGTCTATAGGCAATTCAAATTCTCCTCCAATTAAAGCTCTATATAAAGAATCTAAAAGAGGCTGTTGGCAGCCTGTCAAAAGCTTTTGTGTAGAATTTTTTGGCTATACCTGAATCTGTTTGTGTTGGTTTCTTTATTCTGCCTTGCCTCATCACTGTGTTTGTTATCATTTTATTGTTGTTTTTCCTATGTTTTGTTTCTAACGAGGAAAATATCAAATTCCTTCTTTCCTCAGTTTATTACTCAAGAAGTGTCCTATCCATCAAAGGCAAAATTTGTCAAAAAGTTATATTAAACAATACTTTGGCAATACTTTGCAGCTCCCCATAGGGTTATAAAGCCCAAAAGAAGCCACTAGATACCTTATTCATTATTCCTCTAATTGCAGGGATTCAACAAACATTGTCTCCATACATTTTTCAAACATGATAGCTAAAAACTTCACAGTATTATTTTACATAGGAAGGTGAGATTTATAGGACTCTGAATTTTGTATCCTATAACACAATTTTCTTTGTCTGCATTTCTTAACTGCAGCATATTGGTATTGGATCTGGGTACTTGAGAGACCGCCTGCTGCCAATTACCTCCCACAGACCCATTAGATCTCACAGGGTTGGCCTCCTCCAGGTGCCATTTACCAGCCAATGCCACCTGGCTATTACCCGGGGGAGGGCCTTCTCTGTGGCAGCTCCGGCCTCTGGAATGAACTCCCTGCAGGGATTCGGACCCTCACCTCTCTCCAGGCCTTCCGAAAAGCCGTCAAAACCTGGCTTTGCCGGCAGGCCTGGGGGTGATGAGTTCCCTCCCCTCTCGACATGTATGGCTGTGCGACTGTTGTCTACTTTTATTATTTGTATTTTGTCTTTTATGTTCCCCTTTTTTCCCCCTTGAATTGTTCGCCGCCCTGAGTCCTCCCGGAGAAGGGCGGCATACAAATAATAAAATACAAATACAAATTCACAGTTATGATGATATACCATTATAAGAGTGCATGAATATGATACACATTTGCTGAAAACTGCATGCTTACTTGGAAGAAACATTAAGCATAGTGAAACATGTATGGATAAGCATGCACCTACAGTATATCATTGTTCTTTACCTAATCTATTGTACTGTGGTCCCAAAGTTGCTTTTTTCAAGAGGCAACAGGACTTTCTGGTTTTTCTTTAAAAACATTTCGCTTTTCATTTCAGAAGCAAAATGTCTTCAAAGAAAAATCAGAAAGTCCAGTTGCCTCTTGAAAAAAGCATCTTTGGGATAACCAGTCACAGTCACTCATGCCCTAGTCACTTCTTATCTCGACTATTGCAATGCACAATACATGGGAGTGCCCTTGAACAGCATCCAGAAGCTTCAGTTGGTGCAAAATATAGCAGCCTGCATGGTTTTGTACAGAGCCTGGTGTGCATATGTGTCACCTCTCCTACGGGAGCTGCCAATTTGCTTCCGGGTGCAATTCAAGGTGCTGGTTGTCACCTTTAAAGCCCTTCATGGCTTGGGACCAGGTTGTGTAAGGGACCGTTTCTTGCCAGTCACATCTACCCGACCCATCAGAGTGAGGAGGCTGGGAATGGCTCCCATCCCCTAGGGAGATATACCTGGTGGGACCCAGAAGAAGGGCCTTTTCCGTGGTGGCTCCCTCCCTCTGGAACATCATTCCTCCAGAGATTACAATGCCCCCCACTTTTCTGGAAGGCGCTGAAGACCTGGTTCTGCCAGCGGGCCTGGGAAACTCAGAGCAGAATGGAGCCCATTCATGTGATCTGTCACCTGGACAGGGGGCGGGGGGTTATTTATTATATTATACTATATTAATTTATTTGATTCTTTTTATTAGTTATATTGTTTTAAATGTGGTTTTATATTCTGTAAGCTGCCTTGAGTTGCCATGGGTGAATAGGTGGCAATTTACATCCAATAAATAAATAAACCATGACCTGGATGACTGAGAATCTCCATAGATATTGTACTGTGGGCATTTTCACGGCATCATTTTAACCAGTAAAGAGGAACGAGTGAATGAATGAATGAATGAATGAATGAATACAAACTGTAAATTAGATAATGCAGAAGCCTAGAATATGAATTAATTATTTCTTAATAATATTTTTATACTTCAAATCCTTGTTTACAAATCATCTTGCCTTAGAAATCCCTTAGAGAGGGATTTCAGTGAATCTAAGACTTTAGAATTCGCCAGCAATATCCCACTCAGTGGGTCTCCTTTAGCTCATTTGAAATTGGGCATCTTAGCTGTCTTGATGTTGTTGGACTGTAATTTGTATTGTTCCTGATGAGGCCGGCATGTAGGCCAGTGTAGGTGAAAGCTAGCAGACAACCACATTTGATAACTGTCACTTTTCCATTTTCTGTTCCAAAGATAGAGCAGAATTGTATGGTGCATAGAACAGTATCAAGTTCTGTGTTATAAATTAGACAACTATATAAGCAGCCTGAGATACCAGCGCCTAATGTAGCCTCCACTCTTTTTTTCCCCCTTGGGAATCACTTCCAACTACACTACAGTAGCCCAAAATATTTTTTTTTACTGTTTGAAGTGGGAAACAACCAGAATACAAAGCATAAGTCCTAAAAGAGGTTGAATATAATTTATAAAATAAAGACAACATCCTTTAGAGCAGTGGTAGTCAACCTGGTCCCTACCGCCCACTAGTGGGCGTTCCAGCTTTCATGGTGGGCGGTAGGGGTTTTGTCCAATACTGAAGCACTTTCCTTTTTTTTAATTTAATTGACTTTTAAAAAAGTATTTATTTATTTATTAGGCTTATATACCGCTTCATAGGGCTTTCAGCTCTCTCTAAGCGGTTTACAAATTTTTTAGCAAATTGAGTCAGCAACTTGCCCCCACAGTCCGGGTCCTCATTTCACCCACCTTGGAAGGATGGAAGGCTGAGTCAACCTTGAGCCGGTGAGATTTGAACCGCTGAACTGCAAAACACAGTCAGCTAAAGTGGCCTGCAGTACTGCACCCTAACCACTGTGCCACCTCGGCTCCTATTAATATTAATTAAATTTTTATTAAAATTAATAGCATTCTTTAAAAATTTTCATTAGGTTTTCATAAAATCACCATTACTGTGGAACAGGTGGGCAGTTAGAAAATTTTACTACTAACAGAGATACAAAAGTTGGCGGTAGGTATAAAAAGGTCGACTACCCCTGGTTTAGAAAATTGGGGGGGGGATCTTGATTCTACCTATCACCCATTTATTTTGTCCATAAAATGTGAAGTATGAGCTTCAATTATCCAAAGATTACCAATTCCTATTATAAATAAAAGCAAAAATAGGAACTGAGTTCAGAAGAAAACTGTTAGTTCCCTCTTATCTTCGTAGATGCTTCCTTTCTTTTGATGTATTGCTACAATGTAAAACGTGGTTGGTTTTGTGCATCTTATTTTGTTTATTCTTTGATAGCTATCTACTAAATGTGGGGACTCTGTCTTATATGTGTGTAATATATGCACACATAAATACACACTTAGCTTATATATTTTCCCTCTGTATAAAATTGTTTGCCCCACTGTTTAAACTCTTGCAGAGAATAAGGCAAGGCAATTTCAAAGCCTTCAGGCCTCGTTTTGACACTGACAAGCAGTTAGCATAATTACCCTTGTTCATTTCAGGTATTTTGCATTGTGTCACTTATAAGATGTTTTGAAAGATTCTTCCAGGAGGCGTTGTTGGTATCTGAGATAGCTTACTAAATGTCACTTTCATGGAGGATGCAGGATCCTCATAATAATAATGTGCGTAGAAGCAGGACTCAAAAGCTGTGACAGGTTTAAATGAACAAAGTAACGGAGTGGGATTCTACATGTGTAACTGAATCAATGCCCTTCTTAAAAAAATGAGAATGAAAAGTGTTGTTGCCTCTAGAAAAATGAAGTCAGAAGGAAAGAACTTTGTTCTAAATAAATTGGAATACATAGATTTAAAAAAAAATAAAAAGAGGGGACACCTGCTATAAAAAAAACCCTCCCAGATCTATTTTGTATTATGTATGTTCATTTAATGAATAATGAGAAATTCAGAGACATAGACTTTTTAAAAAATTAGGGACTTACTATTTAAGCTGAAAAAGAGAAAGGAAATAGGGAGGGGGGAAGAGAACATTAGAGTAGAAGTAGATAAACAACTTGTACTTGGGTGAATTTCAGAGCTGATAAGAGACAAAGTGGTAACCAGAGGGGCATCATTGGAAAGCATTGATTATAAAGGGGGAGGGAGGGAGAGTTTGACTTCTAAGAGAATTGTAAGCGAAGAGCCGAGGTGGCGCAGTGGTTAGGGTGCAGTACTGCAGGCCACTTCAGCTGACTGTTATCTGCAGTTCAGCGGTTCTAATCTCACCGGCTCAAGGTTGACTCAGCCTTCCATCCTTCCGAGGTGGGTGAAATGAGGACCCAGACTGTGGGGGCGATCTGCTGACTCTTTAAACCGCTTAGAGAGGGCCGAAAGCCCTAGGAAGCGGTATATAAGTCTAACTGCTATTGCTATTGGTGTAAGCATTAGTGGCAGCAAGGCAGATTGTAGAACATTATTTAAGAAAGGGGAGACTTGTGTGGCTGAAACATGGCAGGTGGAAGATCTGTGCTATGATATGACAGCAGAGTGTAAAAGGGGAACAAATAACATTAATTAATTAATATGTTTCAGCTTTCACTATTATGAAAGCTTAAGAGTCGTATCACCCACCCAACTAAATAGTTTTCCCAATGTGATGACTGATCCAGTTATGACAAATGAATTAGCACTGATACATGGAAATTTGTTGGCCTTTGTGCTTCGGTTCTAAAGAAAATGATGTTCCTGAAGGAGAGAAAGTATTTTTGCTTAATAAGGAGAATAAATATGGAGAATGAATAGAATAAATAGGCAGATCAGTGCTTTATCATGTATTATTTGTAAATACAGCCTGTTGTACGTTCTCTCATTGAAAAAATTCTCAGAAGAACAAAAATTGAGGTCTAATCTCTGACAAATATTGCCTTTGTTTTGTAGTATCACTTCTATGACCTGCTTATAATGCAACAGAAAGCAGGAAACTTGTTTCTGAGGAAGGAAGTGTCCTTAATGTCTTGTCAAATCCATAAATAGGGACATGTTTTGAAGAGAACTGTCATTCATTGATCAATTTAAATACCATGTGTTGTCTGGGGAGTCAAGACACTCAAGGCACCCACTCGTTTCCCTTTTCCCCTAAAACAATCTAAGATAGATTGAGAAAGAGTGCCTAGCCCAAAGTCATCCAGGGGACCTTCCAGGTTTGTGTGGACATGAATTGTGTCTTCCTAGATCTAGTGTAATACAATACATTAGTGTATACTGGTTTTATTGAACATGATGAGTGATATTGTTTCTGTACACATGACCATTGGAGACATTTTAATAGTTTCTTTCCCGGAGCTTTGGCAGAGGCTTCTCTTTCTCCAAGTGAGAAATCTCTCTCCTCTTCCATGTGGACCATAACCGTGGCACGACAAAACCACGCTCGACTAAAGCACGCCCGATTAAATCGCGTCGCTGACGTCATCAACAGGGCAACAACAGCGAGCGCGAGAAAGAAGGGCGCTTTAAATAGCGCTTTAAAAGCAAGCCGATTCAAGTTAAGGTAAGGGTTAGTTTAGGGTTAGCTTTAGGGTTAGGTTAAGGGTTAGGGTTAGGGTTAGGTTAAGGGTTAGGTTAAGGGTTAGGTTAGGGTTAGGTTTAGGTTTAGGATTAGGTTTAGGGGAGTTAGGTTTAGGTTTAGGGGTTAATTTTAGGTTTAGCGTTTACAGCGTGCTTCTGTCTCCACGCTGTTGTCGCCCTGTGATGACGTCAGCTACGCTGTTTCGTTGAGCACGCTTTAGTCGAATGCGGTTTTGTGGTGGAACCATCCATAACAGTTTTCAGTATCTTTAGCAATTCACTTCTGCGGAAAAACTACAAAGTAAAGAAGAAAAATCACCCTCTTAAACCTACAACAGGGTCATTCCCTGGGACCAGGAGCTGTGCTGAGAATCATATCAATCTACCAATTGCTGCCTGTGCTGCTCAAATCTGGATGCAAAATGCCAACCCAATTGGCACCCCCTAAGTAGCCTGAATTAATGGCCAGGTCCCCTGATTTAACACTTTTGCAATGTGACTACATGAACCTGAACGGAAGATTTTCAAGTGTTGCTTTTATTGGACAAAAACTGTCTGTATGTTCTGCTTATGAATAAGAGAAACAAATAATATTCAAAAGAGCCCAATGCAATAAATTGCAAGGTGGGCTGAACCAAAGATATTCATGGCTTAATTCACACATAGAATTAAAATGTTATATCCGTTGCCATAAAACATGATGATGCCAATAAATTGAATGGCTTTAAAAGAAGATTAGATCCACTCATGCTGGACAGGTTATCAATGCCTCTATTTCAGCCACAGTTTGGAGCAGTATGCCTCAACGCCAGTTCAGGGGAACAATAGAGAGCAGAATATTATGTGAGCCCCTCAAAGACATCTGGTTGATCCTTATGAGAAATAAGGATTGTATTAAAATGAGTCTTATCCTGATCCAGCAATACAATATTATTATGTTCACTTATGGTAGCCATCTAAAGGACAAATCCCTTATGTTTTGCTTTTGGATAAAATTTATTTGGAAGCAAAAGTTCTGATTGATAACATAAAGTTTAGAAATATTGTGTATGTGTGTCCGCGTACTCACCCTTTCCTCTACCTTCTATGACTGCTGTTGTTCCCTTTTTTTTCTTCCAAATTATTAGAGTAGAAAGTTTTGCAAAGTTGCTCCTCCAGTCAGTCTTCTACAGAAGGTTACAATCCCTCTATCTGTGTTTTACAGAAGAAAAATGGAGGGAAGATTACAAATGATTAGACCTTGCAAAAGATTAAAAAGAGGAGCTTTGCAAAGCGTATACGCCATTCTTCAACATTAAAGTATTTTTGGCTGTTGCAAGGCTGTTATAGTTTCTTCCGAGGTTGTATCTAACTGCAGTTTCTCTGGTAGTCCCAGCAGAAATATTGTCTGTGACTACGGTATATCAATAAACTAATAAACTGGAGCCAGCCTTTAAAGGAGCCACATGAACTTGCAAAGGATGTGACTATGTTAATGCTTCAAGGGGTGTAAATAGTTTGGCTAAAATGCTTAGAGAGCCCTAGTGAACCGCTTTTAAATGCTTTAGTCAGCCCTACAAATGATAGTACATCACTTACTGTTTTGTCCCAAGCATCCCTGGATAAATTATGGTTTTCCTTAGCAAGGTGGCGCAGTGGTTAAATGCAGCACTGCAGGCTACTGCTAGATCAGCAGTTCAGCGGTTCAAATCTCACCGGCTCAGGGTTGACTCAGCCTTCCATCCTTCCGAGGTGGGTAAAATGAGGACCCAGATTGTTGGGGGCAATATGCTGACTCTCTGTAAACCGCTTAGAGAGGGCTGAAAGCCCTATGAAGCAGTATATAAGTCTACTGCTATTGCTATTGCTATTTTTCTTATTTAAAAATTGTGGAAGCCTGGACTTTTTTGTCTTTTATTTTCAAAAACAGGAACGTCTTCTGCTTTCTCTGCTTCCTGCTCACATAGCCATGGAAATGAAAGCTGAGATCATTCAAAGATTACAAGGACCCAAAGCAGGCCAGCTGGAAAGTACAAACAACTTCCACAATTTGTATGTCAAAAGCACACCAATGTAAGGTATTGTAACAGTTCTTGGAACTGTATTGATCTCATCCTTTCATAGGGCTCTGGGTCCCAATGGCTTGGGGTCCCAATGGGGGAACAGCACAATGGAGGTGGTTGATCAAGTAACAATTGACCCCACTTCCCTCCACTCTGCCCCCGCCATCCCCACCTGTCCTTCACTTTTAATGTTTAATTTTAATTTATTTATGTTTTAATCAATGGTGAGTTTCAAAAATTGTTCGAACCTACTCTGTGGGTGTGGCCTCCTTTGTGGGAGTGGCTTGCCACCCATGTGCCCGGATGGGAGTGGCTTGCCACCCATGTGACCGAATATGAAGATGCCGACGACACTTGTCAGAACCACCTTAAATTACCTCACACACAGCACTGGCATGCATAAGAATATGATGTAAGCTTGTTTTTTAAAAGGCATCTTTGGTTTGTGTTAAAACAACTTCAACACACGCAATGTTCTGATTGCACCACAAACGCAGTAGTCATCCTTACCTTTCACAGAGGCACTGAGTTTTATAAATATGAGCTTGATAGTGTAGAATAATCATATCCAAGGACCAGTGGTGGGTTTCAAAAAATTTTAGAACTCTTCTGTAGGTGTGGCCTGATTTCCGGATCCACTGGTGCAACCTCTTCTAACTGGTTCGGTAGATTTGACGAACTGGTTCTACCGAATAGGTGCGAACTGGTAGGTACCCACCTCTGGTTTTAATGTACTGCGATACATATGTATAAACATATTCTAATGACTGTAAGCCACCCAGTGTTACCCTATGATAAGATGGGTGGCCAATAAATTTTATAAATAAATACATTGGTGGCAGTAGCACCAAATTAGTATTTTCTTCATTAATGTAAAATTAGCTCATTTTTTTTTCTGTTCTTTCTCTGATACTAATGTAAAAGCATAAACAAGATAGTTAACATGTAACATTGTGAAAATGTACAATAAAACCTCAACAGTAAAACTTCAATAAATTTATTTTTGGAAAAAAACTGAATTTAGTTGGGATATTGAATTAAAATGCACCCTGCAGGCTGAAAGTATGGCTTTTATGGGAGATACAGAACGTAAAAGAATAAGTTAGCTGATGGTATGGCTTCAGTCAGTTTGATTAACTAACCCAACTTCAGCTGATTTTCAAGACAGCAATGCTAGAATGTGTCTCTGTCACAAGGATATGGTGAGCTGTCATTAGAAATAAATGGAATAATCAGGTTTGCCCATATCAGCCACACATTCCGAGCTCATAGTAGAAGTAATGGGGAAACAGTAGAATAGTGATTCTATAACATTTAAAGCTCTGCATTCTTGTGACGTTTAGCGAATTTGAAAAGCTGGTATGGTTTATGTATGGCACAGTTTATACACTGGATTGAAACTGCTGAAAAGTGTATACCGTATATACTCGAGTATAAGCCGAGTTTTTCAGCCCACTTTTTGGGCTGAAAAAAGCCGCCTCGGCTTATACTCGAGTCTACAACTGGATCCGGCAGTGCTGTTGCCTGTTGGAGGAGGAGGAGGCGAACCAGCCTGCCATCGCCGGCCACCGCTAGCCCCGCCGCTCTTCCCACCCCCTTCCAAGCCCCACAGTCCAGCGGATGGAGCAGCGAAGCCCCGGGGCTTCGCTGCTGCTCCCCGCATTTTCTGCACGGGGATCCCTTGGAGAGGGGATTCCAGCCTGCCATCGCCAGCCACCGCTAGCCCTGCCACTCTTCCCACCCCCTTCCAAGCCCCACAGTCCAGTGATGTTGTTTGTATATTTTTCTCATGGACTGCCTCCACGGCCTCCCCGAGCCTTGCCGCTGTGCTCCTCGGCCAAAGCCTCCCGATGCTGGGAGGGAAGCTGTCATTCCCTCCTGTGCTGCCTGCTAGCTCCGTTCTCTGCCTTGAGGGAAAGCCGCCCCTCCCTGCCTCCCCGCGAGCCTGTTTCCCAGCGGGAAGCCAAGGAGCCTCTCTCAACGCTCCTTCAAGACCTCCGCGCTGTCTTGCCTCAGCTGTCTTAGCTGCCTCCAGGGGCCTGGAATCCCTCCTGCCTGCCTCACCGATCTCCATGCTGCCCGGCCAGTCCCCACCTCCGTGAAAGCTATCAGCAAGCCGCGAGCCGCCTCCAGGACCGTTCTGCAAGCCAGGACTGAAAAAAACTCTTTGGGGTCTGTTGGGCATGCGCTGTAAAGGAGGGGGGAATTTTAAACTAAATAAAATAAAATGTGAATAAAGCAGCTGGAGGGAAAGGGTGAAATGCAATTGTGAATTGAGTAAAGCAACTGGAGGGAAGGAGAAACGTAATGCAAACAAATTAACTGGAGAAACGTAATGCAAACAATTAGCTGGGGGGAAAGGGAGGAATGTGAATTGAGAACTTGGGAAAAGTGAGCTAATAAAGAATAAAGTGAGCTAATAAATAATAAAGTGTACTTAGCTGGAGAGAAGGAGAAATGTAACGTAATGTGAATAAATTAGCTGGAGGGAAGGGGGAGGAGTGAAATCTGAATTGCTTCTTAAAGTAAACCACGCACACACTGGTAATAGTTCATTTAAGGAACTGCTGTTGGGATGAATCAATTAAATTGGGGGAACTGCTGTTGAAATGTATTAATAAAAATAATTCTCTTAACCTGGGGGATAATGCAAATGTAAATCTCAAAGTTTCTTGTTATAATTGGGTGTCTTCCACCCCCCACCCCCCCATCAACTAATCTGGGGGAAAGGGGGGTGTGTATTCAGATACATTGAAAAGGGCCAGCAACCACTCTGCTGAGCCCTAATTGGCCTAGGGGCATTAGAGGCTGTTGCTAGCCTCCAAGAAGCAGCTAGTCTCCTCTGATTGGCCAAGGTACTGCAGCAGCAGTTGCTGTGCAGTATCTGGTTCTGATTGGTTATTTGGGTTGTTACATGGCTTATAAATACTGGGGCGCGATCTGTTAGAATTTGAATCGCTGTCAGCTTGATGTATAATAAAGTCCATCTTACTGGCTATCCCATGGCTCCTGTGATCCCTTCAAACCCATCCCAACAAAAATAAAAACAATATACCAAGAAGGTTGCATACTGGTTGTGATTTGATCTCTTCGGGGGATCCTGGGGATCCCCTATACAAGTATTTTAATATTGCAGACTTGCAGTATTATAAGTCATACTGATATTATAGAACACTTTAATTAAGCGGGTCCCTTGAATAAACATAACTTTGAGTTTCAAATAACACTGATTTTTTCTTTTTGAAATTTACCGTAGCTGCTGCATTTCCCACCCTAGGCTTATACTCGAGTCAATAACTTTTCCAGCTTTTTGGGGTAAAATTAGGTGCCTCGGCTTATATTCGGGTCGGCTTATACTCGAGTATATACGGTAGTTTTGGAGGAAGTTGGAGACATGCATTCTTCTTAACTCCTATGTGTACGACTAGGAAACGGAAAGCTATCTTCTCACTTTGCTTCCTTAATCTTCCTTAATGTTCTGACCCAGCTCCTCAAACACAACAAGCCCTATGAAGTTAATTCAAAGATTCCTTCATTAGGAGCACCAGCAGCCCGGCAAAAAGTTTCTGTCACTGCAGGCTAACAAATCCATCCGGCTGGGAGATGAATAGTTGTCTGCCACACCTATTAATCTCTGCCCCCTGCCTTTCATTCCCAGAGCTAGGGTGGGGCCGAAGTGGCGCAGTGGTTAGGGTGCAGTACTGCAGGCCACTTCAGCTGACTGCTATCTGCAGTTCGGCGGTTCAAATCTCACCGGCTCAAGGTTGACTTCAGCCTTCCATCCTTCCGAGGTGGGTGAAATGAGGACCCAGACTGTGGGGGCAATATGCTGACTCTGTAAACCGCTTAGAGAGGGCTGAAAGCCCTATGAAGCGGTATATAAGTCTAACTGCTATTGCTATTGTTTTTTTTTTAATTTTTAATTTAAAACAAGTACAACATCTTTCTTTACATGCTATAGAAAGTGTATCAGTTGGTTACAAATAAACTTTTGTGCATCTCTTCCACAGTCAACAAACATAATTCATGTTAACTCAAGCATTTTAACTCAAATATTCATACATATCACCATCATCATTTTCATTTGACTATAATTATTCTTAAATAATAATAATAATAATAAAATAATAATAATAATAATAATCTTAAACAATACATGCCCACACCAGTGGGAAAAAAAATCATATATATTTTATTTATTTTTTAATAGTGACAATTATTGTGATTAATAACCTTTGTATATGGTCCAAAAATATTTCCAACCTTCCCTTCTCATATCCAATTATTATTTATCATATCAACTCCACATTATATACATTACTATCAATATCAATTATTATTCAGCTATATCTATTACAAATAAAAGTAATTAGATTTAGCTAATTTTAAATTGTATTCTTCCATCTATCAGCCTATGTCTCTCCAATAACAAAACCTTCTTAATCCTATTGCCATTCGTGGAACAGATTTACCAAATGTTTTTATAAGCAAGTCCAAACAGGGATATCTTCGCACCTTTTTGCTCAGGATGTCTCTGATGAAATAATAACGTTGTCCCAGGCTTGTTAAACTTTTCAGTTTGTCTTTAATTCTCAAGGGTGGAATTAAAAAATCTGCAAATGATGTTTCATAAAGTGTAGATTCTTTAATACTTCTCATTCCTCCTGTGCTCTGTCTTTTAAAATGAATCTTCTGTATAGCTGCCCCCCTTTCCAGCATTGCATTTCTTTCTTCCTCCGAGATAAACCAGACGCCCTGCGTGTCAGCAAGTTGAGAGACTTCATTTCTCACATTCTTTATTTGTATTTCAGGAACATTCAAACATTCAACGTTCTCACTTTTTTCTTCATATTTTAATGTCAAATAATCCAATTTTTTTTCAAATCTTTCATATGAATCAAACAACTTTTGAAATGCAGAGAAAAATATTTGAAATGAACCTTTTGAAGTATGTATCGACACCATGTTGTGACGCAGTTAGAGGCTCTAAAATATTTGCAAGTAAAAACACGCTGGGAGCTGTGCGATCTTATCTGATCTTAGACCAACACAGCCAAGCAATAAAAGTGTCAGATCGTAAAAAGCCAATTTGTAGTAGATTAGTTTACAACCCACTTAGGAAGAGTCAGGGGGAAATGTTGAATGTTGAAGTAGTCTTTAAAACATTTAAGAAATAGGGTAACCACCGGCCATAAATCCATTAAGAAAAAAACCAATTCGCCGCTAGATTCTTCTGTTCTTTGGTTTCAATTAGCTTAAATTTTAGTGCGGACCGTCTCTCTTTGAGTAATAAAATCAGCTTACCAGTTGAATCCACTTCCACCATTCTTAGGGGCAACCTGCAGTTTCGGTTAGCATACAGCTAATCCAGAAGGAGCTGGCAAGAGGGGTTAATTCCAAGCCCCCCAGAGACCTGCGAACGTCTCTGAGGTCACTGGATCTCCCCTCACCTTTCACTGTCTCTCCGGGACAGCTAGGGTCCGAACGACCCGTCCAAAATTCCTTTGGAATAGGGGAATTTCAGGAATAGCCTGAAACTCCGTCTTCTCACTGCTAAGCCCCGCCTTCTTCCCCCACTATTGTTATTCACTAGCAGCAGTGGCTTTTCCTTCCCAAGGATCGGCCCACAAATTTCCACTGCTCTCCTCTCCTCTGTCTTCTGCATATCCGCATCAGGCACTGGACCCAGCTATTCCTCTCTTCCTCATCAGCCACCTCCAGACCTGGGGCTGTTGACGCTCCATCTGAGGGCTGACAGATGGCCCAGGCTCCGCCTCTGTTTCTCACTCTGTTAGCGCCAATCCCTCTTCCCCCTCGGAGCTCTCAGGTTGCCTTGATGCTGACCCTGACTCTCATGCTGCCTCCTCATCTGATTCGGCTGCTGGAGGGGCCGGTGGCTGACAGACCACAACACTTAATAGCCTTCCAGCAGCTACCTTTTAGGAACCAAGGAAACAACATGGACAAAACTGAGATGAGTTGTGTCAGTTGCTTCCAAGTTTGCAAAACGCCAGGCTGTTGACTCATTCCACACCCATTCCACTCCAATTTTTTCTTTATAGCTAAGTGGCCATACTATTCTTTGTTGTAGTCTGGTGGTTATTCAGATTTTTGCAGACCAGATTGATAGATCTACATTAGCATGAAATAGGGGTGAGAAGATTTTTGTTACTGTAGGATCTGTAACACTTAAGGTGGGATTCTGCTTTTTTGCCCCTTACTCTTAACATTAAATAAAAACAACCGTCAGTCCCCTTCAAACTACTTCTGAGGTTTTGGAAAATGGAAGCAGTGACTGTATCAGTGGTGGGATTCAGCCGGTTCACACCTATTCGGAGAACTGGTTGTTAACTTTCTAAACAGTTTGCAGAACCGGTTGTTGGAAGAAATCCTTTTGTTTTCCCCCCACTTTACAGGGCTAATCCTGTAAGGAAGGCAGGGAGGAAACATTCTGGTGTTGTTTCTGGCCTAATCTTGATTGCCCTGCTTACAAAAGCTGCCTCTCTGGTTAACCCTGATTACATTGTAACAGCTAAGGTGAAGCGCTCATCGATGTGAGTGACCTTGAGTTGGCCACACCCACACAGTCACATGACCATGGAGCCTCACCTACCCAGCTGGTCCCTGGGCAGAGAACAGGTTGCTAAATTATTTGAATCCCATCACTGGACTGGATGGAGATGCCTTCAGCCTCTGCAGGAGTACCATTAGAGGTGCCAGTGAAAAGAGACTTTAACTAGCATAGTTCTAGATGAAGCCTGATGAATGCTGGAGGCCTGCCAGAATAGTTTTTGATGTCTGGGATAAAATCATCACACACATGACCAATCCACTAAAAATAGCTGTGTAAATTGGCTCTTTGGAAATCCCTTGCGAAAAAATTGTTGGTGGCTAAATGTGTTTGTTTCTGATAAGATATTTGGAACATTCCCCATTCCTGGTTCTATTAAATGAATGTTAAAATAAAATATTGTTTTTTAACTTGAAAAAAATCAACAATGCTAAATTCTTTTATGTGCAGCATTTTATATGCCGATTGTAGGATTTACTCGCTTGGCTAGTGATTGCTCCCCTGGAGAACTGGTGCATATGCTGAATGAACTCTTTGGCAAGTTTGATCAAATTGCAAAAGTAAGTATGTATTAGTTTTGTTCATGGCTAATACTATAATGTTGCCACTGTATTTTTATAACCATAATAGGTAACAATAGCACGAGCCTTTCCTGGATTCTGCTTCCTCACAGCCTCCAAAAATGCTTTCCTAAAAATGCAGGTGCCTCTTTTGAAATAATTGTTTTGTCACATCCTGGCATAAGGAGGGAGAAAATAAATTACTTTATAACACCTCCATTTCACAAAAATGAGGACAAAACAGTATAAAAATTTGAAAATAATAAAAAAATACAATTTATGCATTAAATGCAGTAATATTTTATTGAGGACCTGGAATAAAAACCCTTTGTTCTGTTACCCGGCTCTTCACTTTGAATTGCTCACTATTTATATGCAGGTATACATTGGTGTTGCAAGGCAATGTTTTTGAGTCCTAGAAACATCACTCATTACTCTAAAGCTCAGTTTGTTGAATAACAACAATAGTTTTCATAATCTTTCAGAGTCACAGTAGATGCAGCATATGTTCCAGAGTTTGGTTCCTCCTCTTTGACTGGCCTACTCTGCCACTCTTCTATAAAGACTGACAGCCATTCTATCAAAATTTAGGCTTTGCCATTTAAAGTTGCATTGCAAAAAACCAAGTATCTTAGAGGAACTGGTGCATCTGAGATATCTCCTTGACATCTCCTTGTCTTGGCATAAGGAATTTTCCATGACACAGTAGTTAGATGTGCATGTGCATTCCCACATCAGCTGATTGTTGAATAGTGAGTTCAGAGTATGCCCTGGTTTGCTTCCCTGGTTTCTTTGTTATGGAGAATAGCAGAATAAGAAGAACTAAGCTGTCTTTTGGGCATCTCCCCAAACATTACTAAATGTGTCAAGGGTCCCTAGAGGAACAATGAAATTTTGAATGACTTAAAGTAATGCTCAGATTTCATTTAAAGGACTAATTTTATCCCATAAAAGAAATCAGCAATGTAGCAGTATAGTATTACAGCTTAGAAAGTGCCAGTATTCCTGCAAATGCTCAAATAGAGATGGTAACAAATATCCTGTGTTAAAATTTCAAGTCTGTTCCCAAAGGACCTGTCTAATTTGGTGTCATTAAGAAGGAGTGTTGGCTTTAAATCCCTGGGAGTTTGGAGACAACATTGATGGAGCTTGCTTCTGATTTTATAACTCAGAAAAAGTAGGTCACTGGAAATGGGGAAGCAGAGAGCTCTGGAGTTCATTTCAGCTATAAACATTCTGGTCCAGTCATCTCTGTATTTTTAGATGGAATACAATTGACACAATCAGGTGCATCAAGTTCTGCAGCTTTGCTGATAAGCTTTATGTTGCTGCCTTGACTCTCTCCTAACTGATTCCCTCATCCCTGTTTCCCCTCTCCCCCCCCTTTTTTTTTAAAGGAAAATGAATGTATGAGAATTAAAATCTTAGGAGACTGCTACTACTGTGTGTCTGGCCTTCCAATATCACTACAAAATCATGCCAAGAATTGTGTGAAAATGGGACTGGATATGTGTGAAGCTATAAAGTGAGTAAATATTTTATATATATATATATATAAAATATAAAATACTCCTTTCTTTAAAAATTATGAAACAAAATTTAATAGGATAGGTT
This sequence comes from Thamnophis elegans, assembly GCF_009769535.1. Classification (NCBI taxonomy): domain Eukaryota; kingdom Metazoa; phylum Chordata; class Lepidosauria; order Squamata; family Natricidae; genus Thamnophis; species Thamnophis elegans. Next base: position 74,136,072 of record NC_045546.1, on the reverse strand, counting down.
TACTCCATGTCTCTTTCCCAAATTCTAATTTTTTTTAATGAAAATTTTGAAAAAAAAAACTTTTACAAATATTTACTTCCCTCCCCCATCCCCCCCAACCCCCCCCCCCCGGACTTCCTAGAACCAATACGGGGTATAAATCTTTAACAAAAACATTCTAAAACAAACTTTAAAAAATTAATATCATCTTTCATTTGAGCTTTAACTCCTCCTTGCTAGGCTAGCTCTAAACAAATTATATCATTCCTTGTTTCTTTAGTCATAAGCTATCTGAAATTTCTTGGTCCCATATTTATTATGAGTATAGTCAATCCATCTTCTCCATTCCAGTTTATATCTCTCGTTTGAGTGGTCCTTGAGATATGCAGATATTTTAGCCATCTCAGCTAGATTTGTTACTTTCAATGTCCATTCTTGAATGGTAGGCAAGTCTTCCTTCTTCCAGTATTGAGCCATCAAATTCTAATTTTTTAGTTCAATATTTTAAACTCAAATCTGATTGAGAGGCTTGCATTTTTTTTGTCCTGAAACTATGGCAATGAAGGATATTAAAGTTTATTTATTTTATTCAGACACAAAAAGGGCTCCTAAGGTTACCAAAAAGTGTTAACTTTAAAATATAAACCTTAAAACATTACAATGCAGCAGAATTTAGAATAGGAGAATACCAGTCTTTTAACAACAAAAGAGAAATGTATTTATTTAAAATTATTCAGAGTGAACAAAAACAAACCCTGATCTCTGGAGGCACATTTATTTGATGTGGAATGTGGAAAAAAAAAGTCATGGCATGAAAGTGTTCTGCAAAAAAAAAACTTGGTATAAATTTGGCTGCATTCAGTGTAGTGGGAATGATCACACTTCTTTGAAATATGTAGCGGTCACCAGTAATAAAAAAAAAATTCCACAACTATAGGAAGCACTCCACAGTACACAATTTCCCCCTGCATATGGAGAGCAGCAAAATAAGGATGGATCACCCTGTCTTCTGTCAACACTCCTATTTATTTATTTATTTGTTTGTTTGTTGTTTATTTATTTATTTATTACATTTTTATGCCACTCCTCTCCCCTGCAAGGTGCATCTGGGTAGCTAGAAGCATCTGAAGAATCAGTCACCTTCTAAATGACACATGGATAATAAAACAGTTTCTTAAATGGGTTCCACCACAAAACCGCGGTAGACTAAAGCGCATGTGACTAAAGCGCGGTGACAAAACCGCACCGTCAAAACCGCGCGACAACAGCGCGCCGACAACAGCGCGCCAACAGAAGCGCGCTGTAACATAACCCTAAAAATAACCCTAAACCTACCCTAAACCTAACCCTAAACCTAACCCTAAACCTTACCTTAAGTTAAATCGCGCTTCTGTCGGCGCGCTGTTGTCGGCGCGCTTTTGACATCGCGGTTTTAGCGCCGCGGTGTTGTCGGCGCACTTTTGACGTTCGCGGTTATGTCGTGCCACGTCTTAAATGAATATGCGATATAAAACTGAAAAATACGCTCATTCTCTGCCCAGGAAATAACTTGTGAAGACTACCTCTGTCTCTGAAGTTATTTCTCTTTAAATTCATGAAGAAATTCACAGTCTTAATTACAGCTGTTAACAATTGCTAGGTGCCCCCTACATAGCCAAAGCTCAGGCTATCAGATGTCCCATTAAGCATGTTACCCATTCCAAATGTTTGTTGTGCAATCAACAGTTTTGTCTTCACTCTGTGGATTGGGTGTAAAGTTAATTTGTGCTAATGTACAAATTAAATGCAATGCTGCCGCTTTTCCACAGACACTTAATTCCCTCATTTCCTCCTCTGTATTTTAAAAGGTAACCATCATGAACTTTCTGAAACGAATTCCTATTGAGAAAATGATCTTGGTGCTACTGAAGAAGCAATTAGAAATCATCAATGCAATCTAATCTTAATGTTCAAGTTATTGAGAATAACTGCTCAGAATAATCTAATATAGGTAGGGATTCATGAAAAAAAATGGGAGAGAGAAGGGATTTTTCCCCTTTAATTTTTCCCTGCAGATTTATCATTTGGCAGGCAAACTCATCCGAGTTGGGGGTGGGAGAGGAAATGGGGGGGGGGAAGGCTGCTATAAAATGGTATAATGTATTTTAAACAGTAACTCTATATGCAGAAAATGAAACTCCTAGTTCAGTGCTGATTCTCTCTTATTAGGGCTGGAGGCAAAAACCTCTCTAGAATCTCGTTGCTATTCATTCGAAATCCAAATACTTTTTTTTTCATAGTGCCAAACGAACGAACACAAAAGAATTTCATAAAGCAGGTCATAAGAAAAAGGAAATAAAATCTTAATCAAGGTGTTTATCCATGAAGCTCCTTTTTCAATTTTAGTCTCCAATTGCAAGCTTAATTCTTTAGTTAACTGGTTGGTGCTGTATGGTTCACTGTTCCTGTACTCCGCTAAGCCTGAACTGATCTGATAAGTGACATTTAGGGAGGGAAATGGAGCACAGGAACTAAGGTTCACACAACTAATTTATTGCAAATTAAACAATGGTTTGGGGGTTTTCATATTTTGATCTACTCTCTTAATAATTAATTATGTAGTGAAATGCTAAATAAGCTGTGTCCTGATAGATAGAACTTCACTTCTTCCTTCATTCTGGTGGGTAAAATTAATTAGTTGGCATGGTTTACAATTTTGTTGTAATGTTATTTGGGAATAAATCTTGTGTAATATTGACTAGTACTCATGGCCTCCCAGTTTGTAGCCTGGTGTTTTAACCACTACACCAAACTCTCTCAGTGAAATAAATTGGTGGTTATTTTTCCCACCATATTTTTTTCCTATCTGGTAATGCCAGGTGAATTTACCAATCATGGGTTATCCCACCTTAAATCTATAAAGGCAAGAGCCGAGGTGGCGCAGTGGGTAGAGTACAGTACTGCAGGCCACTTCAGCTGACTGCTAGTTCAGCAGTTCAGCGGTTCAAATCTCACCGGCTCAGGGTTGACTCAGCCTTCCATCCTTCCGAGGTAGGTAAAATGAGGACCCAGACTGGGGGTGATATGCTGACTCTGTAAACCGCTTAGAGAGGGCTGAAAACCCTATGAAGCGGTATATAAGTCCAACTGCTATTGCTATTGCTAAACACCATTTAAATGCTAAAACAGAACAAGGTTTAGCAATAAGGGCAAGCGGGTGCCAACAGATCTATGAACCCATCTCTTACAAGGAAGAGCTGTAACTAAATGTAAATTTAGCAAGCCAGGATTGAATATTCAAATTGAATAGAAAGCATTATTTATTTGGGAAAATTTATATGGCCGCACAACTCGCAGTCAATAACTCCAGGCAGCTTACAAAGATGAAACCCAATATTATGTGAAAACCTCAATGAATGGAAGCCAGAGTGGATGGTGGAGTTTAATATCTATTAGGCAACTGATGGGGAACATTTGTGGAAGATTGCAACTTAGACTGTAAAAAGATAACTTAGACATTCAAAATAAACTGGCTGATATCTTAATAATTAAAAGGGATATGCAAACACTAATCCAAAAAATGAGCTAGATAATTTTTCTATATTGGATTACAAAAGAAGGCTTGATAAAATTTTGAAGAATCATAAGAAGGGGAAACAGAAAAAAAATGAAAAGAAATCAAGTTCTATAACATTATTTGAGTGGACTAAAGATTAAGATTGATAGAAGTAAAGGGAAAGAATATAAAGCAGGTTTATTTGATTGGGGTTAAGTTAGGTAACCCTTAGTGGACTTGTGTTGATACTAGGACTGAAATGACAATGTTTTATGGATTTGTTTATAGATAAGAAATGGGATATAGGAAGAGAACATTTATTGTACTTAAGAAGTATATGTAATAGAAGAAGAGATATGATCAAGAATAAACGGATAATAAATGTAAATTGAATATAAAAATGATGTGGTATGAAGAAGTATATTGAAATGACTTGGATGTAGAGAGAGAAGAAATTAAGATCAAATAACTAGACAAATAGATGAAGGAAGAGTGAATGCACTGAATAGAAAGTTGTAGGTCAAGAAAGTTGTGGTTGGATAGAATTGATAAGACCATGAAAAAGAGAGGGGGGGCAAAAGGCAATGCTGAAGGGTGTGGTGGAAACAAGGATAATTCACAAAGGTAGACAAGTAATAAATAAATAAAATAAATAAATAAATAAAAATAAATAAAACATCACGAACGGGGTTGGTAGAAACGGTATGTTTAGATTTCCCTTATTAGTACTTGTCTTAGGTTTTTTCTGCTTTTTATTTCTTTTCTGCATTTTGCTAATCACCAGAATACACATACACACACACACACACACAAAAACAAATGTTTATATTAATCAGAGAAACATTAAATCAGCACTTAAAACAGCTAAAATAGTTTTACTTCTTTTTTTGCAAATGCATATCTATTAAAATTTTTAGAGTTGACTATTGCAAATTGTATGGCATTGGTTTGACTTTTGAAAGACTAATGTTAAACATCTTCCATGAATTGTTTCTGAATAATAGGAAGGTGAGAGATGCAACTGGAGTTGATATTAATATGAGAGTGGGCGTACACTCTGGGAATGTCCTTTGCGGTGTGATTGGACTCCAAAAATGGCAATATGTGTGGTCACATGATGTAACATTGGCCAATCACATGGAAGCTGGAGGAATTCCTGGGTAAGATCATTATTTAACTTATATGTATTTTGATATATTCATATATAGAGAATAATCCTGGTGGTAATTTGAGATTGTTGTGGTGTTACTTGGTCATAAAACAGTACACTATACAGTTATGTTCATGCTTGCACATATTAATCCATCCCAAAATACTACTCATTCAGTGTATTGCAAATTGAACTATTGCAAATACAGATTTCTTCCATTTACTGAAACTGAATAGTGTTTGAAGGCACTGTTCTATGTATGCACGGCAGATCCAAAATCTTGAAGCTACATTCAAATATTAAGATTTAATGTTCCGTTAAATAGATTAACTATTATTTATTGGTGTCAGTCCCCACAATTTAGCAAGTTCAGCAAGCATTTATAATATTAAAAATCATGTTTTCTGAAGTGCAGATTAAAAGTGGCTTGACTTTCATCAAGAGTCAGCTGGGATGTGAGGGTCAAATTACAATAGAGGAATCACATTCTTACCACATTAAAAATGATATACACGTGGAATGTTTCTGAGTCTTTTCCTTAACAAGCTGTCATTGTATGTCCCATAAGGAATCCACTCAAATGCTTCCACCACTGGCACATAGAGCGTCATGCCTTAGTTACAGTCTTGTCATTGGAATCAAATCTCAGTTTGAGTTATATACTGCATTTCCATTACTCATTTCTTATATAGTTATGTATCTAATCTTGAGGAAATGATTCTCAGCTATAATTAAAAGGAAAATAAATGCTACTTTCTTAATGTTGTATAATGGTCACTTTAAAATAAACCATAATTTCAGCCGTGTTCACATTACTTCAGTCACCTTGGCACACTTGAATGGAGCATATAAAGTGCAAGAAGGGGATGGTGATGCAAGGGATTCATACCTCAAGGAACATAACGTGAAAACCTTCTTTATAATCAATCCAAAGGTAAGTAACATCGTTTTTCTTTTATAGCCGTGATGACGAATCTATGGCTCATGTGCCCGAAGTAGCATGCGGAGCCATGTCGCCTGGCACACGTGGCATCCGCCCGTTCCTCTACCAGGTTTCTGGTGCGCATGCACCTGTGATGATCAGCTGGCCTTTGTGTGTGCGGTAGTGCCGGAAACTGGCACTGGTCTTCCATTTTCCAGTGGGAACATGTGCGCCAGCCAGCTGATTGTCTTGAGTGCATGCGCGCGGCCAAAACCAAAAGTTAATTTTCCACGTACACATGCCCCCTAAGCAGCTCCTCTTCTGGATTGTGGCCCAAATAAGTGTGCATGCTTCCTTTTTGGCACTCGGTGCCAAAAAGGTTCTCCATCACTGTTCTATAGTGAAGTATTTATGTTTGATAATCTACAAGTAGACAATCATGAAGGTTTGACTGGAATAGTTCTGAAAAGTGACAAATTAATATTGAAAAATATTGAACAAGGCACTGGGCTAAAAATTCAGGTTTCTAGTAAAGTGGTCAATGATTTCACCCATTTCTCTTTTGTACTTATTTTCAAATTAGGAAGAAAAACGAAGCCCACAACATCATTTCCGAACTCGAAACACCCTAGAAGGAGCTAAAATGAGAGCCTCTGTTCGTATGACTAGATACTTGGAATCATGGGGAGCAGCTAAGCCATTTGCTCATTTGCACCATCGGGACAGTATGATTACTGAAAATGGCAAAATCAGCACCATGGTATTAGCTTCTGTATATTTTTAAATAGCTAAAATATCTTTGGGGGGGCGGTTTGGGGGACATTAACTTGATGGGGGGGGGACACCTAAGAATAATCCACCAGCCCTTTTATCATCACAACAACATAGCTATTGTTTATATTAACCCTAGAAGTTTTAGCTAGGAATGTGCGTAAAGAGGAACATAAAGGGATTAGAAATTAAAAAGGAACAATTTAAGTTACAGACTTTTGCGGACAATTTAGTTTTTGTTTTAGAGGATCTAAAGTCTGATGTGAAACTTATTGAGGAATTGGCAGAGTATGGGAAAGTAGTGGACCTGAAAATAAATATGACAAATGTTGGTTAAAAATATGACACCCGATTTGAAAGAGGATTTAACGAAGAAATTGGGTATTCAAATCATCAAAAAGTGAAATGTTTAGGTATACATTTAACAGTGAGTGTGTGTCCATCAAAGAAGACAATTATATTAATTTGATTAATAAAACTAAGCAAGACTTAGAAAGGTGGAAAAAATTACAATTGTCCCTGATAGGTAGGATTGCAGTCATAAAGATGAATGTACTACCAAAATTTCTTTTTTTGTTTCAGAATATTCCCATTAAATTAGAAAAAGACTTTTCTAAGAATTTGAGCCAATTGGTCTCTAAATTTATATCGCAGGGGGAAAATCAAGAATAAAACTCAAAAGCTATGCAAGATATCAAGGAAATTGGAGGATTTGTCATACCGGACTGGGAACTTTACTATACCGCGGCTATTCTAATATGGATAAAAGAATGAATAATGTTAAGAAAAAAGATTACTCAAATTGGAAGGTCATGACCTCCAAGCAGGATGGCATGCCTTCCTATGGTATGAAAAAGGATCTGCACATAAGTATTTTCATAGACACTACATTAGACAGTCCCTGATATTAGTATGGAATAAAATTAAGCATGACCACTATATTGAAATACCAATTTGGCTATCCACGAAGAAAGCATATATACCCAAATTTGATTAACATGGAAAAAATTGTTACATACAAGAGATATTGAATAGACAGGAGGAGATAAAAACCAGGCTAGAATTGGCATCACAAGGGGTATATCTAGAGTAGTGATCTTATCCACAGATACAATCGAGGTTTGCACGGACAGGAAAAAGGAAGGCATTGCCAAAGAATACACAATATTAGATAAGCTCCTGATAGAGACAGAAGACAGGTTGATCAAAGCATTGTACAGATATCTGCTGAAATATAAACTTGAGGAAGAACATGTTAAAGAAACTATGGTCGCATGGGCGAAAAATTTGGTTACAATGTGGAATTGGATAAATGGAAAAGACTTTGGACACTTAATCGGAAACTAACAATGACCACGGCTTATAAGGAAAATATGTACAAGATGTTCTATAGATGGCATCTTTCCCCAGCATGGCTCTCCAAAATGTTTAAAATTTTGGCCCCAAATTATTGGAAGTGCAAAAAAACACCAGGCACCTTTTCCATATATGTGCTGGACATGCAATGAGACAAAAAGATATTGGAAAATGATGCAATCATGGCTGGAACAAATGGTGGGAGATCAAAGTTTGTTCAAACCAGAAATTTTTCTCCTAGGCATAATACCGGAGGGGTATAAGAAATTTGTGCTCTATGTAATTATACATATATTAACTGCAGCGTGATAACCTATGTGCAGTATTGGAAAAAAGAAAATATCCCATCAGAGTTAGACATAATTAGCAAAATTTTGGCCTGTGCGGAAGCAGATAGGGTCACCCTCGAATTAAAAATAAAGGGGAATCGGAATATTATGAAGTCTGGAACAGATTTTATTATTGGTATAAGACAAGGTGACAAGACTGGGACAAATTGTAAATAATGTGATTGGTTAGAAGGATTGATAATTTATTAAGTAGGCTGACAGCTAATGGACGAGATTATCTGTATATAATGTGATTGTATGGTCATAACACAGCTTGGCTGTGCTGCGCTATTTAAATGTAAAAACAATAAAAATATATTTTTTTTCAAAAAACATCATTTCCGACCCCGAAACACCCTAGAACCAGGATGGTGAACCTATGACACATGTGCCACAGGTGCCTGCGGAGCCATTTGTCAGGGCATGCGAGGCATTGCCCTGTCAGCTGGCATGCGCGCGCTGAGTTCAGCCTTTTTTAAAGCCATTTTTTGCCCTCCCCAGGTTCCACAGCTTTTATAGGAGCCTGGGGAGGGCGAAAACAGCCTCCCCCTCTGGAGGGCAGCCGGAGGTTTCAGGAGCTTCCCTGAAGCCTCTGGAGTGCAAAAAAAAGCCCTATGGGCAAACCGGAAGTTGTCCTCCTGAAGGCCCCTGAAGGCTCTATAGGGCTTAAACTGGCCCTATGAGCAAACCGGAAGTCCAGGGGTGGGGGGGCTGTTTTCATCCTCCCCGGGATGAAGCCTGGGCCCACAGGTCCCCTCTGGAGCCTGGGGTGGCCAAAAAAAGCATGCACAAAGGGGGAGAGCGCCTGTTGTGCGTGCATTCGCATGGGTGTGTGTCGCACATTGCATTATGGGTGCTGCACACCTGCCCACGACCCCCTGCACTCCCCCGCTTATGACATGCAAGCCAAAAAGGGTTCACCATCGCTGCCCTAGAAGGAGCTAAAAGAAGAGCCGCTGTTCGTATGACTAGATACTTGGAACGTGGGGAGCAGCTAAATCATTTGCTCATTTGCACCATCGGGACATTATGATTACTGAAAATGACAAATCAGCACCATGGTATTAGCGTCTGTATATTTTTAAATAGCTAAAATATCTTTTTTGGGGGGGCGGTTTGGGGACTAATTAATCTGATTTTTGGGGCCCACCTAAGAATAATCCACCAGCCTTTTTAGTATCGTTATCCTTTATTAAATTAATAAACTTCAGAATTAGGCATTGTTTCTTCAGATGATATTACATTATTAAAATAATACCATATGTTACCTGCAGAAAATTGGGTGGAGAACTGCCATTGTTAAATGTATTAGAATTATAATGAATAAATAATGAATTATAATGAACAAATAACTGACTAATAAGTGCCTAGGCCTAGAGAGGCCAATTCTGTAAAATATTTGACTTCTGTGCTTTTCTAGCTGTCATAGACTTATCTTACTTACCTCTACTTATGCAAAACATTTAAAAAACCCTACATGTAGTCCTCAACTTACAACTACAATACAGGTTGGCTATTACCATCATAGGTACTGTTCTGACCCCCTCGTCCCACACCAACACACACTCCGAGCCAAAGATAAGTTATGGCATTTAATTAACAGACAGACAGGTCCTTGGCAGCAAACCGGCACAGACAAGTTTGGGCAGCAATCCAGCACAGATAAGGCTTGGCAGCAATCCAGCCTGCCAAGATCACAATAATGTTCTCCGACATTAGTTCCTGCGTTGACTTCTGCAAGAGGGGCGTGTGCACAAGCAGACTTTATAGTCTGGAGAGGAGCCTAATGACCACCAGCTGAGTGCAGTTACCTCCTGTACTTGCGCAACTGTTCCTGCCGCCTATTAGCTCTTCGGTGCTGGGCATCCAGGAACAACTCACTGCTGACCTCAGGCTCACACTCCCTTGTCTCCTCCCCATTGATCCAGGCTCAGGCGCCTCCTGGTGGCCCTGCGCCTGCTCGGAGTCGGAACCCTGTCCAGGGTCTTCCACATCCTCCAGAGCCGACTCATAGGGCCCCTCGCTGCCGGAGTCTGGTGGCAGCTCCAGCGGCTCCTGCTGGGCCACAACAGGTTGTGATTGTTGTAAAGCAGATCTCCTACATAAGTGACCTGATTTTATGGTTTTTTTTGTGGTGATTAAGCAAAGCAGCAGTCGTAAAGTGAACCTATTGTTTTCTATGGGGCATTTTTTTTTGCCAAAAACGTGAAGGAAAAGCCGGTTTCCAGCAAAAAGTTATAAAACATGGTCATGTGACTACGGAAAGCTGCAAACGGCCAAATGTGTGGGCCAACTGTCAAATCCCCATATGTGGTAAATGACCAAGGTGGAGGCAGCTGCCAAAACATCAGAACTATGTGGGTCTTTCCTGCACTACTTTTCCTGCACTTCTGGCTTTGTCCTTTTTCTGCTTCTTTTTCTGTATTCTAATTATTAATTCTTATTAAGTTTTAATCTTACTTTTAATTTTTTAATAAACATATAAAAAAGGACAAATAGTTTGCATTATAGTTCAATCTTCTACATTGAACCCAATAGCTGTTCTATAGTTCTATAGTTCTATATATCTGGATGATACTTTCTGTTACTCTCTCTTAGGACATGCCTATGGGTCAATATAATTTCCAGCGTTGTAGAGAAAGGTATGTGCAACTTGTGAAGACTTCAGTGTCATCGAAACTATGCTAGTTTACCCAGTAATTCTGCACAAGGATTGATTTGATAGCCATGATTTTGAATAACTGTTAAATGTAAGAGGATAAATGAAATAATTCAAATATTATAAAGCCCCATCAGCTTAATTTAGGCAAGAAAATAATGTATTAGGTCTTTTTATTAATAGGAATTTGTTGGTAGAATGAAATCATCAGCAAAACAAAAAGATATGTTGTAGACTGAGTAATTATAATAATTTTGAAATTATTTTGAAATCTTGTCAAAATGTTACTGATGTGTCTTTTAAAAGCACTAAAACTGTGTACCAAATAGCTTAACATATGAAATTCAAACAAGGTATTGAATTGTAATGATGGTGTTAATAATGCTATAGGATATCTCTTTAATAATTACTCTATAGCAGAGATGGCTAACGTTTTCTGGACCGAGTGCCAAAGGGCGCGTCTGAACCCCCAAAATGGAATTCTTGCGCAGTCCCGTGCATGTGCCCTCTGCACATGTGCTTGTCCCTGCTCATGGGTGCATGATTCCCACATTGTCCTGCATTCCGCTGCATGCATGCATGCCCCCCATGTGCGCCTTGCCCCCACGCCCTGCCCCTGCGCATGCGTGACAGAGACCCAAAGCCAGCTGGTTGGTGGGAGACGTGCGCACATGCACATCAGAGCTGAGCTGGGCGATGGCTCTTGCCCACAGAGAGGGTGCTGAAGGCATCATGGCTCTATAGAGTTCTGTTCTCTGGTTACTTTCTTTGTCAAACCACCTCCTTCCATTCACTATATAGTAGTTTATAGGTTTTATTTTCTTTAGTTCTCCTCGTTGCTTCACATTCATCTTCCCATCTCTTCATCAACCATAGTTAATTCTGCTTTTCAGATCAGTATTTTATTTAGTATCTTATCGTTAATCAGATTTTCTTCTCCTTCCTTCTGTGGCTTCTGGTCTTAAATATTCTCAAGTTCTTTAACATTCTTTCAGTGGAGGAGTAGTTTCCTCCACTCTATTTCTCATGTTCCCTATTTATTCTGCTCTGAAGCTCTTTTTAGCTTCTTCGTCACTGGTGACTGATTTGGCTTATCCTTAGATCCTACCTGAAATTTTAGTTTCAGGAACTAACATTTTCTCTTCTAATTCTAAACATTAGAAATGAGAATTGTTAGGAAGGAAGGAAGCTCATAAAAAAGGTGGCATTCTCTGTACTGTAACCCTTATGACCCAATAATGTTCATCGTATCCTTTGGGAGTCACACATATGGATTATGTATCTGCACATAGCCTATTGAGCCCTGATTATTGGTCACCTTGCCCCCGCCCCAAGCAGCAGTGAATCATCCTTCAGCTTTATTGATATGTTTTGTTTCTTCAACTATAAAAATGTATTTAATCTTTCTCAACTCATTGTGAAAGTATGTTAACATCTATCGCTCCATAGAAATAAATCTTCTGTTATAGCTTATGTGAAGCTAATTATCCAGAAAGCTTGCTTAGCAACAATTAAAAACAATTGCATTCTTTGATAAAATTACAAAATTAGTGGACCAAAGGAATGCCATCAATATAATTGCCTTCGTTAAGCATTTGATAAAGTAGACAAATGTGGGTTAGACAGCATCACCACCAAATGGATTCGTAACTGGCTGACCAACCACACTCAATGTGTAGTCCTCAATGAAACTGCATCTTCATGGAGGGAAGTATGCAGTGGAGTACCCCAAGGCTCGTTTTATGAAGTACTTTCAATATCTTCATCAAGATTTGGAGAGGGGATAAATGAGGAACTCATCAAATTTTCAGATGACACCAAACTGGCAGGAATAGCCAATACTCCAGAAGACAGGCTTAAGATACAGAAGGATCTTGACAAACTGGGCATTATTTAACAAAATGAAATTAAATGGTGAAAAAAGTAAGGTTCTACATTTAGGCAAAAAAACAAAATGCACAGTACACTATATGTGGTACCTTGTGCAACTTAGAACTGAGGAGAAATTTCCAGACAGTTAGAACAATTAATCAGTGGAACAACTTGCCTCCAGAAGTTGTGAATGCTTCAACACCCAGTTTTTAAGAAGATGTTGGATAACCATTTGTCTGAATAGTATAGGGTTTCCTGTCTAGGCAGGAGGTTGGACTAAAAGACTTTCAAGGTCCCTTCCAACTAAGTTATACTATTCTAATATGCCAAGTGGTTTCTATTGCCTTTTCTCAAGAGCAGTTCAACTTTCCCATCTAACCCGCAGCTTGAAATTTTGATATCTCCCATTCAAGTTTTGACTAGGCCAATCCTGACCATTTTGTCTCACTTGACAAAGAGGTATAGAATTAGCTATATATACCAAGTTTTGTTCTGTGATGTTATGGAAACAGGCAAGGCAATTTTCCAAGTTCATTGGAAACAAAATGTATAATTATACACTTCATTTGAGGTTTGCTAAAGCCATTGAGTCTAATTATTAAAATCCAGTCTCTAAATTTATGTTCTTATCAAGCAGCTTTTGACTGAAAGAAAACAGTGTAGGCTGTTTCTATGTAAGTCTACAGCAGGGGTGGGTTTCAACGGTTCGTGGCGGTCCCTGCGAACCGGTTGGTCGCCGAACCCAGAAGTAAGTAACTTCCGGGAACGGCGAAGGGCGTGCCCGCCCACGGTCCTTACCTGGTTTGACGAGTTCTGGCTTCCACGCATGCGCAGGACGCAGCTGGAGCGTCGCGCAGACGCTAGTACGCATGCGTGCACCGCGCGTGTGCATGAGGACGCCGCCGGTCCCGTTCCACCGAACCGGTTGGAACGGGGTGAGAAACCCACCCCTGGTCTACAGTCACATTAGCAATATTTAACATGACATTGTAAAATGAAAAGCTGATACCAAGTACGGATCACTACAATATATGTCAATTTTGCAGCCCTGCTACAGGAAATAGGAATAGTAATCTATTAGCTTTCTTTCTGCTTTTCTCATTGCTTTTATTTTGTTTGCCCTAATGGATGCCATATAGGTAAGCAATAGGATTTAGAGTTATATAGCTTTATAGTACCCTCTGGGCAGTTTCAATGTAAGCATATTTGCCCCATCAGGATTGAACTCCAGGCTGTGGGCAGAGTTTGCCTGCAATACCTTAACCACTGTGCCACCAGGGCTACAGGCAGTCCTCAATGTATGACCACAGTTAAGCCTGAAAACTTGGCAATAAGTCTTTGTGGTTGTAAGTCGAGTCACCATGGGGCTGAACTCAATTTTATGACTCTTTTTATGATGACTGTTAATCAAGTCACCATGGTCATTAACAGAGGTGGGTTCCTACCAGTTCGCACCTATTCGGTAGAACCGGTTCGTCAAATCTATCAAGCCGGTTAGAAGAGGTTCCACCAGTGGACCCGGAAGCAGGCCACACTACAGAAGAGGTTCCAAAAATTTGAAACCCACCACTGCCACACAGAGAGAGAGAGAGAGAGACAGACAGACAGACTGACAGAGAGAGAGAGAGAGAGAAAGAGGAGAAAAGGAAGGAAAGGAAAAAAAAGGAAAAAAAAGAAGAAAGAAAGAAGAAAGAAAGAAAGAAAGAAAGAAGAAGAAAGAAAGAAAAAGAGAGATGAAAGAAAAAAGAAAAAAGGGACAGAGAGACAAAAGGAAGGAAAGAGAGAGAGAGAGAGAGAGAGAGAATGGCCGGCAAGCCACTCCCACCAGGTCACATGGCTGGCAAGCCACTCCCACAAAGGAGGCCACACCCAGAGAGTAGGTTCCAAAATTTTTGAATCCCACCACTGGTCATTAACGAATCACATAATCAAATCCAGGTAACCCAATGGGTGCTTTTTGCAGGAAAACAGGAAAAAATAAGAAAAATGTGATCATGTAACCGCAGACACCGCAAACGGTTGTAAATAGAAGCTGGTTGACAAATATCCAAAGTGTGATCCTGCGACAGCAAAGGGGTGTGTGACAGTCACAATTTTGGGTAATAAGTAGCTTTTTCCAAAGCTATCGCAATTTTGGAGAGTAATTCAGCTACCAGTCATAAGATGAGAATTACCTGTATTTTATTTAAATTTCATCCTTCAGATGCTAACTTCATTCCCTTACTTTATCTCTGCAGAACAAAATCTCAGAAGAAAAAATTTGAAGAGGAATTAAATGAAAGGATGATTCGAGCAATTGATGGAATAAATGCTCAAAAGTATGTTTGCACAAAGTTGTTATTTGTACCCCCGCTGTACATATTATGGAAGTAAGCATTGAAGCCCCCTGAGAAATCTGAAGGCAGAATTTTTGGAGTTGGAGGAACCTATTTCAAAACAGGAATCTGACTGTTCCCTTTCATCCCAGATTATATGACAGTACAGAATAGAAAAATATAAGCTGTTCTATGACTTAACTGTCTGTTGGACAAGAAATCAATATTTATTGATCTACTGGAGTTTAGCGACCAACATTTTATTCAAAATAGATGAGAAGAACTGAATATCTATTCTAATAACATTAGCTCTGAAACATGCACATAGTTATATTTACATTCCTCCCCTTTCTTTAGCAGGATTCTGGGGTACTTATTGTCACATGTGACAATAAGTACCCCAGAATAAGTACCCCACATCTCCAACTGTGGAGATACAATACAAGATCTTATTTTGACTTATTTTGAAATTTACATGTAAAAATTAATTATTGTTTGTAAGTTAAATGCTTCTTATTACAATACACTACCCAGCCCTTGGTGGCAGTCTAAAACTGATACCAACTTTAGAAATCATCTGTACATTACATTTTAGACTGAAGCCATTTTAGAAACCTGGACAATGTAGATTGGTGAAGATCTATGGTTCCTGTTCACTGGTCATCTAAAAGAAAAGAAATAGCTATTGAACTTTAATATTTCTATTACATAAACACATCCAACTGTTTGATTTCCATTATGAACCAAGTTTATTTTTTCTTATCTAAGTCTCCAGAAAATATTAGCAGCTTATGTATAATGCTGTTATGGTTCTTTTCTTTTCTAGGCAGTGGCTTAAATCTGAGGATATTCAAAGAATATCATTGCTTTTCTACAATAAAATCTTAGAAAAAGAAGTGAGTTATATTTAAATTATAAATTCTATTTTACATATATTTCCCAAATTCTCTAGTAATAAGAAAAAAAAGGATGTAGCTTGTAGTTATTCATACCTGAAAATGTGTGACTTTTTTAAAGTTGTGGGAGATTAGATTCTTTTTATATACATAGTTTCACCTTTGATATAGAGGAATGAATTTGGGTTTGCACATGGGAAAAGAATTACAGAAAAAAACAGAACTCAAATAGGAAGAGGTGAAATTTTGGCTCTGTGGATTTCCTGCATACTCTTCAATTTAATATATCTATTATTAAAGATTTGGGGGGGGGATCCAATTAATCAAAGTAACTGAAGATGAATGGTTTCAATGCTATAACAGCTTTTAGAGAAGTCCAATTGATCTAGGAAATCAAAGTATTTAGTATCATGTTGATTATTAATTGGTACTGACCTCTTTCAGAAATGAATTGAATGACATCAATGATTGAATGACAGCCACCTATGATAGTTGTCCTCAGTCCTCATTAACTATTCATCTAAAGTATCTTGGTTTATTCAGGAATAGGAATAATCATCCCAGAGTTTAAAATCAATTTGTGTTACTCATTTTCATGTGGGAGGTTAATAGATCCTATGAACCCATTAAACCTGCTTTTTTCCTGTGAAAGATCAAGGTACAATTGATTGGAAAATTCCTGTATTGCAATCCATGGCAGTATTTTTGCTGCTCTTATGCATTTCAATATGATTGTCTGTAGAAGTTGTTCCATAATTCAAATAGCACGTATTCTAAAATGAACAATTTATGAGAGCTTCATTTCTGTGGAGCATTTTTAAACTTTGTCAATATAGAAAATGTAATTAATAAAGAAGCTTTGTAATGCTTATTGATGCTTTGAAAAAGACATGGTTGGCTCAGGTTCACCATACCAATGTGGCTTGTCATCAACCACAGTGAATTAATTGATAGAGGTCATCAAAGTCATGGAACTTGTTCAGGATTTGTTATGGATGGCTCTTCCCTCCTGGATTTCAGCAGTTAGAATTTTCAATTATGTGGCCTCTGGATATTGAAGTTTAATTTAACTATCATGGTTAAAAAAATGTTGGTCAGCCATCATCTTTTAATTCTTCCAATCTTTTTGTTTAAAGCCATAAAGTTATCTAGGTAAAAAATACCCTCGTATCAGTAAATATTTTAAAATTCAATAGGTGTTATAACTTACCTGTAGTCATTTTTAACAAAGAAATATTTGATTTTTTTGTTATCTCTCATTTTCTTTTAGTATAGAGCAACAGCTCTTCCTGCATTCAAGTACTATGTAACCTGTGCCTGTCTTATATTCTTCTGCATTTTTCTTGTGCAGATTCTAGTGCTACCAAAGTAAGTGAGTGACGTATACTGTTCTTTGCTTATATCCGTGGAACCTCTTTTAGACTGAATTGGACCTGTCTATAATCCCATCATACTGGTGTTTTTTTAAACACTCTATGTCTAGTAAAATGGTTTATGGCCTCCCACAAGGGAGGCCACACCCACAGAGTAGGTTCCAACAATTTTTGAATCCCACCACTGCAGCAGACCTAGTCATAATCTATGGGTTTTGCACTTTTGATTTCAGATATTCATATTGATATAATTAATAAAATTAATATCTTACAAATTCATTCTAAAACCTGCTGAAAGTCCAGTTCCAGCTATCACTCTATAAAAATAATTCTGGAAGGCTTTTTGGTTGAACAGCAAGGTGGTACTGCCAAAAGTCCTATAGACAAGCAAGCAAGCGAGGAAACCAAATGTTTTAAATACTGCTGCAGTTTTACACACTTTTCATTGTTCTTGTTATTCTTTGGAGTTCAAGTTTCTTGCAAATACTTCTAGCCTCCCAAGTTAATTACTGGCAGCAAGGCAAGGAAAGATAACATTAGTTTGACTCAAGGTTGAGCGCTGGTGTGAAAACATGACCAGGTTGTAATTTCTCAATATTAGACAGAATTAGTTCGGTGATGCCTTCTACTGTATTCACCTATATGGCATCTTTCCCCAATTTACTTTTTCAGTATCTTAATGCTCATAATCTTTCTTTTTGCTAATTGCTAGCTGCGACTTTATGAGAGAGAATGTCCCCAAAGTCTCATAAAGGAATGGATTCACTGCATTGTCAAACTTATATTCCACTGCAGCAGTTCAGAAGATTTTGAAATATTTCATTTATTGTATATGTTTCCTGATTCTCAACAACTCTAGGTGGCTCATCACTAAAATACATATGGCCATCGATGGCCTGTCAGGAAAATTGAATGATGGTGAAATATTCTAGGAATTTTTTTGATGAACTCTTTTCATATGAAATT
This sequence comes from Thamnophis elegans, assembly GCF_009769535.1. Lineage (NCBI taxonomy): Eukaryota > Metazoa > Chordata > Lepidosauria > Squamata > Natricidae > Thamnophis > Thamnophis elegans. The sequence continues at coordinate 74,117,949 of NC_045546.1, read as the reverse complement.
GTTGAACCTTTTGATGATTATTCGTGACTTTAACAAGGTCTTATATACAGTGATATTTGATTCTGACTCTATTGGACGGTGGATCATCCCATTGTATATTTCCCCTATTTTATAACTATAGCTTTATTTCTAGGTGAAAGCACAAAATCATTAAAACATGAAACTGAACAATCCTTTCATAATTCATGTATTACTTCCTACATAGGAAACTTTCAGGGTATTGAGCTAAAGGTTGAAGCAGGATATTCAGCACATTGAATTTTGAAAACATCAACACTTAGTGCTCGGATTGACTGAAAGCAAATGACACTCCACAAGCTCTTTCTCTCTTTCACTTCCCTCTCTCATTTTTATGCCACACATTTATATGAGAGCTTTCTTTTTGTTGCACCTAATAGAACGGAGAGCTACTGCAAATGTTTATATTAGAAAAAATGTTTTAAACAATGAAATTCTTATGTGTTCCAAACCTCCCGCTCTAATTGAAATCTTTATGTTTCATGAATGTACTTTCAGAATGGAAAAGTACAGACTCAGAAATTATCAAACTTAATCTAATGCTCTTAAAAGATGAAAATTAGCTCTCTCTGATTTTCCTAAAAGAATGTATCCCCGAATTTCTTTTTCATGCACAGCAATATAATTAAAGACAAAATAAGCATTTAATACTGGTTCTGAAATGAACAATTGACCACTGTTCTGACCCCCCCCTCGTCCTACACCAAAGCATGCCGAACAAAGGATACTTCAAGGATTTATTAACACACAGACTAGCCCTTGGCAGCAATCCAGCACAGACCAGACCTTGGCAGCAATCCAGCACAGACTAACCTTGGCAGCAATACAACACAGTCCAGGCCTTGGCAGCATCCAGCACAGACTAACCTTGGCAGCCAATCCAGCCTGCCAAGCTAGCCACGAGAGTTCTCCAGCTCTAGTAATACGTTGACTCCTGCAACGAGCGTGTGCATATCATTCCTTTTATAGTCTTGAGAGGAGCCTAATTACCACCAGCTGAGTGCATTTATGCTCCTGTAACTGCGTAACTGTTCCTTACGCCTATTAGCTCTCTGTTGCTGGGCATCCAGGACCACTCCCTTGTCTCCTCCCCACTGCTCCAATGCATGACGTCAGGATCACACTCCCTTGTCTCCTCCCCACTGGTCCAAGGCTCAGCCTCTCTGCATCCTGCTCGGAGTCGGAACCCTGTCCCGGGTCCTCCACATCCTCCAAAGCCGACTCATAGGGCCCCTCGCTGTCGGAGTCTGATGGCAGCTCCAACGGCTCCTGCTGGGCCACAAAGACCACCATGGAATGGAACAGCAATAGTTGTTATGTAAATCCAACAAGATCAGTAATTTTATCCCACCTCTTTTGGGGAGGGGGGTGAACATATCTAAAACTCCTGCCTTTGGTTTTCCCATGACAGCCCCAAATCTGGTGGGCAGTCTGAGGGAGAGTGGCTGACCCAAAGTTACACCAGCTAGCTTTCATGCCTAAGGGAAGGCTAGAATCCAGTCGCCTTCAGCCTAACATCTTACCATTACATCAAATGACTCTCTCGCTACACCAAACTATATTTCATGACTTTCATAAAATAAACTGCCAGTGCTTCCCTATAAAACCCTTATGTTGATAGATTTTGTGAGGGAAAAATGGTGTACTATGTAACCATCTTGAGCTTCTGAGTGAAGGAGAGATATAAATTAATAAATAACTAGAGTTGATGAAAAAAATATCCCTGAGAAAAAACAGTGTTTTATGTATCTATTGATAACTGTTGCTACAATTAAAAAAGATATATGTATAAGCTTTTGTGGTAGAAACATCTAGTCAGGACACATATTTATGAAATATATGCCTACAAATTGCTGTAATTTTTTTTTACTGTTTACCTGTATGGAACATCACAGTGTGGTGTAGGGATTAAGACGTTGGACAAGGAGCAAGGAGGCCCAGGTCATTCAGCAATAGAAGCCACTGAAATTTATTTAATTTATTTAATTATACTGATGATACTCAATATCATAAGGTTGCCATTTCATTTATGAATGTCTCTGCAAGCTCCTGAGTAAAAGGCAGGATGTGATAACTAATTAATACACAGTAGAAACAAACCTCTGCCTCTTTGAGTACAATTGTGCTGGGACACTGATAGTATTGATCAGATCCAATTAGAACAAGATGCTCATTATTTGTTTAAATAGGAGTATATATTCATTTCAGAGTGATTGTTTTATGCCTGAAATATAATTCCTGGGGGCACAGCCCTAGCTCTAAAAACTCCCATTTGTTCCTACAATAACCAAATCTTTCCTGATGTAAAATGTTTTTTTCTATTAGTCCAGAAGAAGGAAGGCAATATAGGTGTTTTGCTTAGAATTCTGAAATATTGATACTTTGCTGCTACACTAAATTTTGACATTGTTTTTTTACTCCCTGGTAACAATCCCTTACTAAGACTAAACATTCTTCCTTAAATAGTAATTGACATTTTAATCATATTTCTACAATTTCCCCATGCAAATGATAATAACAAGAAATTAAAATATGTATATCCAGCTCTCCCTCTAATTCTCTGAGTCTCTTAATTCTCTTGGGACTTGATCTGCACCAAATATGATAGTGCAATAGCAATAGCAATAGCAGTAGACTTATATACCGCTTCATAGGGCTTTCAGCCCTCTCTAAGCGGTTTACAAAGAGTCAGCATATTGCCCCCACAATCTGGGTCCTCATTTTACCCACCTCGGAAGGATGGAAGGCTGAGTCAACCCTGAGCCGGTGAGATTTAAACCGCTGAACTGCTGATCTAGCAGTAGCCTGCAGTGCTGCATTTATCCACTGCGCCACCTCGGCTCTTAGTGACAGCCATGTTCCAAGATAGGGAGGGAACTAATTTGAATATTGAAAGAGTCCTGCATGTAGGAGGGTGTGGTACACTCCTTGATGTTGCCTCCTGTCTTTTTTTAAAAACAATTTTTATTTATTTTTGAACAAAGACAAATAAAAATAAAAATAAAAAAACTACCTTCCATTACAAATTGTAGAAAGTGTGGCAGTTGGTTACAGTATTTCCATGCATCTCTTCCATAGTCATCACCTGATTTTCATATCAAATCGCATATTTTAAATTCATATATATTCATGTATGTCACGATTATTATATCTCAACCTTAATTTGACTATAATTGTTTTTACATCTTTTTATATATAATATTCAAAATCTAGAATAGGATTATATGATAACATTCTATTAAATCATCCTAAAATCATCCAATCACAGTACATCTTTATAACATATTCTAGATAAAGCTTTTAACTCTCCTCTCATATTCTCTATGTGTTGTTTATGTAAAATTTTATATTATCAAACTAACATATCTATATGTATTGTTATCATTATTAAGCATTATTTAACTATAGGTATTGTCACTTCATTTTATACATACTACTAATAAACTAAATTTAGCTTAATTGTTATTGTACATTTTCATTGCATCAACCTGTATCTTTCCAGTAATAGTGCAGTCTTATATCTCTTGCCATTTGTAGCATTATTATTCTAGTTACTTTCTTAATAAATCTTGTACGAACTTCTCTTCGCAACATGTTCCTTTCATGTCTCATAAAAGCTCGAAACCCAGCATCTGCTCTTTCCATCTGCTTATCTTTGATTATCACTGGTGCTTCTGTCAAGATTTCTCTCCTTATCTCCATCAATTTTTCTCTCTTTTCTTCTTCTGTGCTTTGAAGTCTGAGGTAGAGTTCCAATCCATCTATCTCCCCTTTCCATATTCTATTCTTGCCATTACCAACCATACTCACTTTTTTGTCAGTATCCACAGATTTCTTACCTCTTTGCTCATTTTTTTCTTCCATTTTTTGAACTCTGTCCTCCACATTCTTCATTTGATAAACATCCTCAGTTTTTCCATCAAATGTTTCTGTTTTGTATTCCGTATTCTTCAATCTCTTTTCAATTCTCTCTGTCACAACTAATAGATTTTGAATTTCAAACATAATCATCTGCAATGTTACAGTTTTTTCCCTGCTGCACCATTGTTTCAATTTTGCAGGCACTGCTACTATAGGATTCAAGTCTATTTTAATAAACTTCAAACAGGTTCATTTATTATCTTTCAAGTCAAAATGTTTTCTTCCCTCCAATAGCTAGTGATGGAACTCCCAAAAAGCACCTGTATAAACAAGTTGTGCTCTTCTTACTATCACTCTCAGCAAACAAACTGAAAACCTTGAATCTCAAGTGATCAAAGAGAAAGAAGAAAATATGTATCTAGCCTCCAGACGCTAAGTGGCAGTGTAACTGCTTTTCCTCCTGTTGTTACAACCCTCTTTATAATCCTTCTTATTATCTTCTTTATATTCCAAGCTTAAGAAAGAAAAAAACCCTTAAATGGAGATCAAAAACAATCCAATCAATCCAATCAAGCATTATAAAAAAAGAAGGAACATTTTAATCCATAGCTGTAAGCGAAAGTGAAAAAAGAAGAAAAAAATAATCCATTCAGTTTAAAAAATAGGGAGCCTTTGCAAAAATTCCATCCATAAAGAAAATTAGAAACAGGATAACATACTAATTTTAATGTAGATTAATTTTGCCGCTTACAGTCTTCTATCTTCAATTTTAATTTAACTCTCACCAATTTGACACACTTTCTCTTTTCGCTTTCTTCCTGTTCCAGAGCTATCCCAACTTCAGCAGCTTCATTATCTGCGTTTCTGTTGCCGGGAAAAAAGGCAATTCCTGGATCTTTCAGGGACTTTGTGATGTCCCTGAGATCAGCAGGAGATGCCCTTCTCAATCACCATCTCTGTGGGATGGTTTAGGTCCAGTGGCAGAAATATCGACTGTGATCTCGGAGCACCAAGATCGCACGTCGAGCCATCATGACGTGAGCCCCTTTTTTTCTGCCTCCCTTTAGTCTTAAACTAAACTTAAAACTCTTTTTTCTCTGGTGAACCAGGTCACTACCTCAGGAGAAAAAAGTCCAGTATGTTTTAAGATCTCAAGGCAATGATATTTTTAAAATCTCATCAGCATATGCCCCTTTGGAAGTTCAAATGAGTCCCTGTTTCCTTATAGTTGCTTTAGTTGAGAGATGTGGTCAACGTAAAGAAAAAAACCATCATTTATGTTATGTTTACATGGAATTGGTTTCTGTTTTTAAAAAGGCCCTTTTTTCTTGTTTTTCAGAAAATCTATACTTGGAATCTCCTTTGGATTCGCCTTTCTGATACTCTCCTTCATTCTTTTCATCTGTTTTGCAGGACAACTTTTGGTAAGTGTTCAATGCATAAGGCAAAATCTGTCAGCATAAATAATTGGGCCCTTAACACTTAATTACCTCTTCAAGACTGCTTTCTCTGACCAAACAGCAAATTATCTCTCTCAGGTATTTAATTAAGAAAGGAGATATTAGATGACTTACTTTCTTGCTGTTAATTTATTGACATTTTATTTAGTTTTCTGAAATGCATTTCGTTATACAGAGATCTTGCCACACAACAATGAAAATGAAAGAAATACAAATTGTAATTTGCTTTATCTAATTTATTTCATGACATGTTATATCCTAAACAGTTCTGTTATTTAAATGTTGGTACCATATTAAACACTCCAAGTTTTATTTGCTTTCTATCAGGGAGTCAGGGGAGGCAGGGCCTTACCACAGTCATCATGAAAAGAAAAGAAAAATGTAAAAGGAAAAAGGCTGAGCTAGTTGCTGCCAGAGTCACCGTGGATGAATCTGCTTAGTGTTTAACTGTTTTCTATTGTGTAAGAAGTATAAAGAATATAAATGTGATTTAACTTTTTGAAAAACAATGCCAATTTTAAATCAATGCCATGTGATGAAAACATGCTGATAACAATTATTATGGCTAGGAGGGCTGTACAATACTTTCAAGCAGCAGCATATTTTCCTGTAGGCTTCTGGGGAAAAGCACAGTTTTGTTTAGGTGTTGTAAACGGATAAATATTACATTGCTATTTGCATATTCTCAAAAGCCCCTTTTGGAGATCAAATCTAAAGTTCTATACAGCCCGAAATGATAGACCATTAGGCTTCCATGTGATGTTACAGATTGCTTTGAAACGGAATGAGACTTGCTTTTAAGCCTCCAGATTAAGATACTTAGCTCTATGCAACATGGCTCACAATGTTTTATTTTTCAACAACAACAACAACAACAAAACAACATCCTTAATACTAAGAATTAGTTTTAACTATTGTTGGATTAGCATAAGAAGTTGTGTCTTCTCTCTTATAAAAACTAAATAAATATTCATGTATCTGTAATATGAAGCTAACTTGCAGAAAATTCTTTAAGCAGATTCCATCTTAAAATGTTGCTTACTGTTTTCCACAAAAAAGTCAAAGGGTTAAAACAGCCACAGATATCGCCACTTGGCACAAGTGTCACAGAGATTCTTGGCAATGAGGCTTGGCTTATATTCTCCACCACCACTCTGTAATTTATCTCAAAATTTTTGGGGACAAATGAAAATATTTGCCAGGACATATAGCTTGTTTAGGTACAATGATTTCTGAAATTTTTAGAGAAGAAAAACATATGTGCTGTCTTACAATAGAATCCAGTGGCATTCTATGCAACCATTTTTAAAAGTTTATGCATCAATTAATGGCTGGAAAATGGAAACTGACATACCGGAATACAATAATGCAATGCAACAGGTTTCCTAGGCAGGAAACCCTATACTATTTCAGAGAAATGGCTATCCAACATCTTCTTAAAGACTTCCAGTGTTGTGGCATTCACAACTTCTGGAGGCAAGCTGTTCCACTGATTAATTGTTCTAACTGTCAGGAAGTTTCTCCTTAGTTCTAAGTTGCTTCTCTCCTTGATTAGTTTCCACCCATTGCTTCTTGTTCTACCCTCAGGTGCCTTGGAAAATAGTTTGACACCCTCTTCTTTGTGGCAACCCTGAGATATTGAAACACTGCTATCATGCCTCCCCTAGTCCTTCTTTTCATTAAATTAGACCTACCTAGTTCCTGCAACCGTTCTTCATATGTTTTAGTCTCCAGTCCCCTAATCATCTTTGTTGCTCTTCTCTGCACTCTTTTTAGAGTCTCCACATCTTTTCTACATCGTGGTGACCAAAACTGAATGCAGTATTCCAAGTGTGGCCTTACCAAGGCATTATAAAATGATATTAACACTTCACGTGAATCAAATACAATTGTTTGGCTTTCTTATCTGTAGCTTCTGTTAGTCCTTACTGCATCTCCAAATTGAGCAAAAAGCAAAAATGAGACACATGACAGGAAGCAAGGTATTGGGAAGGAAAGACAAACCAAAACACAATGAAAATACAATAGTAATAGAAGAACATTTCTAAGCTATATTAGGCAAAATAATTGTAGAACAAGATTAGTTTGGAATAGAGATCTAGTATTGGATGATTCTCTAGGAAAAAGTTTTTGTTTGTGTCTGATTTCTATCTTTTTCTGACCATACTGTTCTCTTTTTGCTCTGCCAGCATCGTATTATAAATAGGAAAAGAATTTTTTAGAAATTGTTACATGTACACAAAAGGGTCATTTTGAATTCAAGATGGCTGAGTATCATTGAGAGCATCCTGGCTTCCCGGACAACACAACCCCTCTGTATAAATTACAACAATTGGAATCAATGGGAGATATTTTTCTTTTATGGGAAATTAAAATCTCTCTTAGTTGTCTGACTTAACTACATTTTGGCAACTAACTACAGTTAAAAGTTTTGAACACTAGAGATAATTTACTATGCTTTAAGGGTTATTTTCCCTTAGAAACTAAATATTTAAAAATATATATATACTGTTGTTTACCAACCACAGTATGACTTCTAAAACTTACATCTTGGAATGACATCAGCACAAGGACTTAATGTTTCCTATTAATATTGCTGTCTTCCTAGCTGGACAATTTCCAAAGTAATTTTTTTGGTTGAAATGACATAATAATGTCATTAATGTCATATCAACTATGCCTTATATGGTCTTTTATGCCTTATATGGTCTTTGGCAAAGAAAGATAAAATCTTCTGTAGGCTTGGTGATTTCATGGGGCATGTGTTGCTCTTGTGACAGTATGCAAGTGGATTGGATAAGACAGTCATAGTATGTTAGATGTTAGTGATTTCAACATAAGGTAAACAGAATTGCTTTTTGTAGCTGAAAGGTATTTCTTTAGTGTGACCCGTCAAAACCGCGCTCGACTAAACCGCGCCCGATTAAACCACATTGCTGATGTCATCAACAGGGCGACAACAGCCAGCGCAGAGAAAGAAGGGCGCTTTAAATAGCGCTTTGAAAGCAAGCCGATTCAACTTAAGGTAAGGGTTAGGGTTAGGGTTAGGGTTAGGGTTAGGTTATGTTAAGGGTTAGGGTTAGGTTAGGGTTAGGTTAGGGTTAGGTTTAGGGTTAGGTCAAGGGTTAGGTTTAGGGTTAGGTTTAGGATTAGGTTTAGGGGGGTTAGGTTTAGGTTTAGGGGTTAATTTTAGGTTTAGGGTTTACAGCGTGCTTCTGTCTCCGCGCTGTTGTCGCCCTGTTGACGTCAGCGACGTGGTTTAGTCGGGCGCGGTTTAGTCGAGCGCGGTTTTGTGGTGGAACCTTTCTTTAGATTCGTAATTTTACTTATTTGTAAATAAGCCCAAGTGTGATTACTAGTCAAATATTTTGAATTAAACTTTTTACCATTAAAAGCTAAACTAAAATCAAATGGATTTAGCATAATATTAATAGAAGCCAGCAATATAAAAATGATTTATGTCAAAGATAGAAAAAAAAAGTATTAGGTATCATTCCATCCTAGACTGCTAAGCAACCCCAGAATGTATCAATAGCATAGTTTAAGATTAGGTAACAACCTTGTATTCATTGTTCTCATGATCCTTCTGAAGTCCTCCTTCCAAAATGTAGTGACTCAAAACCAGGCTATTTTGGTAGAAGATACAATGAGGATATACCCAATTGGCTTGCCTAAATCCTTGCTTGCTGTCAAAAGATTAAATACTATTATCCCCAAATAAGACTGTTTTATTTCTCAAAAGCACAGATCAGAGATGGGAGAAGAGCATTGTTATGGATCTTCCTGAACACTTGCTTGCCCTTATAAACCATGACTATATGAATAAGGAAATAATTGCTGGTATTATCCCAGATCCCCCTTCCCTCACTGGTTAAGCTGAAGAAACTACCATGATTTACCAAAGAGTGTATTGTGGTTTTGTGTACTTGCGTTCTGAGTTGCTTATGGGATGTGATGGACTGTTTCTACAAAGGGGGAAGGTAATGTGATGGACTGCAGTTATTAGATTCCCAGGAAAAAGGGAGCATTGTTGTGTCCTGGCCAGCAGATGGCGCTGTGCAAGGCGCCTCTGATTGGCCAGGACGTGCCTGCCACTCCGTGGGAGAAACCCTGCACTCCCGTTGGTTCCCCGTCTGATAGCTCCCTGTATAAATAGCTGTCAGACGGGGTTTTTGCTGCCTGTTGCTTGTCTTAAGTTCTGTTCAAATAAACCGTTCTAGTTGCTGTTAACCTCAGTCATTTACCTCAGAACACAAAAAGTATATTCTAAGAAGGGAGGTGATACAAGAGACAGCAGAGTCCCAAGCTGGGTCATGTGAAGTAGAAGAGATTTAGGTTAACCATTCCATAGAACTTTGCATAACATATCCGTTAGGTTAAAGCTAATATAAGTTTAGTCTGGCAAGATTCTGTCTGCATAGTGTAAACAATAAAGAACTGGCTGGACTTTGTTATGGTGTACTTGGCTCAGTGTGACAATGGCCCAGTCAAGTGCCAGCCCTAGGAGAGCTTTCTACTATCAGTGTTCCCAGGAAAGTCCTCGGTAGTATGTTAGGGAGTTGGGAATGGAGATCAAGATCCACTTTCATCTTCATTTTAAAAGGAGGGACTTCCAATTAAGTGTATGCTATAGTCAGAGGGATCTCAGCTTTTTCTCTGGAGTTTTATCTTGATAACTGTTTAATTAGTACTACTGGAATACAAAACAGTGATTATCTTCTGTTTTGCTGTCAAAGTGCGGTTGTTTGTAAACCACTGGGTTGGAACTTTAAAAAGTTCTGCGCTATTTTCTCTCCAAGGCAACAGCTTTAGCAATTGAGGAGTATGTCTGTTTTCATAAAGAGTTTTGGGTGTATTGAAAAGACATTAAAGCTATAGTTAATTCAGAATAGAGTTAAGTACCAGAATAGAATATGTCAGCTGGAAGAGCATGGAAGTCTGTTGAGACATCCATAACTGATTTAATGATGTATAATAAAACCATTTAGAACAAAATTGTAGAATTTCAGTGTCATCAGTCGGATTTACATGTAATGGGATTTCGAGAGCAAGAGGAGAAAGATAAAACTGTCATTTTTGTGGAAGCCCTACTATCTCGAGTATTATTTCTGCAAGAAGAATTTTATCAGCTTGAAATTAATAGAGCTCATCATGGTTCAGCCTCTTCATTTTGTTCCTCTGATAAGCATTGGGTATTTATTGTTAAGTTTATTGTATTTGCTGGGAGGGATAGAATATTCAAAAAGCCAGATCTGGTGTCATTGAATTTCAAAGGACAAAGTTTCATGGTATGTTATTCTTAGAAAACAAAAATGTGTTTGACATTGTGTGGGAGAAAGTTTCAACGCTATATTACATATGTAGCAAACCTTATTCAATTTCTGGACAGAAGCCAAAGATCTGTTCAAAAAATCTTGCAGAAGAAAAATGTCTTACTATTTTCAGTTCTTCCTGTAGTTGCACTGGTGAAATAAAACTTCTACAAGTTTTGTTATTGTGTCCAATAATAATTCCAAACAATGTTTCAGAAAAACAAATAATTTGGAATTAGCTAGTTAGATTAAAAAAAAACAACTGAACTCTGAGAGAGCACCTAGAACTCCATAGTGTCAGCAAAAAACATGACCCGACAAAAGGGCGAATGACAAAACCGCGCCCGACTAAACCACATCGCTGATGTCATCAACGCGGCAACAACAGCCAGCGTGGAAAAAGAAGGGCGCTTTAAATAGCGCGTCGAAAGAAAGCCGATTTAACTTAAGGTAAGGGTTAGCTTTAGGGTTAGCTTTAGGGTTAGCTTTAGGTTTATTTTTAGGGTTAGGTTAACGGTTAGGTTTAGAGTTAGGTTAAGGGTTAGGTTTAGGGTTAGGTTTAGGGTTAAGGTTAAGGTTAGGTTAAGGGTTAGGTTTAGGGTTAGGTTTAGGATTAGGTTAAGGGTTAGGTTTAGGGTTAGGTTTAGGATTAGGTTTAGGGTTAGGTTTAGGGTTAGGGATTAAGTTTAGGTTTAGGGTTTACAGTGTGCTTCTTTCTCCATGCTGTTGTCGCCCTGTTGATGACGTCAGCGACGCGGCTTAGTCGGGCGTGGTTTTGTCGTTCGCCCTTTTGTCGGTGAACCTGCAAAAAGACCACTAGCAACATGGTGTGAAATTTCTGTGGCCAATAGTGAGAAACAGCAACATATAATATTGGATGATATCTAAAAAATGAAATTCAGTTGTGAAAAAAGTAAGGTTCCATATTTAAGCAAGAAAAAACAAATGAACAGGTATAGTATAGGTGGTATCTGGCTCAATAGTAGTAACTGTGAGAATGATCTGGGAGAGTCCTAGTGGACAATCACTTAAATATGAGCTAGCAGTGTGCAGCAGCTGCCAAAAAGGCCAACACAATCCTAGGCTACATTAACAGAGGGATAGAATCAAGATCACACGAAGTTTATGCCAGTTTATAATGCCTTGGTAAGGCCAACACTTTTTTGATTTGTGGCTATAGCAATTATGATAACTTCCTCAGGAATGCATCATAATTCATCATTATCATCATCCATAATGTTGAATTCTGGAGTATTGGTAGGAATAGCCACAAAAAAACTTGCAAAGGACATTAAATATAGGCATTTCACAGGGGCAAGGTTTAAAATACCTGATGAATGACTCCCTTCAAGCCTTAATATAACAAAATGAATATTCAAGATATGTACATGATGACATTATCCCAAATATTTTGTGCTAATGTGAGACATTATGAAGTTATTGTATAGGTGTCATGTTGATCACTTTCTCATTTTGTTAATAGATCCCAATACTGTGATCTATTTTTTATTTTACTGTAAATACTGTACTATTTTTAAAAAATCTTACATGTCATTTCAAACAAATGAATTGGATATTACAAAACTTTGTCTGCAGAGGTATCCTGTTTATCTGCAAATAAATTTCAATACTTCACTTACTGCTGTGAGAAATATATGGAAATCTTTGAGTTTCAGATATAACTTTACACATGAATATCTTACATTAAGAGTAATGTAATTTTCTTTTTAAATAGTGGATTAATTTTGTTTTGAAGTAGACGGGATCCATCATATTTTACTTTAGGACAATTTAGAGGATCATTCTTCATTTGAATTGGTGGGAGGTTCCAACGAAGATTTTAAAAAAAAACACTAAACACTTTTAACAGGAATTATTTTGTATATGAAGTCAGTTTCCAGGACTTTTCTCACTCTTTCTCCTCAAACATTTAATGTTTGTTTGTTTTTCAATTACCGGTAGTTATAATATAGAACTACACTATAGATATATAGAAGATTGAACTATTTTCATTTATTCTTTGTTTACATAACATTGAATAATATTTTACCATATTTTATTACATTTATTTTGCTATTATGCATCACAGTATATATTTTCATTAATACTTAATATTAAACATAATGTGATTGTTTGCATGTTTATTTAAATAGGGGTTTTAGACTCCTAATTTATACATTTAACATTTCAGTTAATTTGCCTGTAATATGTATGGGAAGATTCATAATTTTATAGTTTAAAAATGTTGTTTTGTGCTGCTTTTGAATCAAATAAACTAACAGAAGAGTTGGGACAGGACTTTTATACCAAAGGAATTTTGTAATCACTGTTATTGCTGAAAGTAAATAAATAAATCTTTATTACGGTCAAAAACCAGGTTATTGCTGAAATTATCCAGAAAAACCAGATAATTAATATAAAATTAAGCCATTAACCAGCAGTATTAATTAGAGTACTAAAATGAAATTTATAATGTAATACAACATAAGGGTACCAAAGACTGAAAAGCAGTGCTATAACTTTATTGGTAACATATTGAATATTCTAGAAATCAAACCTAGCATAACTACTTGGTAAATATGCATGAATGTGTAAAATGTATGTATGCATGGCTCGGATAGCTTATAGCTCAGATGATGAACAATAACATTTGTAAATTTGCATATCTTTGTGTGTTTCTAAATTTGGAGATCAAAATAAACAGACAATGCTCTTTCTTTCAATATGGCAATATAGCTTCAGGGGTGAATGTTTTTTTAACTATTAGGCCAAATATTTGAATTAGTAGTGAATAGATTTGCCTATTTTGTATGTGTTCATAACCTGCTGCCTGCCAGCTTCTCAAGATTGCTTCATTTCATTTGTTTATAACTTTTTAATAAGTGACTTGATCTTTCTGCATTTTCTGCTAAGGGCTATGTCAAATAATTTTTTTAGATTCAAGAAAATCTAATTGTATCTAGTCAATCTTGGTTGAGCTCAAAAGCTGATAAGTTGAAAAATATCCCAGGAAAGGGCAAAGTAAAACGACTTATGTAATACCAATAACCAGGAATTGAATTTGATTTGAGGCCATCTTTATCTTCTTCTTCTTCTTTTTAATTGTCTTGTTAGGCATTCTGAGATTTCCTTATAGACCAGTTTCCTTAAAATAGTTTCCTTAAAACCTGAGCAATTGTCTATGCTACTAGACTATGAAGTCCTTTTTTTTGTCTGCTAAATTGTTTGCTATTCAGAGCATTGTTATTCTAAATAAAAAGCAATTCATCAACATGGTACTTGATAACCTCTTATTTCTATCCTTTTGTTTTGTATTTTCTGCTTGCTGTTGCCTTACTGTTGGATATTTTTGGAACACTTTTTTTCCCCCCTTTGGAGACTAATCAGAAATAGATATGTGCATTTTCATGTATTCTGTATTCAGCAGTGTAACAAGAAACACTCAGCTTTCCTGAGGTGGATTCTGAAGTCAGCTGGAGTCATTGAAAACCGCCCTTGGCCACGAATCATGATTACGTTGATAACAACAGCTGTAATATTAACTATGGCTGTGTTCAACATGGTAGGTTTAATAAGATTTTCTTCTGCTTAATTGTATTGATTTGTTTATTCGGTTTGGGCATGTTACTTTCAGTGATGAGAGAAAAGAAATGTGTAACCTGCATGGGTTAAATTCTGTTTTTTATTGCTTTCAATGTTAAGACAATTTATATTTTTATCAGAACAATGTGTCAAACAGAAACCTTCTGATAGGTTGAAAAAAATTATACAACTTTATAGAAGCTTTTTTCCCTTTATGATGAAACATTTGTCTTTTTAAAAAGAGAGCGATGTCATATTTAACTTATAATCAAAACTCCTATTTTGTTTCATATACCCACATGTTGTTATTGTTCTTTAGATTCTGTATATTTAACTGAAACCCTATGAAATTTCTTTTCTTTTTAGTTTTTCTTGAGTGATGGTGATATGGTTGAATCTCCCCCCATTCTTAATTCATCAAATATAAGTTCTTCCGATGCAAGAGATCAGACACTCTGGTATATTCAAAGCAACAATTTTTTCTTACCAGTAAGTTTGCATCTTATTTGCATGATCCTTAGCAGATAAAATAGTGTCTATAAAATGATTAAACACTCTGTAGAAAGGCTATTCCATGCAAATTATTTATTTTTAATTACCATAATGGTTTTCTCCAAGTAAAATTAAAAGATACACTGAAGGTAAAGGTTACACTGAATGTATCAATATACTACTGTGATTTCCCGAAAATATGACATGTCCTGATAATAAGGCCATGCCACATTTTTCTGGTGGGCAAAAATATAAGCCGTCCCCGCAAATAAGCCCTCTGGACAACCCCCCACCTCCGTCCAGGCAGGGCGCCGCTCACCAACCTAGCGGTATCCAGAAGGTGTCAAGCCGCAGGAACCGGGGGGGGGGAGGCAAATGTGATCGTGTTGCTTGGCGCCTTCGGGATACCACTAGGTTGGTGAGCAGCACTGTGCCCAGCTGAATAGGGGGGTTGCCGGGCGGCTTGTCTCTTGTGAGCGGGCTCCCAAAGAGCCAGGCACAGCCTTATGGGCAAACGGTTGTGTTGCACTGTTGCAGCAGCGCAACACAACAGCCATGAAGCGACCATGCTCACGAGTAGCCACCTGGCAAACCCCCTTTCCAGCCGAGCACAGCGACATTCACTGACCTAAGGGTATTGTCAAGCCGCATGAGCTCCTGCTCGCTGCCGCCCGGCTCCCATGGCTTGGCGTCTTCGAAATGCCAATGAATGGCGCTCTGCACAGCTGGAGAGGGGGGTTGCGTGAGCGGCTGTTCCGCTCTCGCTCACAAGCCCCCCAGCCTCACAATGCCCTGGCCCAGCTCTCCCCGCAGAGCCAGGGCACTTCCACTGCCACCGTCACCACCATCCCAACATGGCTTTTTCAGCGGCTTCCAAACCGAGTCTTTCAGCAGTGGCTGCTCTGGGCGTATGCTCTATGGTTGTGGGCCAGCTGCCGGCAGGCGTACAACCATAGAGAGTATGCCCAGAGTGGCCACTGCTGGAAGACTCAGTTTGGAAGCCGCCGAAAAAGCCATGCTAGTATGGCTGTGCCAGTGGCGGCAGCGGAGGTGCCCTGGCTCTGTGGGGAGAGCTGGGCCACGGCATTATGAGGCTGGGAGGCTCAGGAGCAAGAGCAGAAAAGCCTCTTGCGCAACCCCCCTCTCCATCCGTGCAGAGCGCTATTCACTGGCATTTTGAAGGCGCCATGCCGCGGGAGCTGGGCGGTGGAGAACAGGCGCTCACGTGGCTTGCCAATACCCCTAGGTCAGTGAATGGCGCTGTGCCCGGCTGGAAAGGGGGTTTGCCAGGTGGCTGTTCGTGAGCGTGGTTGCTTCATGGTTGTTGTGTTGCGCTGCTGAGGCTGTGCCCAGCTCTTTGGGAGCCTGCTCACAAAAGAGCAGCCACCTGGCAACCCCAAAACAATAAATCCTCCCGTCATAATAAGGGCCAAGCCATATTTTGTGGGTAAAAAGAAAATAAGACACTGTCTTATTTTCGGGCAAACACTGTATCTAGAAAACTAGTCCTTCATTAGGCCTTACAGACTAATTTGTTTCTTGTTTGCTTTGAGGAAATGTTTGGCTGGATTCAGTAGGCAGGACTGCAGTTCAGTAGTCCTTGTTTAGAAACCCCAATTAGGACTAGCAACTTGATCATTAAGTGAAGCGGTTGCTAAATGAAACTACAACTGTGGGTTTTTTTTAATTGTATTTTAGTTTTTCTTCGCTTTACAGACCTGCAAAGGTCATAAATATGGGGACTGGTTGCAGAGTCACCTTTTCATTACTGTCATAACTGAACAGCCACTGAATGAGTCAGTCTGTAAACAAGGACTACCTGTATTCTGTCCTGTTCCTGATTAGGCCTGTGCAAACCATTTCACAAAGCAGCTGTTCCAGGGGAAGTGTCTTCTCTACATACATGCTTGGAAGACTTTGGGAGTCTTGAAGCATCTGAAACCAAGACATGATTTTCCCATAAGCAAAGTACATCATTGAATGATTTGCGCAACACTAATTCTATACTTACATGAAAATCAGTTTTTGCCGTAGCCAGTTTACATGGTTTAATCCTACATCTCTGTGGTAATGTTTCAAATCTTCAAGCATTCCTGAAGCTCCATGTAAGCATGGTTAGTATATCAGGAGGATGTGTCTGATTGGTCCTACTCATTTGGTTCCAAATCCTTTTAGTATGACTGCATTAATGAGATATAAATTCTTGAAGAAGCCATTTCCAGGTACCATGTTAGTATAAAATGCAACATCCAGTCTCTTTAATTTGATGAGTCGAAAATCTTTCAAATAGAAATTAGCAAGTCAGGGGAAAAATGGTAGTGGAATCTTTCATCTAGTCCTCTAATTTTATATGCAGATAAGAGTATTTTAATAAAAAGTGTTCACCCCTTTTCCCATTTATTATCTGAAATAATACAAGCTAGGCACTGTTTTATAACCCTTAAGAACTGGGTCTTGATATTTAATTTTCAAATATTTATTTGGTTCGATTTTTCTTTTCTAGTACTTTATCTACAGCTGCATCCTGGGCCTCATTTCTTGTTCTGTTTTCCTCCGTATAAATCATGAACTGAAAATGGCAATCATGTTGGTGGCTCTGGTTGTCTACAATGTAATTCTTTTGCACACCCATGGCTCTGTGCTAGATAATTACAGCAAGTTACTCTACACAATGGCACCATTTAAAAGGTAGGCCCACTAAATCAAAACCATTTTTTATGTCCTGGGGAGCTGGGGTGACATGCCTCCTCCATGTTTCTTCTCTCCTTGTAATGTTTAAGAGAAATGGTATGGAGCCCAAAGGACTATTTCTATATCTCAAGGATCTCACCAACATGATACATGAGATGAGAAGACAAGGAAGAAGAAAAAATAGCCAATCTTTAAAGCTAGAGGATGGGTAAAATCAATTCTGTTTAACTCAGATAATTGGTGGTAGCTTGGTGAGATTAGCACACCACACAGAAGAAATCAAAAACTAATATCTTTGTTTATTTAAGACATTAGAATTGCTCTTGCACTAGTATTTGTGTTCGTAGTACTTTTATTTTTACTGTACTACGGCCGATATTATATGCTTCCTGGTGTTCCATACATTATTTTTATACATTTAAATAATGACTATTGGCCCCATCACAGCCCAGCAGTCACTCTGTGTGTGAGATGGTCAGGCTATATATTTGATTAATAAATAAAATAAAAGATGTCAAGACCCTAGAAAGTGTGCAAGAGAAGAGCAACAAAAATGATAAAGGATTTGGAGGCTAAATTGTATGATAAATGGTTGAGGGTAAGTTTAGCCTACCAAAGAGAAGGATTAGAGCAGTGGTGGGTTTCAAAAATTGTTCGAACCTACTCTGTGGGTATGGCCTCCTTTGTGGGAGTGGCTTGCCGCCCATGTGACCGGATGGGAGTGGCTTGCCGCCCATGTGACCAGATATGAAGATGCCGACGACACTTGTCAGAACCACCTTAAATTACCTCACACACAGCACTGGCATGCATAAGAATATGATGTAAACTTGTTTTTTAAAAGGCATCTTTGGTTTGCGTTAAAACAAGTTCAACACACGCAATGTTCTGATTGCACCACAAACGCAGTAGTCATCCTTACCTTTCACAGAGGCACTGAGTTTTATAAATATGAGCATGATAGTGTAGAATAATCATATCCAAGGACCAGTGGTGGGTTTCAAAAATTTTGGAACCTCTTCTGTAGGTGTGGCCTGCTTTCCGGGTCCACTTGGAGGAACCTCTTCTAACCGGTTTGGTAGATTTGACGAACCGGTTCTACCGAATAGGTGCGAACTGGTAGGAACCCACCTCTGGATTAGAGAGATGTGATAACTGTCTTCCTGTACTTGAGGGCTGTCACAGAGAAGATGGGGTTGACTTACTTCCCAAAGCACTAGAATGCAGGATAATAATAGAATGGAAGCTTGTTAAAGAGATCCAACCTAGAACTAAGGGAAAAAATTCTGACAGTGAGAATAGTTAGTCAGCAGAGTAGATTGCCTCCCAGAGTTGTGGGTGCTGTGTCAGTGGAGATTTTCAAAAATAGACTGGCCGACCATTTGACTGGATGGTATAAGGTCTGGATGGTATAGGTTCTTCTGCCTTGAGCCAGAGGTTAGCAATAGCAATAGCAGTTCAACTTATATACTGCTTCATAAGCGGTTTACAGAGTCAGCATATCGCCCCCACAGTCTGGGTCCTCATTTCACCCACCTCGGAAGCATGGAAGGCTGAGTCAACCTTGAGCCGGTGAGATTAGAACCGCTGAACTGCAGATAACAGTCAGCTGAAGTGGCCTGCAGTACTGCACCCTAACCACTGCGCCACCTCAGCAGGTTGGACTAAGGCCTTCTAGTCTAACCCCCAGATCAAGGCAGGATACCTCATACCATTCAGAAGTCTTAAAAGACCTCCACGGTCCCTTCCAGCCCCATGATTCTGTGTTCTATAAATGCAGAGTAAAATTCTTATTGAATCACTGATTTTGGCAATCCTGAAATTGCTTACAAGTTATTAGGCATTAAATTTTGTAAATGTAGTTTTGCTGCTGGGAAGAAGGGAGATTTTGTGAATTTTTAGCTATGGTTAACTTTGCTGGACTGGTGGATATATACTTCCCCCCCCCCCCAAAAAAATGTGCTGGGTTGCTGTTGTTGATTTTTCACTGTCTCATGAAGAATATTTTTACCTTTTACCCTTCCTTTTTTCCCCTGAAAGTTGTTTCTGTAATGGGGAAACATTCAGATCAGTGGTGGGATTCAAATAATTTACCAACCAGTTCTCTGCCCTAATGACCAGCTGGGTAGGTGGGGCTCGGTGGTCATGTGATCATGTGGGCGTGGCCAAGTCAATGTCACTCAGGTCGATGGGCACTTTGCCTTAATTGTTACAATGGTAACAGAGGTTTAACTGGAAAGGCAGTTTCTGTAAGCAGGACAATAAAGATTTAGGCTAGAAACAACACCAGAATGTTTCCTTCCTGCCTTCCTTACAGGATTTGCCCTGTAAAGTGGGGAAAAAACAAAAGAAAAGAGAGTTCTTCCAACAACCGGTTCTCCAAACTGCTTAGAAAGTTACCAACCGGTTCTCCCGAATAGGTGCAAACTGGCTGAATCCCACCACTGATTCAGATACAAAACCATATATAAGTTGGCAATCTAATGTTACCAATCTAAAATGTTACCATTCAGGCAAAAACTGATTAGGTGCATGGAATGAAGTGATCCTAAGTTTGTAAATTTTTGCACCATGACTTTAAATGGGCATATTCAGAATCTGTAGACCAATTTTGATTCCCTGTGATCAAAATACTTTTATTTTTACAGGCCAGGGATCTTGAAAGATCTAAAAACAATGGGTTCTGTA
Organism: Thamnophis elegans; assembly: GCF_009769535.1. Taxonomy (NCBI): domain Eukaryota; kingdom Metazoa; phylum Chordata; class Lepidosauria; order Squamata; family Natricidae; genus Thamnophis; species Thamnophis elegans. The sequence continues at coordinate 74,097,845 of NC_045546.1, read as the reverse complement.
TCTCTTTTTATCTTCTTCATCACATTGCTGGTACTTAGCAGACAGGTAAGTTCTCTTGCTCTTCTTTTTCTCTTTCTAGGAATTTCATTTTACTTTCAATGCTCTGTGTGCCCAAATTGGTCGTGGGAAGCTGGCATGAAGTTGCAAGGATGTCTCCCTTAACGACCCACAATCCTTATTTAACAATGGCCATGGGGAGTGCAGGGTTTGATGTTGCTAAACGATATAGACATGTGACATTGTAGTCCATATTGCTCAGCACCAGAAATTCTGGTCCCAATTGCTATCATAGCATGAGGACTACCTGTATTGACTGTACAACAATTGGGTAATCCAAATTTCAATTTCCATGGCAGTTATTCCATTCCATAGCTGTGTGACTTAGGTATCCTCAAACTACAACCCACGGGCTCGATACAGCCTGCCAATGCAAAGTATCTGGCCCACGGAGTGGTGGGATGAAAAGCAGCGGCCAGCTTGTGAAGAAGTGCTTCAAAAGTCTTTAAAAATACTTTAAAATAGCCTTTCAGATGTTTTTCACAGCCATGTGATCCATTAAAAGTCTTTAAAAACAGGCTTTCAGATGTTTTTCACAGGCATGTGATCCAGGGCTGGTGGGTGAGTAGAGAAGGGTCTGCTTTTAAAGTAGTGCTTTAAAAGGGAGGGAGTGAGTGAGTAGGGGGAGATGTCTCCACGTCTCCTAGCTTTTTCAAAATCAGCTGAAGTTGACTAAGATTAATAAATGCAACCACAGTATAATGCAGTGTTTCTCAACCTTGGCAACTTGAAGATGTCCGGACTTCAACTCCCAGAATTCCCCAGCCAGCGAATGCGGGCTGGGGAATTCTGGGAGTTGAAGTCCGGACATCTTCAAGTTGCCAAGGTTGAGAAACACTGGTATAATGCCTGAAGGAGAATTCACCCACTGCTTTGATTCTTCCCATATATAAAGTACATCCACCAAATTGGTTGCTGAACCATTTTGGTAGATTCATGTGTGTATATACACAGCGGTGGGGAAGCGGGGGGGGAGGGGGCTTTCCTGGCTGCGGCTACTGCACATGCGCAGAAGCAAAAAAACAATAGAACCAGTTCGGGTGTGTGGCAGGCTAAGTTACTACCTACTCGGCCGAGTCGGTCCGAACCAGTAGGAACCCACCTCTGATACACATGGACAAGTGTGGCAAGAAGCAAATCAGTTTGTGAATTCTCCTCCAGGCTTAAAAGACCTTTAGCCCTGTAATCCCAAATAAAGAGGCCCACACTTCCCATTGAATTAGTATGTTGGTTTCCCATTGAATTAGTATGAATGTTTATGTTGGTTAAAATTGTTCTTCATTTTAAATATTGTATTGCTTCATGTTTTGTTTCGTTTTTTTGCACTACAAATGCACTACATATGTGCAGTGTTCATAGAAATTTGTTCATGTTTTTTTAAACTATAGTCTGGACCCCAACAGTCTTGAGGGACCATTATCCCTCCTTAATTCAACATTGAAGGGTGTGTGTGTGTGTGTGTGTGTGTGTGTGTGTGTGTGTGTGTGTGTTGATTCTCGCCTTCTTCCGCCTGCTTCCAATGTCTCTCAATGCCCATCTTGGGGGTGTTTAGTTGCAGTCTTAATTGGTGCAGTTCTCCGTCTGGTTTATTGTGTGGTCATCTGAAACATATCATGAGGAGTTATTTTGAATGAAATCCTGTTTGTTTTATTATTTTGTTAATGGCCTTTTTTTTTTAAGGAGCCTGAAGCTGCTGTTGTATTGAAGTTAGGCAAATGGCAAGAAAGTTTGTGTTCTTTTTCCCCTTTGGGGGGAGATCAAGTAAATAGATTCCTTGGGTTGAGCAAGTACAGCTTGGGCAAAGGCAAAATGAACTGCTGAAGTCACATGACCTACCCAGTCACATGACCACTTAGCCATGCCCACACCAGCCCTCAACAGTGTGAGAGACTGTGAATCGGCCCCCTGTTCAAAAAGTTTGAGGACCCCTGGTGTAACTAAATAAAGATTCTCGTGTTCTAACACTAATTTAAAATTGAAACTACCAGGGCTGTGCCTTATGTCTTAAAATTGACCTGTTTATTGCAGTTATTTAGATAAATTGGTTTTCTATTTTGGGTAATTCCATTTAGTGCTGTTTTATAAACCTCTGGTAAGGATTAGAAGAGAAGTTGTTTGTTTTCCTCAGTAATTTAGCCTAAAGTAGCAATGGAAAGAGATTGCAAAAGGAAGAGATTGCAATGTTCCATTTTTAAGATAGATGCAGAATTGAGGAAAAAAATCTTTTTTATATATTCTGTATTATTAAATCCTGTTCTGAAACCTTACTGTACATGACCTACAGTGGTGGGTTTCAAATATTTTTAGAACCTCTTCTGTGGGTGTGGCCTGCTTTGTGGGAGTGGCTTGCTGACCATGTGACCAGGTGGGAGTGGCTTGCAAGCCATGTGACTGGGTGGGCGTGGCCAACTTGTGAAATGTGGTGAAACTCACTTAACAACGCTCTTGATTAGCAACCAGAATGTTGGCTCAGAAACTCTGGCATTTGAAGCACACAAGTCTTAAAGCTGTCAAGTTGCAAGACCCTTGCACCCTTAACTCTTTAGAAAAAAAACCCCAGGGGTGTTCAAACTTGACAGCTTTAAGACTTGTGGACTTCAACTCCCAGAATTCCTCCTCTCATTCTTCATCTTGATGATGTGCAGACGGGTGGGGGGAGGTAGCTGGAACTGGTTCTAAACGGCACTGTAGATTTGTGGAACCTCTTCTATAGAAGAGGTTAGAACTGGCAGGAACCCACCTCTGATGACCTAGGTATTCAAGACGGACCTATTTGTAATTGTTCATAACTATAGTTAGTACCTGAACCCAAGGAGAATCTATTTTTCTTATCTGATGAGACTAAAGATACACCTATTCCAGCATTATTTTTCTAGATGAAGAAAACATCATAATCACAACAGTAGTATAGAAAGAACACAATCAGGTGGCCCAGTTTTGCATAATTTTGAAATTGTGTTCAAATAAATTCTTGGTCCAAATCTGCATTGTAAAATACAGCATTCTTTATCTTGTGAAGAGAGGCTACTCTCAAGATGGTTGAATATTTCATTTCAGTTTCTCTTGGTAGTTGGAATTGAACTTGCTTTCTTATTGGAAGTGGTGCATAAGATGCTGGCAAGACATTTCTCATCCTTTTAAGACTGCCCAAACTTTCAGTTTAAAAAGCACGATGGGCTTAGTTCCTTGGAATTTAATTGAAGGATAGGGAACCAGGGACTGGAGAAATTATTAAATATGAAAGACAGGCCATCTGTAGACACATACGCACACTGATCACTTTGCAACTATAAGTAGCACCTAAGAAATGTACCAACATTCATCCTTTAAAAAAACTTCAACAGCAAATTCTCTTTCATCAAATGGAAATGAGGACTGATGGAAAACATGTAGCAGAATTATATATTGTGGTTAGAATACAAGATTTGCTAGTTGTGTATCTACCTTCAATTTCACTAATATAAAGAAATAACTTTATATTAATACTAAATTTGAAATAAATTTAATAAACAAATATTTAAATAAATATTAAATGATAGAAGAAATACATTTTAATAAAATTTTGAGCTCCTTTTTCTGAATACCATTCTGTTCTGACCCCCTCCTCCGTCCAGTAACGAATGCCGAGACAAGCTTAAATGGAATGTCCTTTAATAACAAGACACCAAAACCTCAGTGGCTGAAAGCCAAGGAAAACAAACAGATAAGGACCTTGGCAGCAACTCCGACAAACTCAGGCAGCAATAAGCACAGATAAGGCTTGGCAGCAATCCAGTCTGCCAAGCTCACAGTAATGTCCTCAGACATTCAATCCTGCAATGACTTCTGCAAAGAGGGCCGTATGCACAAGTAGCTTTTTATAGTCTGGAGAGGAGCCTAATGACCACCAGCTGAGTACAATCACCTCCTGTAATTGCGTAATTGTTCCTGACGCCTAATAGCGTGCATCCAGGAACAACTCACTACTGGCCTCCGGCTCACTTTCCCTTGTCTCCTCCCCACTGGTCCAAGGCTCAGGTGCCTCCTGGTGGCCAACCAGCCTCTCTGCGCCCTGCTCAGAGTCAGAACCCTGTCCAGGGTCCTCTACATCCTCCAGAGCCGACTCAGAGGGCCCCTCGCTGTTGGAGTCTGGTGGCAGCTCCAACGGCACCTGCTGGACCACAACATCATTCATTCTATTTACATTGTATATTTCTTGTACAAAAAGTTCTGAATTACGTGCATGTTTTTTTAAGGTCACTGTTGTTTCCATTGTATTTTCTTTCAGAACTATCCTTTTTTGCTTCAGCTGCTTAGCACTGTGACAGATTTATGGCTTTGTTCTGCTCTATTGTAGTACAAGACTGAGAAAAAACTTACTTGGCCAGCAGGAAGTAACAAAAGACTATTGAGCTGTTGAATTTGATCAAGATATTGTTCTCCTGTGGCCTTTGCAATTATTGTTGTTAGAGTGTGCTATTTAATTGAAAGTCTTTTTATCACTTCGGAAAATTGAATAGTGGAAAGAAATCTCTTATTAAGCTTTAAGTGGCCTCTTACTTCTTTCTCAAAACAGAGACTAAGCAAATGAAGTGTTTTAATTTGCAATCTCAGTATTAATTAGTAGATAGAGACTGTGATTCTCTCCCATTTCTCCTAGGTTTGACCTTATAGCTATATTGCACTGAGCTTTAGAATTTAATATGGTTCATGGGCAATTACAGGTGGTCCTTGCTTAATGAATGCCTCATTCACATTCCTTGTGTGTCTAATCACACTTGGCCAATAAAGAATTCTATTTCATTCTATTCTATTCTGTTCCAACTGTTCCAAGTTACAGTGGTGCTGGGGGGGGGGGGAGGCATCAATGCCTGTGTTTATAATGTTTGTAGCATCCCATAGTTACTATTAGAGACAGCAGGGGGTGTCGCATGCCTGATCTGTTGTTTTTCCTCCATAGAGACTCCCTGTGGGACTTTCAGATCCAGACAGACAGGCAGGTATTGGCCAATATATTCTGGTAGTAGACAAGGGCCAGAAGAAGATGGTGGTGATAGATTTAGCAGTGCCAAATGACAGTAACATTAGAGCCGAGGTGGCGCGGTGGTTAGGGTGCAGTACTGTGCAGTACTGGAGTACTGCAGTACTGTGGCCTGCAGTACTGCACCCTAACCACTGCGCCACCTCGGCTCCTATAATTAAGACACTGTGCAGAACCTTCAAACTTGCAGAACTCCAGTATAAAGGATCCAAAATTGGGAAAGACACATACCACTTTGAGGGATGAGAAGGGATTTTTTTTCCCATTTTTGATATTTGTCTGATTTCACTTGTCTGAGATTATATAAGTTTTCCTGCTTGGGCAGGAGGCTGGATTAGAAGACCTCCAAGGTCCCTTCCAGCTCTCTTCTATTCTAAATTTTAAATAGCTACCAGTTTCAATCTTGTGATTTTGCAATGCAAGACATAAAAACAATTATTAAAAAGGCAAAACAGTAAAGGCAAAAACTCCTAAAAACTGTTATTAGTAGAACTATCGCTTAGAAATCAATTCTCAAAAACCACACTAAAATATATTAAACGTCAAAAATGGCTGTTGCAAAGAACTGCAAAAGTAAGTATCAATTTATTGGGGGGAAAAAGTAGGGAGAAATTATGTGCGTCACTTCTCAATCTCTTAATCTATTTTACTTCTTTTCAATGGTTTCAGTTTATAATGGGAAGTTATGACTTCAGTAAGGCATTTTTTAAAGGGCTAGCTGAGGTTTTAAGTAATAGAAATTGCATGTTATGGCTCATCCATAAAATTGTATTGGACAGGAAGTGATGAAAAGGAGAATGCAACAGAATAATAATTAAGGAGATTGCATAATTGAACTGACTGTTATCCAGGTGTCGTTAGTAATGCCAAGAGGGAACGAAAACATCAAACCATTCTATAACAAATTATTTACCGTATTTTTCGGAGTATAAGACACATATCCCCCCCCCAAAAGAACATGGAAATGTTGATGCATCTTATACACCAAATACAGCCATTTTTGGTCTCCCGAAGCCCTGCCCCCGCATCACATTTTTGTGAAAAATGGGCAAAAAACGGGGGTGTTTTTGCCTTGCCCCACCCAGAGGAGGCAAAAAATGGGCTGTTTTTCACCAAAACCGGGGTCCTTTTGCCTTCCCCCACCCCCCAAAAGCACTCTGCAGGCTTCAGCAGGGCTAGGGGAAAGGAAAAATGCCCCCCATTTTGGTGAAAAATGGGGACATTTTTGCCTTCTCCAGCCCTGCTGAAGCCTGCAGAGTGCTCCTGGGGGCCGGGAAGAACAAAAACCATTTTTTCTTACCTTCGAAATCTTGGTGCATTTTATACACTGGTGCATCTTATAGTCTGAAAAATACGGTAAATTTTGAAAGCAGAGAAAAATTCAATGGTCTGTTCAAGGACCAGTCATTGAATAATCCAATACTTTAAATATTTGGTCATTTAATAAGACATGGCATGTCCTTGCAAATTAATAAAATTAATAGTGAAGTTTGTGAATATATTTTAACATTTAACTAATGAAAAAGGATTATCTTATTAACTCTGTGTTAAAATGCTGCCTGAACAAGATTTTATTTACGTTGTTTTGGTCACTAATTGTAATTTTTATGAGGATCTATTTGAGTCTGATATTGTTCCGAATGAAGATTACTGGTCGGTCTCTGCAGTAGTAAAATCTGATTGTGATCATACACACTCTGCAAATTACAGACCTACACCTAATGAATGTAGATATTAAAAATACCCTGTTTCCCTGAAAATAAGACCTCCCCTAATAATAAGCCCAATTGGACTTTTGAGCGCATGCGCTAAAATAAGCCCTCCCCCAAAATAACCCCTCCCCTAAAATATTTAGGGGAGTCCCCGCCATTTCCTGGGGGGAAGAGGGAACATGCCCCACCTGTCCCACATCCACACAGAACAGCCTTGTGGAGGCCACTCACACAAACACTAGCTTCCGTGCCTCTTCTCTTAGTGGTAGCCACAAAAACAGTGGCAGGCCCAGCGACACTTGGGCTGGCAAGAGTGTGCCAGAAACAGAGACAGAACTTCCGGCCCTCTCTGGATCAGCTGATCTGCAGGCCGCGGGCTGAGGTTAAGGGGCCTCCTGCACCTCAAAAATAATGGCCTCTCCGAAAATAAAGCCAAGTGCTTATTTTTGGGGTCAAACGAAAATAAGACAGGGTCTTATTTTGGGGGAAAGTAAGTAAGTAAAATCTTTATTACGGTCAAAGACCAGCAATACACATCAGTTTTACGCTATATCAAAAATACTAACATTAAAATATAATTAAGTATTGACATTAAAAGTGGATAATAACATAATGGTCCAAAGATTGTTAAAGGTATGTCCACATAATTGGTACAAGATGGTACTACTGTAGCCAATTTTTTTCTTATGGACATTGCAGCCGCACAGAACTTTGCCACTGCATACGTGGTAACCGGGTTAGTGTCCTGGAGGAGAAAGCCTAGATAAAAATGGTCTGCCCTCCCTGGCAATCTCTCTAATAAGGGGAGAATATGTGCAGACCTACAAGCTCTGTATAGCTCGCAGTGTAATAGGACATGTGAATTATCTTCCACTTCTCCTTTCCCACATATACAAACGCGTTCTGCTATAGGTGTTCTCTTATACCTGCCCTGGAGGAGTGCTGAAGGAAGAATGTTAAATCTGGCTCTGAAGAAAGCTATTCTTTGTTTTGGGGAAACACGGTAGTTATCAAATAATTCTAAATGATATTAGCTATCTTGGAACATCCTGATCAAATTAAATTTATTTTTGCGGACCAGAGGATAACTATGAGAATAGGTAGATCTCACTATAATTAATGATTGATTAATTATTGAACGGAGAGAATGTATTTGAACAAATAGATAATCCCTACTTTTTAATTATAATATTGAAATCCCTCTCTTTCCTCAAGAATATTTTAAGTGTATTTACATTTTTTTAATTCTTCAAATTTTCATGAGAGTTATTGGTATCTTATTTTGCTCTTTTTTTATTTGAAATTATATGACAAGCCTCCCCTTTTCTTCCTTATTTTTTGATTTTGATCTTTAATCATTACAAGTTTTGCAAGTTTGCAAGTTTAATAACATTTATATGCCGCCCAATCCCGTAGGACTCCAGGCGGCTTACAGTACAGAAATAAATAAATAAATAAAATAGAGAGAAAGAAAATAGCAATAGCAGTTAGACTTATATACCGCTTCATAGGGTTTTCAGCCCTCTCTAAGCGGTTTACGGAGTCAGCATATCGCCCCCACAGTCTGGGTCCTCATTTCACCCACCTCGGAAGGATGGAAGGCTGAGTCAACCTTGAGCCGGCGAGATTAGAACCGCTGAACTGCAGATAACCGTCAGCTGAAGTGGCCTGCAGTACTGCACCCTAACCACTGCGCCACCTTTAGATTTAAAATACAATTAATTTCACAATTAAACAGAGTGGTGAGATTCTAGTAGCCCTATTGGCAAATGGCTTGTTAGTATTTACTGATAAAATAAAATATGATTTTGTAGCCTTTTCTCAGTATGATATAAATCAGTTAAAATTTGAACTGATGCCTTTGGCACTTAATGTCTCATCAAAATCAGTTTTGTCTGGATAGTTCAGATGCTGTCCAAGCCAATCAGTTATTGAGCTTTTACTTTAGGCTGCCCTGAGTCTGAATGAATTTGGTTGCCCAGAAATCCAATTAAAAAAAGCAAACTTGGTTTGAGAATACCAAGATATATATAACAACAGAAATAACTTGATATAACAATATATTATTAGATAAAACAGATGGAGCTCACTTAAACTAAAATTAGTTGAGTGGTTTTGCCTCTTTCTTTATGTAGATCTTGTATAGGGATCTATGATTGCACACAATACATTTAATGTCTTCATAATTCTAGTTAAAATTGAATAAATTTTCACAGGATAGCTTGTGTTTAATTTAGAATGTGATTGACTATGTAAAGTGTCTTCTGGAAAACATCAAAGTAGAGGGTTTCTTTACAAAGCATATGACAGTCACATTCAGTAATTAATCTAACCAGTACTTTCTTTTATTTCTGTCACAACAGTGTTAGCGAAAACTGCTTTTGTGACCAAATTATTCTTACAGATTTTAGAGTTTTGAGGTGCATAGAAATGTCACAGTCCTTAGAATTTAAGAAACCTATTCAGCATTCCTTTTGTTGCCTATAAGTCAGTGACTTGTAATAAAGCCTGGCCTGAACAAAACAAAATAAATTATTGATCGCTGTTAATTTTAATTCGATATTTTTTTTTTAAATGTCATTGTCGATTTTAATTGGGTTTGGGATATTCTATTTTTTTTAACTATTGCACTATGTGGTTCTTTTAATGTTGTACGCCGCCCTGAGTCCTTGGGAGAAGGGCGGCATATAAATCTAATAAACCTAAACCTAAACCTAAATCATGAATTTTACATTTTAATTCTCTGTATCGCTTTTCAAAATGAATAGGAAAATAGAAAACATCACATAGCTCCGATACCTCTCTGAAATACTGAGATGTAGGTAGTATTGACTTAGTACCATTCATTCATTCACTGTCCACTTGAAGTTATAGAGGTGCTGGATGAAGGAACTTATGACCCATGCCCAAAGTTATGCCATTGCAGTTCCCCCATGGCCAAAGTGCCCAATGAGTTCCGCCCCTACAAAACTCGTCAGCTGGAACTCTCGACCCAAGGGGATGGCCTGCTGTGGGGGGATAGAGTAGTGATTCCCCCTTCCTTAAGGACCCAGGTGCTTGACTGCCTCCATCTGGGCCACTCAGCTATGTCTGGTGGCCCAAGCTGGACAAGGCCATCACGACATGGGTTGCCAGCTGCTTGACCCTGCCAAGAATCCTGGCTGGCACGCTCTGAAGCCCCGGTCAGGGAATGGGAATTGTCCAGAGGACCATGATCCAGGTCCACATTGATTACACAGGGCCCTTCCATGGCCAGAAGTTGGTGGTGGTGGCCGCCTACTCTAAATGGGTAGAACTTTTCTTAATGACATCCACCACCACCGAGGCCACAATACGGGGACTGTGCCATATCTTTGCAATCATGGGTTGCCGGACACCCTGATGTCCAACAACAGGGCCCAGTTTACAGCCACGGGGTTCCAGGGATTCCTAGCTGGCCTGGAAATCCGCCATGCCCTCATGCCCCCAAATCACCCTGCTTGCAATGGCCGAGCGGAGCGAGCCATCCCCTTGGCCAAGAAAGCATTAGAGCAAATGGACCAGGGAGGCTGGCCAGACAAGGTGGTGGCCTACATCCTTAGCCAACACTCTACATCATGCCCTACCACTAACAAAAGACCCTCGGAGCTGCTAATGGGCCGGCGCCTTAGGACCACCCTGGACCAGTTGCACCCCCACTATAACAACCTGAGGCCCGACAACCTAGGGCTCCCCCATGCCAATTCTGGGAGGGGGATCCTGTCTTCACTAGGAATTTTGTGGGGGATCCTAGGTAGGTGCCAGCTACCATTACACATCTAACAGCCCCCTGTTCCTACATGGTCGTCTTACATGATGGGCGAGAATGGTGGCGCCATATCGATCAATTAGGCGCCACCTTCCAACTGAGGCCTTCCCCCAGTCAGGCCTCTCCTATGAAGACCCGCGACCAGCCACCGCCTTCTGGTAGCCAGCCTAGACTCTGCCTCAATCCGCCTCGCTGCTCCAGGACTTGCGTTTTCTGCCGGGCCCACCTCCTGGACTGGAACCTAGTGACATCGCTAGGGAACTGCAATGGGAATGTCCTACCTTGTCCACCGATGAGCTGCAAATAAGGCGTTCGGGGCAGGTTCGACGGCACCCCACCTATTTAGTGGATTACGCATGCACAAGCACTGTGCATGGGCCAGCTAAGGGGAAAGAAGTGTAACATCCTCAACTTGTGACCAGTCGTAAGTCCTTGACTTACGACTGGCCGCAAGTCCTCGACTTATGACTAACAACTCGGCAACAGAAGGCTCGCGCCTCTTGGCTAAGATGCGCCTGACTGGAAGCGGGCTTTTACTTTGTTTCTATTGGTTGCTCTGCTTGACAACTCCCGTATAAATAGCTGTCAAGCGGAGCAAGGTGCTGAGGTTGTTTATAGTTACTTGCTTGCTGTTCCATTGCCATAAACGCTGTTAGCAATAGCAATATCAGTTAGACTTATATACCGCTTCATAGGGCTTTCAGCCCTCTCTAAGCGGTTTACAGAGTCAGCATATTGCCCCCACAGTCTGGGTCCTCATTTCACCCACCTCGGAAGGATGGAAGGCTGAGTCAACCTTGAGCCGGTGAGATTAGAACCGCTGAACAGTCAGCTGAAGTGGCCTGCAGTACTGCACCCTAACCACTGCGCCACCTCAGTTCCTGTTACCTCAGCTAGTCTATCTTCTATCCATCGATACAGACTTCAACACCATATATCTGAGGGATGCTGCAACTCCCCCAACCATTTATCTCTCCCATCATCTATGCTCTTTTGATCCCCTACCCTCCTGCACTCTGCCATCCTAGCTGGCCTTTACCATCTACTTGCTCCTGCTACTGACAGGGCATGCCCAGCCTCACTGTTTTCCTGGGCTGAGACTGGCTTTGCACCTGCAGGAAAGGCTGAGGGGAGCCAAAAGCAGGTTTTTTTTCCTTTTTCAGAGTCCAAAGCCAGCCCCAGCCACACCCAAGAGCACTTTGCAAAGGGATGATTGGGTGCACTGTGCTTCAAGGGATGTTTCTGGCTCCCCCTCCCTCTTTTTTTTATGCCATATTAAGCCAGGCCTAGCTCAGCCAAGCAGCGGGACTGGAGACGGATCTCATCTGCAGCAGGAGCAAGAAGATGGCAAAGGTGAACTGAGATAGTGGAGCACAGGATGGCAAGGGCGAAAGGGACTGGAGCTGGGATTGCTTTGGCTTCCTGGGACATGACAAACATCCCAGAGCCACATAGTTTTGGATGTGCTTGCTGGCCCTCAGGGCAGGTTGCAGGGCAGCCAGAAAAGCAGGTTAGAGAGAGTTGGAGACAGTCTCTCACCTTAACTGACTCAGGATTGAAAAGAACAAGCCTAGAATGGCTCGAATTGAGGTGGGTCTTTAGCTAATGACTGGTAAAATTCCCTTAATGATGACAATGTGGTTCTGGGATTGTTGTCACTGTTGTGGCCCATCAGGAACCGTTGGAGCTGCCACCAGGCTCCGACAGCGAGGGGCCCTATGAGTTGGCTTTGGAGGATGTGGAGGACACTGGACAGGGTTCCGACTCTGAGCAGGGTGCAGAGAGGCTGGTTGGTCACCAGGAGGCACCTGAGCGTTGGACCAGTGGGGAGGAGACAAGGGAGTGTGATCCTGAAGTCATGCATTGGAGCAGTGGGGAGGAGCCAAGGGAGTTGTTCCTGGATGCCCAGCACCGAAGAGCTAATAGGTGCAGTTACAGGAGATAATTGCACTCAGTTGGTGGTAATTAGGCTCCTCTCAAGACTATAAAAGGAATGATTGTGCACACGCCCTTCTGCAGAAGTCAACGTAATTCACTTGAGCTGGAGAACTCTTGGGGCTAGCTTGGCAGGCTGGATTGCTGCCAAGGTTAGTCTGTACTGGATTGCTGGCAACGTCTTGTCTGTGCTGGCTTGCTGCCAAGGTCCTGTCTGTGTCAATAAATCCTTGAAGTATCTTTGTCTCGGCGTGCTTTGGTATAGGACAAGGGGAGTCAGAACAGGTCGCTAAGCAATATAGTCACATGACATCGCACTTTCTGCCTACATCACTTAGGAACCAAAATTCTGGGCCCAGTTGTGGTCCTAAATCAAGGACTATCGGTATCAGATGAATGCCGATGTGCACTTTTTTCCCTTTGGTCTGTACTCAGGAAAACGAAACTGAGACATTTTATAATACATTGTGCATGTTGTTAACTTCAGGTTTAAAAATTGAACTCATGCTCCGCATTTGTTTTGAGGTGGGGAGAATGCAATTGATCCTTGGGGACAGATGGAAGGGTGCAGGAGAACTGATGGTGGAAAGGGAACAAACAATAATGTCCTGGTTGTGATGGGCTGCGGAGAGTTGGCATAGATAGGCCTCGATTTACAATTGGTTTGTAATACAATTTACAATTTGGTTTGAATCCAAATTACAATGGATTCCCATTGGGAGTACTTACAAACTGGTTCTGACAGTCACCCACCCACTACAGTCATTTGAACACCTATCAGGTTCTCTCTCTTGTGGCTATTTGTGTCATAGAATATATGTGGGTATATACATAATTTTTAATTTATTTATTTATTATTTTGTCATATTTGTGTAGTGCATATTGGTGACCCTTTGAGAGTTGTATGCAACAAAATTTTATTTTAAAGTGACAATAAAGTTATTCTAAGTTCTATTTGCAGCTTCCCACAGTCACATAACTGCAGTTCTGTTAAAGCAGCAGGTGATAGCATGATAGGAAACCTTCATCCAGATTCATGAAGCACACCAATTGCACCTTTCTCTATGAATCTTGTCTCACTCAAGCCTTAGTCACCTGTTCTGACCCCCGTCGTCCCACACCAAAGCACGCAGAGACAAAGATACTTTACGGAATTTATTAACAGACAGAAAAGTCCTTGGCAGCAATCCAGCACAGACAAGCCTTGGCAGCAATCCAGCCTGCCAAGCTAACACCACAGTTCTCCGACATTAGTTAATACGTTGACTCCTGCAAAAGAGGCGTGTGCACATGCATTCCTTTTATAGTCTTGAGAGGAGCCTAATTACCACCAGCTGAGTGCAATTACCTCCTGTAACTGCGCAATTGTTCTTTACGCCTATTAGCTCTTGGTGCCGGGCATCCAGAAACAACTCCCTTGTCTCCTCCCCACTGGTCCAAGGCTCAGGTGCCTCCTGGTGGCCAACCAACTTCTCTGCACCCTGCTCGGAGTCGGAACCCTCTCCAGGGTCCCCCACATTCTCCAAAGCCGACTCATAGGGCCCCTTGCTGTCGGAGTCTGGTGGCAGCTCCAACGGCTCCTGCTGGGCCACAACAGTCATCCTACATGTGTACTTAAAGCAGAACACTCTTGCCCTTAAGACTATTTGGAAGCTGCAGCCGGTCACAAGTGCAGACTCTTAGGGACATATGTTGGTACACCCATGTGACATCTCTGCTACTTGCACAGTACCAGTTATCCCTAAGGAGGCAATTTACGGTGTTGGTTGTCATCTATAAAGCGCTTCATGGCATAGGGTCTGGTTATCTGAAGGGAACTATTCTCCCATCATTTCTAACTGATAAGACCTTATGGGACTTATATTTAAAATGGTGTCATTTGATGGGGCCTTAATTACACCTCTTCTCTATAATAGAACTGTCCTGTAACATAGCATCTCCCTAGAAGTTTGAATTGTTCTTCAAAAAAGGCCTCAAAGATTTAGTTCTTTCCTCAGATGCTGCATTAAAGAAGTATCTGTCTTTTGCGAACATTTATTAACATGCTGAGTGGATTAGTCCTTAAGTTATGACATTATTTTTTTTGCTTTTAATGTATTGGATATGCTTTTAATATGCATGCTTCCAGAGTCATTGCAAAATGGGCAGCTTTAGAAACTAGATTTATAAATAAGTAAATTATATTTGAAGCATTTCCTTTGAAGCAAGGCTTTTTCATTGTTGACTATATAATAGTAATTTCTTTATTCAGTGTCATTACTTTTCTTTGGCAAATAGATTAATATCAAGACGCATATTTCATTCTCCATGTCAACAAAAACAAAAAGTCACACTAAATGAATTCAAGTATGACTGAATTTCTGATTTACTATCATTTTCATCCTTTTTTTTTTAAAGGTTCGATCTTATAAAGCAACCGCTCTCCCTTTTCATTCCATATGTTTTCCCTTGTTCTTTGCATTTTTGGAGACATTTTTCTTCTTTTCATTATGATCGATGAGAGTCATGAAAGAAAATTATTCACCGTTTCTTTCTGTTTGTTTTTTCTTAATTGCTTTCTCCATTCCCTCTTGCTTCCATCTCCCCAGAAGCTTATTTTCTTTGAACTTTTTTCATGCTATTTCTGCAGAATAGAGAGGAGTAAAACAGTATTTCAGGGAGGTGAGATATTTCCACTACCGATTCAAATATGCAGATGTTTCTGTTAGTTTCCGGTAGCTGTATTTTCCATTTCTTCAAAAATGGAAGCAGTAGCTATTTCCTATGTTATTGATTTTATTTTTCTTCCCCCCTCCTTTTTTCAATCATTCTGTTTCACCTTTTCACTGTGCTCATCTTTCTAGTTATTATTTTTAATATTATTTTAGTTATTTTAAAATCTTTCTTATTTGTTCTCAAATAGAAATCAAGTTATTACAAGGATACTTTAAGCTTTAAGTTGCATGGAGTGTTTTATTCATATACTCGACCATCTCTCATTATTATCTGGGTTGACTTCAGACTAAGTTAAAATACCGTGTTTCCCCGAAAATAAGAAAGGGTCTTATTTTATTTTATTTTATTTTATTTTATTTTATTTTAATTTATTTATTTATTTATTTATTTATTTATTTATTTATTTATTTACAAACATGTAAAATACACACACAAAACCTAGACATACACTACATTTACACAATACAATACGAATAGGAGCTTCCTGTTCTTTCTAATAGCAATTATCAATCGATACCGATCACCTTATATTATTTCCCCTTCTATTATATTTCATTTGGATTTCACCATTCTTAACCCTCTTATTTTACTCATAACTATTATTTTTGAGTTTTGTTGTATTCCTTCATTGATTCTTGTTTCTTTCCTCCATCCACCTATACCATTTATCCCATATCTGGTAGAATTCTGATTCTTCTTTTCCCTGGATTTCTTTAGTTAGTTTGTCCATTTCGGCACAATCCATAACCTTTCTTATTATTTCATCTTCGCTTGGAGATAATTTGTTTTTCCATTTCTGGGCAAAGGCAATCCTTGCCGCCTTAATTATATGTAGTATTAAATACTGGATTTCTTTTTTGTATTTCGCAGACCTTATTCCTAATAAAAAAAAAATCAGGTTTCTATTTTAACCCCTGTTATTGCCTCCAGCCAATTTTTGATCCTTTTCCAAAAAAAATTAGCCTCCTCACAGGTCCACCATAAATGGTAATATGTTCCGTGTATTGATTCACATTTCCAACATTTTGGGGAGGTACTTGTTAAGATTTTAGATAACCTTGTTGGTCCAGGTGCCATCTGTAAAACATTTTGTACTGGTTTTCCTTGTATGCAACTTCCCATTTGTCTAATTCAATATTATAGCCAAAGTTCTGTACCCATTTTATCATTTGTTCTTTCACAATTTCCTCTTCCATTTTATACTTCAGGAGAAATTTATATATTCTCCCTATCATCTTTCTAGCTGAGCTTTGAATAATTTTATCTAATTCGTGCGGTTCTGTTTCGATGTCATATAATTTAGTATCATTATTGTATTTAGTTTTGATTTGAAGGTAAGTTAGCCAGTCAACTTTCATGTTCTGTTCTGCCAATTCTTCAATTGTTTTTAAAATCTCTGGCTATCAATTAAGTCTCTGTATCTTAGCATTTTGTTCATATCTATAAAATTTGGATGGGTCGTCCTTTCTGTCGGTGATAGCCAATTTGAGATTTTCACATAGTGGATTTTTTTGATTTTGAGCCAATTATGCAATAACATTCTTCTAATTAAATGATTTTGAAAGTATTTGTGCGTTTTATTTTTATCATCCCATAGGAATGTATGCCAACCTGCTTGCAAATCATGGCCTTCTAAGATCAAAATTCTTTTATTCTTTAGCTCTATCCAATCCTTCACCCATGTTATGGTTACTGCTGATGGGTATAATTCCCAATTTGGTAATGCTAAACCTCCCCTCTCCCTGTTGTTTTGCATTGACTTTAGTTTAATCCTCGCTTTTCATCCCTACCAAATGAACCTAGCAGTTATTTTGTTTAATTCTTGAATGTTTTACCTGGATTAATAGGTGTGGCTTGGAACAGGAATAGGATTCTTGGTAAAATATTCATTTTAATTGTCGCTATACATCCCATGAGTGATAGCTGAATATTTTTCCAATTTTCTAAATCTTTCTTTATTTGTGTCAGTAATTTATTATAATTATCGTCTTTAATTGTGGAACATTTTGCCGACACCCAGATTCCCAATCTCTTATTTTTTATTCTTATTTTCTTTTGACCCACAAAATATGGCTTGGGCTTTATTATCAGGGGAGGGATTCTTGTTTTGGGGTTGCCGGGCGGCTGCTCCCTTGCGAGCAGGCTCCCAAAGAGCTGGGCACAGCCTCAGGGATGAAGCAGCCATGAGTTGACCACGTTCATGAGCAGCCACCCAGCAAACCCCCTCTCCAGCCGGACAGAGCACCATTCATTTACCTAGGGGGTATCCCTAAGGCGCCAAGCCACGTGGCACTCTGCCTGCCCCCCATCTCCCCCGGCTTTGCACATTCGAGATACCCCCTAGGGTCAGTGCATGGAGCTCTACGTAGCTGGAGAGGGTAGTTGCGCGAGTGCCTGTTCCACCCCTAGCTCGCATGCCTCCCAGCCTCACCATGCCCTGACACAGCTCTCCCTGCAGGACCAGGGCACTGCCGCCACTGTCACCGCCACGCTCTGAGCATAGCTTCTTCTCCGGCTTCCAAACTCCGGAACTCAGCTTCCGATTCTTCCAGCAGCGGCTGCTCTAGGAGTGCGCTCTATGGTTGTGGGCCCTATGGCAACCACCCTCTCCAGCTGGGCAGAGCTCCATGCACTGACCTAGGGGGTACCCTGAATGTGCCAAGCCACGGGAGCTGGGGGGCGGGCAGAGTGCCACAGGGCTTGGCACCTTAGGGATACCCCCTAGGTCAGTGAATGGCGCTCTGCTAGCTGGAGAGGGGGTTTGCCAGGCGATTCTCGTGAGTGTGGCCACCTCGTGGCTGCTTCACCCCTGAGACTGTGCCCGGCTCTTTGGGAGCCCGCTCACAAGGGAGGTAGCTGCCCAGCACCTCCCCCCTCCGGCCAGGCAGAACGGCACTCCCCAACCTAGCGGTATCCCAAAGGCACCAAGCAACATGAGCGCCTTTCCCCCCCCTGGCCCTCGCGGTTGGTGCCTTTGGGATACTGCTAGGTCAGTGAGCAGTGCTCTGCCTGGCTGGGGGGGGGGTTGTCCAGGTGGCTTATTTTCAGGGAGGGCTTATATTTTTCCCCATGCAAATAATGTGGCAAGGCCTTAGTTTCAGGACAGGTCGTATTTTCGGGGAAACACGGTAGGATTCAGTATTTCAGGATTATGCATACTATGAGAACCTAGCTATTTTCTCAGGGAATTGTTTTGTTACATGATTTTTCTAGTAAGCAAACCCAACAATCGTGTCCTCCTTCAGTATCCTCAGTGGTGAATTCCTCTTTTCCCTTAATTGTTTTATTGGCCTCCTTCTCGGGACTTAACATTATTTGACATGTTGTTAAGTTATGCATTCAGCTCTTATTCGGTATATGAGTTGTAGCTTGAGATATGATAGCACAGCATGCACATGCCACATATTGTAGAAGTGGTATAATATTGTATAAATGGATACAGTCCCTAAGTGGATCAGGATAAGAACATCTCTTGGGGTGAATGTGTGTGTGTGTGCGTGTGTGTGTGTGTGTGTATAATGTATGTATGTATGTATGTATGTGTGTCACAACCCCTGGTATGCCCAAATATACACCCCAGGTTCGAATCCCAGTAAGGGTATGGCTAGCTGATGAGAGCTAAATAGCTTGAAATAGATCTATACTAGTCTCCCTTTATTTATTTATCAGCACAAATACAACATATATATAGATCTAGTAGTATAGTATAGATCTACTAGTATAGATCTATTATTATAGATCTAATAGTATAGATCTATCTACTAGTATAGATGTATAGATCTATAGATCTACTAGTATAGATCTATTTCAAGCTAGCTACTAGTCTCCCTTTATTTATTTATCAGCACAAATACAACACAAATGTAACAAAGGCAACAGTAAAAAAAAAATATTGGGTTTCTGTCGTGATGGTGTCTTGTGACGAGCCGATAGACAGATAATGGAAGCAGTTAGCTTCCTCCCACATTTGGGCATACCAGGGGTTGTGACACTAAATTACATACCTACTTTCCTGGCTCAGCTGATAAGGAGGAGGACCTTGTGGCTTAGTGGTTAACACATCTGCCTAAGATGTAATACAGCACAGGTTCGAATCCCAATAAGTGTATGGCTAGCTGATGAGAGCTAAATAGCTTGAAATAGATCTATACTAGTCTCCCTTTATTTATTTATGAGCACAAATAAAAGACAAATGTAACAAAGGCAACAGTAAAAAAAAAATATTGGGTTTCTGTCGTGATGGTCTCTTGTGACGAGCCAATAGACAGATAATGGAAGCAGTTAGCTTCCTCCCACATTTGGGCATACCAGGGGTTGTGACACTAAATTATGTGTGTGTGTGTGTGCGCGCGCACACACACACACACACACACACACATATATAATTTAGTGTCACAACCCCTGGTATGCCCAAATGTGGGAGGAAGTTCACTGCCTCCATTCTCTGTCCATCGGCTCGTCACAAGAGACCATCACGACAGAAACCCAATATTTTTACTGTTGCCTTTGTTACATTTGTGTTGTACATTTGTGTTTTACAACATATATATATATATATATATATATATATATATATATATATATATATATATATATAATTTATATTTATATATAATTTATATATATAATATATATGGAATTTATATTATATATATATATATATAATTTAAATATATATATATTTAAAACCATCTGATAGGACAAGATGCCTATTGTTTCTTTACTTCTGTGTCCTCTTTGTAACAGAATGAATATTACTGTAGGTTAGATTTTCTGTGGAAGAACAAATTCAAAAAAGAACGTGAAGAGATTGAAACGATGGAGAATTTGAATCGGCTTCTTCTGGAAAATGTATTGCCTGCTCACGTGGCTGAACATTTCTTGGCAAGGAACTTGAAGAATGAGGTCAGTCCACCTCACTACATCTCATCTTAGGTTAACTGACAAGGTCAATTTCCAGAGAGCAGAAGACAAACCACAGGCTGTAGATTCACCTGCCCCAGAAAGTAAGAACTGGCATAACAGCTTAACTCCATGTCTGCTTGCTATTTGTGAGAAGACAGCGTTGAAAAGGAAAAATTGTGGCGTTTTTTTTCCTGGTATTCAAACATTGATTGTGGTACTCTAAAGCAGTGTTTTTCAACTTCAGCAGCATTAACATATGTGGACTTCAACCAGGGGTGAAATGCTACCGGTTTGGGCCTGTTTGCCCGAACCGGTAGTAAAAAAAAATGTTACCGATTCAGGCGAAGTGGTAGTCAGCTGTGTGACAAATCAGCTGTGCTGCGTGATTTATATTTGCTAGAAATTGCACGGCATAGCTGATTGTCACACCGCTGATCGTCAGAACGTTTTTTTTTTTACTTTTTAAAGCATTTTTTACTACCGGTTCAAATGAAATCCTTTAAAAAGAGTTCCCTCGATCATGCGGCACAGCTGATTGTCTGAACTTTTTTTTTTTTACTTTTTAAAGCATTTCTTACTTTAAAAATGTGAAAAAATGCTTTAAAAAAGTTCCGATGATCACGTAGCACAGCTGATTGTCACACAGCTGATCGTTGGAACTTTTAAAAAACGTTCTAAAGCATTTTTTTACTACTGGTTCGAGTGAATCGGTATTTTAAAAATGCTGAAAAAAAGTTTTTATAAAGTTCCAACGATCAGCTGTATGACAATCAGCTGTGCCGCGTGACTTATATTCGCTAGAAAGCAGAAAATCCTGCTTTCTGGTGAATCTAAGTCACACGGCACAGCTGTTCCCCCTCCCCCACGCTATTCTACTTATCTTTGCAGACTCAGAAAAGGCTTCTTAGCGCCTGCGTTGCTCCTGCACGCAAAGCGTGCATGCGCGGGCAAAGCAAACCAGTAGCAGACTTCAGAGCATTTCAACCCTTACTTCAACTCTCATAATCCCCCCAGCCACATATCACAAAATTGCTGAGATTGAAAAACACTGCTGTGGATTTAACAAACCACTGAGATTTACAAACCCTCTTTTATAGCTGTTAATTTACAAATAAGGTGTGTCTGTTTGTCTGTATTAGAAGTTGCACAAAACAAAGAGTGTACATTTGGAGTCACCAGTTCTTGGGTTCGTTATTGCAAGCAATCCTTAAAAAACAAACCTTTGTATTGCAACACAAAGTTATATTTCTATTAATCCCTCACATGCACTGAAAAGACATGGATCTGTAACAGGGTATAGAATATACCTTCAAAGGCAATAAAAATAAAGCTTAACACTTGCCCAATTATCTATTGGCTTGAAGTACCAGGGAAAGAAGTAAATAATTTATGTCTTGGCAGTTCCATACAGTCTCTTACAAAAATCCTGAAATCGCACAAAATTGTAGCCATTTTAATTGTAAAAAATATTTTAAATTACTTGGGCCAGTAACTCCTTCTCAGTCCTAGGAAGGAGGAATTGCAAACCAGTTCTGAAAAACGTTACCAAGAATATTGCAAGGACTTGTCCAGGTGGTCTCCCAGAGTCAGAAAACCAACTCAAAGGCATAAAACGAGAGCCAGTTTGGCATGGTGAATAAAGCACCCGTCTAGAAACTAGGAGATTATGAGTTCTAGTCCTATCTTAGGTACAAAGCTAAGGAGGGCATTGAGACAGTCACTCTCCCTCAGCCACACGAAGGAAGTAATGCAAACCCATTTCTAAAATCTTGCCAGGAAAACTGCAGGAACCTTTCCAAGCAAGTCATCAGAATTTAAAAAATAAAAAATCTGACTTGAAGACATTTTTTAAAAAATACTATTTTAATCCATTAGCAAGCATCCACCTGCTGACAGTTTTCCCAAAGCAAAATCCTTCCAAGATGTAACATTTCAGTATAATTTCTTTTCTGCTTTAGCATTTTCTAAAATGATAAACTCTTCGTTTTCCCTTCTGAAATTTAAAATATTACCAATATTGTTGTTACACTGGGGATTTCTATAGCCTAAGAGGATGACCTGCTTTGCGTAGGAAGTAATTCTCTCCCAGCTACCTGTACTCATTTCCATCTGAAACCTCGGAATTACAAGCAGTCAGTTTTCTCTTCCCCGGCCATGACATTTAGAGTTTTATCAGTGATCCAGTATATGTTTACTAGGGTTTTCAAAGCCTTCGAAAGGGACAATTGTCCCAGTGTGTAAACAAGGGCAAAGTTTCCTTCCTTGAAGTGTTAAAGTAGCTGCAGGCTCTGGAAGGCCAGATTCAGTTGTTTCAGAGGCAGTTTTCTCTGTGTTCTTTTGGGTGCATGATTGCTTAATTTTTCTAGCAGCTCTGGAACAAATTTTCTCTTGCACGTGCACATGAGCGCAGAAAACTAGGAAAAGTCTTCAAAGCAATTCCTTGGAGCTTTCCAAAGAACGGGGATGCATTAACTCTTTAGGGTGAGATGCTCTTGACAATGTATTTTGAGAAATGTTCTTTCAAAATACACTGCATATTTCTATGATTTACAACTGAAATGTCTTCACTCCAAGTGTTCACTTGCTGCTTAGAAAGATCTCTATCAAGCATGCTAATGTAATCTCCCCATATGTTTATCTAGTTGGAAGGGATTCTGAATTAAGGCTCAGTCTCATGACACAATATCTGTCTTGTTGATCTGTTGCAGCCTGCACAACAGTAACAGACAACCAGCAATTTACTTGCACTAGACCATATCACTAGAAAAGGCAATTATATATATGCACACAGAAAATCCTAGGATGCATTGGCTCCCTCCCCATTAAACTGCATATGGAAGCACAGCTGTGTGGGAACTGTATATCTAAATGGTTTTGCACTGGGGTTTCTTTTCAGCGTTCTCTGCTGGAAATGCTGAACAATGCTTTGATGGTAAATAATTTTGACTTCCTTTGGCAAGAATCTTTTCATACATTTCCAATCTAATTAAAAAAGATGAAAGAAAGCAGCGTCCTATTTCACTCTTCCAAATAATATAACTTTCTCAATCTCCAATTAAGATAGCAGGATCTGCAACAATTGCTACATCTTGCATATCACAGACTTACATGAATTATGCCTGTTTATTATTAAGACCTTTTAAAAGAGCTCATCAACTCGTCAACTCATGATGATCATCATCAACTCATGATGGCAAATATACCTACTATTCCTTATTCCTATTTTCCCCACAACAACAATGTGGTGAGAGAGCTGAGAAGTGATTGACCTAAAGTCACCCAGATGGCTTTCATGTCTAAGGCAAAACTAGAACTCGGAGCCTCTTGGTTTCTAGGCCTGCATTTCCACCGCTACATCAAATTGGCTATTTGAGAAGTGTATCGCAGAAATGCTTAAATGTGTATCAAATACTTTTGGTGATGACCAACATAGTTTGCTGTAGTTAAGGATACTTGTCATACAAATGAATTTTAATGCAATAGTTTAATCAAATTAATTAATGCTTTTAATTTAATCAATGGTTTTGGATGAAACTAAAGCAAGAAGCAATGCAAAGTGGATATGAATTTATCTTTGTATAATTTTGTAAAAACCATTAGTACTTTTTTCTTTCTTTTTTACTATTATTTTATGTATGACTTCTGCTGAGAAACATGGATAACATTTCTCTTATTCGTCTCTCAACAACAGGATTTATACCATCAGTCGTATGACTGTGTCTGTGTCATGTTTGCCTCCATTCCAGACTTCAAAGAATTTTATACAGAATCTGATGTTAACAAAGAAGGTTTAGAATGTCTCAGGCTTCTAAATGAGATCATTGCTGACTTTGATGATGTAAGTGTATTATTCCTTCAATTAAAATATGAGCCAGAACTTATGCTGAAACAAAGACTTCTTAGCCACTTTCCAAGACAGGAATGCTCTTAAACCCATTAAGTCAATTAATTCTGTCCAAGAAATATATTTTGAAACATTATATTTATTTCAACCTTTTGGCAGAGAAGATTGTTGCTTAGAATCTACAGAATAACAGAGTTGGAAGGGACCTTGGAGGTCTTCTAGTCCAGTTCCTGCTCAAACAGAAAACCAGACAAATGGTTGTCCAATCTAAACAGTGTTAGCCATAATCCGTAACAATGCCTAACTTTAAACTTCAAATCACACTGTCAACTAAGTTCATGGGATTCTTGCTGTAGAGAAGATTGATGGAGAGAGTTCTGTGAATACCACCTTAAGTTCCTGGGGGACAAGAATTAAAGAGGGATAAAGTTAACTGTGGTCAAAAGGAGCTGTTATTTAATTATGTGACAGATAGATTCTTTTCCCTATTTTCCCTATATTTTGAACAGAAGTGTACAGAAAAAAGAGAACAAACCAGTTTCGAAGTCGCTTGGGCATATGGCCAAGCCTGTTCTAGAAGAGTCCTATGAGATACAGGGGAATCACCTCTATCTGATTCCAATTTCTTAGTGAAAGGAAGTTTCTTTGGTCTGTATAAGTGATGTCCTCCAATTCTCTCCTTTGGGCAAAACATTATCTACTATGTTATGGACATTGTGGCATATTCTCCTTCAAAAACAAGCTTTGGGTTGTTGATTTTCTTAATTAAGAATGTTTTAAGTATAGAAAGTGATTGAATGGACTAATCTGGGAAGGTACAATCTATGAGAATAAGCAGAACAGTTATTAATTCAGCTGTTATTGAAGACAGTGAACATTAGTCATGTCAACAGCAAGCAGAACTTTGAAGCTGGGGCAAAAAAAGTCATTGGGCTATCTCTCACTTATAGCAGCTGCCAGAGTAATTGCCAAACTATTTTGATTAACACATAGACATTATAATTATGTGATTTGCTGTGAAAGTGTTCCTGAATCTCAAATTTTGTTCTTTATCCAGTTTTACATATTTTTTCTTCTGTGATTGTTTGGATTTGGCCATTATTTCCCCATTATTATGTTGATAGTTTAGCACTTTTATGGCCAGTGTATAAAACTATTTAAAGTAATATGTTTAGGAAACTCAGTACAATAGCCAAGGTGGCGCAGTGGTTAAATGCAGCACTGCAGGCTGACTGCTAGATCAGCAGTTCAGCGGTTCAAATCTCACCGGCTCAGGGTTGACTCAGCCTTCCATCCTTCCGAGGTGGGTAAAATGAGGACCCGGATTGTTGTTGGGGGCAATATGCTGACTCTGTAAACCGCTTAGAGAGGGCTGAAAGCCCTATGAAGCGGTATATAAGTCTACTGTTATTGCTATTATTGCTATTGCTATTGCTATTATTGCTATGTTTAAACATGTGAAGCTTCAAACCTGGCAAAGAAACTGAACCTGGAGGAATGTAATTGTACACATAAAACAGCTTGTTGTGTTTACATTTTTGTGAGCATATGGAAACAAGAGAAAATACTGTTTGAAGTAACAGGTCCATATGTATATTTTTCAAGGCTACATTAAATATTCCGTTTATATTTAAGCACAGCAAACCAAGAGCCAGTGTAATGTAGCAGTCAAAATTTGGGAGATAAATTGGGGACACAATAGTTCCAACTTGTCATTCAGTAAAGGAATTCGCCAGCCCACCTTATTTTACACAGTTTTTGATATGGAATAAAATGAGCAGAGAAGAAATTTCCATCTATGCTGCCATGATGGCAGCAGAGAAAGGATGAAATGTAAATGGAAACCTGTTGTGGCCCAGCAGGAGCCGTTGGAGCTGCCACCAGACTCCAACAGCGAAGGGGCCCTATGAGTCGGCTCTGGAGGATGTGGAGGACCCTGGATAGGGTTCTGACTCCGAGCGGGGTGCAGAGAGGCTGGTTGGCCACCAGGAGGCACCAAAGCCTTGGACCAGTGGGAAGGAGACAAGGGAGTGTGATCTTGAAGTCATGCATTGGAGCAGTGGGGAGGAGCCAAGGGAGTTGTTCCTGGATGCCCGGCAACGGAGAGCTAATAGGCATAAGGAACAGTTACGCAGTTACAGGAGATAATTGCACTCAGCTAGTGGTAATTAGGCTCCTCTCAAGACTATCAAAGGAATGATTGTGCACACCCCCTTTTGCAGGAGTCAACGTATTCACTAAAGTTGGAGAACTTTTCGTGGCTAGCTTGGCAGGCTGGATTGCTGCCAAGGTTAGTCTGTACTGGATTGCTGGCAATGTCTTGTCTGTGCTGGATTGCTGCCAAGGTCCTGTTTGTGTGTCAATAAATCCTTGCAGTATCTTTGTCTTGGCGTACTTTGGTGTAGGACGAGGGGGGTCAGAACAGAAACCTAAGCATGAGTTACAATGAGTATGAAATCTCAGGGACAGTAAACCAAACTTTCCCCCTTCTTACAAAAAGTTTTGGTTGACAGACTCACAAGCTTAGTTTCAAAGGATGAAGAGTTTAGCAACATCAGCAGATTTAATGTTGCCATCCAGTCTGCACTCAGGGCTATGGACTGGGACAACTAAGTTGTTTCCTTCAACAAGGTCAGCTGATCCAGTCAGCTGACTTGGGATAAAAATACTGGAATGTGGAGATATGTTGGGGAAAGCATCTCACCTGCATATGCATTGTGTCTCAACACTGAGTTTCTATATTATTTATGAAATGGGCAGATACATTTAAAGAGATTACTACTGTTCTATCTAGACCAGTGGTTCTCAACCTTCCCAATGCTGCGACCCTTTCATACAGTTCCTCATGTTGCGGTGACCCCAAACCCTAAAATTATTTTCGTTGCTACTTCATAACTGTAATTTTGCTACTGTTATGAATCATAATGTAAATATCTGATATGCAGGATGTATTTTCATTATTACAAATTGAACATAATTAAAGCATAGTGATTAATCACCAAAACAATATGTAATTATATATTGTGAAATGGTTTGCTAATGAAAATTATATATATATATATATATATATATATATATATATATATATGTGTGTGTGTGTGTGTGTGTGTGTGTGTGTGTGTGTGTCACAACCCCTGGTAAGTCCCAATTATGGGAGGAAGCTAACTGCTTCCAACATCTGTCAATCGGCTCGTCACAAGAGTCCATCACGACAGAAACACATACATACATTCATACATACATATATACATATATACATAATATAATATAATCTCTAACCTTGTTACAAAAAGTCCATGAAACATTTCAGTTGGTAACAAAATTTAAAAAAAACGGAGAAGAAAGACAGTAAAAAAAAATGGGTCAAAGAGAAATACAGTACTAGGTTGGATATCCCCTCCTATTGTTCATCTTGTCCTATTGGTTCTTTATGATTTATCAATTGTTGTTTCTAACTAATGATTGTAACTATTATTATGACCTATGACCTATTACTTGCTCTTTATATGTACACTGTGAGTTGGGGCACTAGAGACAAATTCCTTGTGTGTCTTATCACACTTTACCAATAAATATTTCTATTTCATGGGCGGCATACAAATCTATTAAAATTGACAAAAAGTGACAAAATTCATTCTATTCCTATTCTATTCATATTCCATTCCTATTCTGATTTCATTCCTATTTCCATTCCCATTCCATTCCATTTTCCTATTCCATTCTATTCTAAGCATGGAAGCTTAAAACTTAAAACTAAAAAGATGTAGTGCTTTTTTTTTTTTTAAGCGGCTGCTGAAGATGTTTTGTGACGGCTACCTTTTTTCCCCTCCGCCCCTAAACTCCTGGAATCCTCTCGCTCCCAAGTTTTCCAACCACCCATTCATTCATAGATATCACGGGAAGGAAACAAAGGCGGGTCTCCTTGTGAATGGACGGAAGTTTTTACAGAAAAGGGAAAACCCGAACGTCTGGAGCCAGCTGCTGCAGAGCACCCGTGCGAACTTCTGAGTCTCCGAGGAGGAGGCAGCTGCGGACTGAAGGGACATCGTTGCCATCCTTCCCCCCTCGGTTCTCAGCACCTTCTTCCCGGCGTCCCCTCCCCTCACCGCTGGGAGACCGAGCCCAGCCACCTCTCAGGGCGCTGCCTAGCTGGTGCTCACACGCTCCATTCTCCCCCCTCCCCTCCCCACATCAAGCACAGCCATCTGATCCGCCCATCAATGCCTCTCATGTCATAATTGACTGGACGCCGGCTGTCCTCGCACCGCCGTTCCTGTCAGGTAGCCCCTCCCTTTGGCAAGGCAGCGCCCGCCGCTGCCGCTGCTCCCCTGGCTCCAAACAGTGGCACGCAGGTGTCTCGGTTCCTAAGACCATCGAAAATACATGTTTTCCGATGGTCTTAGGCGACCCCTGTGAAAGGGTAGTTCGACCCCCAAAGGGATCGCGACCCACAAGTTGAGAACCGCTGATCTAGACTACCCCCAAAAAATTGTGATTCTGGACTTGGGCTCTTTTTAAAGAAGTATCTAGTGACAAATATAGAAAGTGTGTATTAACAAAGCTAATATGTGATTGTTTTGTAATCAGACATCTGTTTCTTCACAGCTGTTATCGAAGCCCAAGTTTAGTGGAGTTGAAAAAATCAAGACAATTGGAAGCACATATATGGCCGCCACAGGATTAAGTGCAATGCCCAGTCAAGAACACAGTCTGGTATACATTAATTTTATATTGATCATTAGTCAAAAAGGCAGAGTTTGGGATAGGCTGCAGAAATTTAGTCATCCTGATCCTAATGAAGTGTTTCTGAATAGTGCTCCAATAGTGCTTATTTGGAGTATTCACAGGTGTATTTTCAGTCATTTCAGATTGAAAAATAAATCTGAGAAAGTCCTACTGTAAACTCAAAAGTCATTTGTTTGCCCCTTGCCGATCTTGAATTAGGGTCACAGCATGGACCTGTCATCTTGGCAAATGTAGTAAAAAGCTTCTATTCACCAGGAATGAAAGGATGTGTTAGAATCAGAGAAAGTGTGTCAAATTTTTCTTTTCCCCATCAGAGTGGTTCCATCTGAAGCCCAACAACAAGCAGCATTTGTGGGGAGAATCATTGTAAAAAAAAAGTCAACTGCTTCCCCACTATTATGCCCCTTCTCTGCAACTCTCTGCTCCTACATTTAAAGTTATGGGGTTAAATGCAAAAATTGATCCATATTGTGCTACGCGATTCACCCCGTCCTTCAAATAGAGACTCCTCCTCCAATATTTATTGTTTGACTAGTTGTAGAATTACTGTTGTCACATATGAAATGCAAAACAATTTACTGACACCTAAAATGCTCACTTTTCATCCCAAAACAACAATTTTGCCAATTTAATGGAAAAGTTACTGTCACTGTAAGTAGAATAGAGTATGCTTCAAAGTATCAGGTGGAAAATATTGTATTTATAATAACTAACATTTCAGTGTTTATATCTATATTTAAATTTGAAATTGTACAAATCAAACGTTATTTCTCTTCCTGCTCTACCTTTCCAATGAAATTCAGAGGGATTTTGATTCTTACGTCTTTTGCAAGTAGGATACGTTCAAAGAACTTTGCTGCGTCTTCAAAATGCACAGAAATAGCCCCATCCTACTTTGCTATTTAATCATTGCAGCTCATAAAATGGACACATGCCCTAGTGTTCATTCATTATGAGACATAGTCCAAGACAGCTGGACTCTTCTTAATAAAACAGATACAGGAACCCAAGGCATTGTTTCCTTCATTTTAATTTGCATTTTGCAGTAAAGGGCAGATTCCAATATTTCGCAGCTTGGGCCCCAAACTGAGAGTCCCATTGTGTTAGCCTTAACAACAGGCACTAACCTCTTTAATATATATTCTCCTTGTGCTACTTCATGCAGCAGACCACTGACAGAGAGTGGAATGATGAGCGTTGAGATCAGCAAGCAGCAAATGCTTATGCAAGGAAATTGGGAAAGGTCTTACCTATGGGAAACTGGCAGATGGTCTCATAACAGCTCAGAAATACCTAGATAAAGCCCTGGGAAATTTCTTGACTGCAGGAAGAAAGTAGTGTGTTCACGATTTGAAGATATGCTTTCTCAGATACTGCAATAAATAATGTACAGCTAAAGTTTGGCACATTTTCTAAGAAGTCCCCCTGATATTAATTATTGATACTGATATTATTAATGAATGTTCATGTAGCCCTAAAATTGAAGCATGTCTTCCCAGAATGTTTTCATGTGGATTTGCATAGAAAGCAAGTTTGGTGACATGTGTTGATTTATTTCACTTGCCTTATTGTGATGTGTGTTTGCATTCAGGAACCTGAGCGACAATATATGCATATTGGGACTATGGTAGAGTTTGCATTTGCCCTTGGAGCGAAACTGGATGTAATAAACAAGCATTCCTTTAATGATTTCAAACTTCGAGTAGGTAAGTGAAGAGTATCACAAGTTGTCTCGTAGCAGAAACTTGTAATGTTTCATTCTGTGTTGCAAATTCATGGTTGTTTTTTTTACATAGTTATATCAATAACTCACATGTCTATAAAAAAGGACAAATCTGTTTTATGTCCCACATTCTCAGTTGTTAAAGATAAAAGGATAAAGTCATATCACAAAATGTTGCAGGATAATGAACAAAATAAAAACCCAGAAGCTTAACACAAATTCAGTCCATGGCAAGGATATGAAGCAGATTTTCTATCAGTAGAGAAGAAATGTTACCATTTTCTCAAGGTTTGGTTGTGATTATATGATGCTCTTTAGCAATTTCAGAAAATACCATGCCACTAAGAAAAAAAGGATGATGAAAACAAAAAGAAAAATGATCTTATATACATTATAGAGGAAACACTTTTTAAATAATGAAATAAGAATACAGTAGGTAGAGTAAGTCCATCAAGGTCTTTGTGAGGAAGAGAAAGACAGATTTTGAGAAGGTTGCATTTCCCCTGTGCTGTTTCACCTTTTTTTAAAAATTAAGAAATCTTTCGCCTTTTTAAATCTGAACATGTGAGTTATACCAGCCTGCCTTATTTTATTTTATTTTATTTATTGTCAGGAATTCCATGGCTACTATCTCATATAATGAATCTAAGGGCTGCAACAATCCATAAAACATAGCTAAAAATAAAAGTGCCCTTTTCATTATCCTTTTGTTAAAATTCAACCCCTAAATAAATAGATAAAATGTTTTCTTTTTTCTAAAATATTCAGAGTTTGTGGAATCAAAAGAAAGAATATTACATTTCTGCCTGACTGAAGGTCATTGCAATATTCAGCACCTTTTAGGAACACAAAACGTTTTTGAATACAATGTGAAGTTAAAAGGCATCCTGTGTGTGTGTATAAATATAAAAACTATTTAATTTAACAAGATATGCTTTTTGTATTCTCACTCAAAATTGGATTATTCTATCTAGCCCATAGATTACAATCATTTTAGCTTACAGCATCCCCTAGTGTCAAAACCTTGGCAATGAATTGATAGTCACAGATTGAACAATATTTCGTCCTCTTCATCTGTACGGTATTTTCTGCATTAGTTTCATCCTTTCCATCCAGAAAAACATTCCCAGTTTTGTATTTATTTATGTAGGATATCCAGTGATTTCTAATTCTTTTCCTGAATACTGAGGATCTTTTTCAAGGACAGGTGCAGCGTTTTTTCACTTCTTTTTCCTAAGATCCTCTGGGAAAATATTGATATAAGCTGCATCTAATGTGTGTTCATTGCATTCTTTTAAGTGTCACTGAATGGAAAGTTACTGTATTCAGTTCTTCTCCTTGCCCCACTTTGTTATTTTTATTTATAATTTTGCTAGAAGAAAACTACATGCAACTTAAAAACCATAGTTTTATGACCATGAATTTTGATAAACTCTTATTGGTAGCCCTGGATGAAGGTTGTGGACTGTGAGCCATTGCAATATATGTGGATCAGTGGTGGGATTCAAATAATTTAACAACCGGTTCTCTGCCCTAATGACCATCTGGGTAGGTGGGGCTCGGTGGTCATGTGACTGGATGAGCGTGGCCAACTCAAGATCACTCAGGTCGATGGACGCTTCGCCTTAGCTGTTACAATGTAATAAGGGTTAACTGGAGAGGCAGTTTCTGTAAGCAGGTCAATAAAGATTAGGCTAGAAACAACACCAGAATGTTTCCTTCCTGCCTTCCTTACAGGATTAGCCCTGTAAAGTGGGGGAGAAACAAAAGGAGATTTCTTCTAACAATCGGTTCTCTGAACTACTTAGAAAGTTACCAACCGGTTCTCCCGAATAGGTGCAAACTGGCTGAATCCCACCACTGATGTAGATATTTTCCTTAATTGCTGGTGGCGCTGGTCTGTAAATAGGAACAGTCTTGGTCTCTGGCACAGGAACAGTGTTATGGAAGTAGTATTAAAGTTGAGTTAGGGAACCAGCTGAATATAGTTTTAAATCAGCTTGTTTTTTGGAAGAAATACTGAATGTAGGTTCTACAGACCTTTCATGCTACTGTGCTTTGATATCATATTCATATCAGACTTAGAGGACAGATTCAAGGAAATTTCCATCTGCTAATAGAATCTATCCCAACATAGCTGGGATCAATTGTGTTGTGCAGTGATTTATACATGGCAATTGATCCCACTCCTTAATAAAGCATTTCCCGAGTAGTGGTTAAGGCAACTATGCTAGAAAGCGAGAGACTGTGGGTTCTAGGCAGGGGTGGGTTCCTGCCAGTTCTAACCTCTTCTATAGAAGAGGTTCCATAAATCAACAGTGCTATTTAGAACCGGTTCCAGCTAACTCCCCCTGCCTGTCCGCACATCATCAAGATGAAGAGCGAGAGGAGGAATTCTGGGAGTTGAAGTCCACAAGTCTTAAAGCTGTCAAGTTTGAACACCCCTGGGGTTTTTTCTAAAGGGTTAGGGGTGCAAGGGTCTTGTAACTTGACAGCTTTAAGACTTGCGTGCTTCAATGCCAGAATTCCTGAGCCAACATTTTGGTTGCTAAGCAAGAGCATTGTTAAGTGAGTTTCACCACATTTTACAAGTTGGCCACACCCACCCATTCACATGGCTGGCAAGCCACTCCCACCCAGTCACATGGCTGGCAAGCCATTCCCACCCATTCACATGGCCGACAAGCCACTCCCACAAAGCAGGCCACACCTACAGAAGAGGTTCTAAAAAAATTTGAAACCCACTACTGGTTCTAGAGTCCCACTTAGGCATGAAGACTGGCCCAAAGCTAGGTAACTTTAGGGCAGTCACTCCTTCTCAGCCATTCATCTCACAGGGTTGTTGTGGGGGGGGGGGAGAGAGAAGCAGGAATATTAGGTATATTTGCTGCCTTGATTTGGGGAAAAGAGAAAGAGAAAGGAGCACTAGGTAGGTTATTACCTTATTTATCAAAACAATGAAGACAGAAAATAAATAAATAAAATGCTTTGGGTGACATTAATTTAATGTGCATGTGCTTTTTTATTAGTGTTTGTAGAGTTCATCTAAAATTAACAGCTAAATAATTTCTCCTTGATTGTCTTAGCCAGCAGTCTATTATTTGTCTGTAAATAACACTGTAAATTATGAATCTCTCTTGGCTTAGGGCCCATTTTTTCAATCGCTTCGTGTTTCTTTTTTTAACTTGAGCAACTGTTGTGTTTAGTTATCTATTACATTAATCAGTGTCTGCGATAAAGAAGAACAAATAGACATGTAAGAAAGATATATTGTCTCCAACAAAAATTTCCTTTATGCAGTCATCCTTCAGCAATTTTCTGGTTTTCTCCAAGGGGATGTGAGGGCAATAATAGCCTTAACTGAATGCAAAGCAATTGGCATAGACGCACCGGTGGTGGGTTTCTGCCGGTTTGCACCGGATCGGGGGAACCAGATGGTGAAATGGGCCTGGAAGTAATTTCCAGAACGCCTGCCCCGGCCCTGTCGCGCTCCACGCTCACCCCCACCCGCTGGAGAGGTCCAGTGGCACAATCCACCAAACAGCAGAGGCAAGTTCAGGAGTTTTCTCCTGGATTCCCCTCTGTCTTGCCTCCTCCAATCTCCCAAAGTTCTTTCCCCCGCGTGTGATAGCTTTCTATTGGATTCCCCTCTGTCTTGCCTCCTCCGATCTCCCAAAGTTCTTTCCCCCCGCGTGTCATAGCTTTCTACTGGATACCCCTCTGTCATACCTCCTCCAATCTCCCAAAGTTCTTTCCCCCGCGTGTGATAGCTTTCTATTGGATTCCCCTCTGTCTTGCCTCCTCCGATCTCCCAAAGTTCTTTCCCCCGCGTGTGATAGCTTTCTACTGGATACCCCTCTGTCATACCTCCTACAATCTTCCAAAGTTCTTTCTCCCACGTGTGATAACTTTCTACTGGATTCCCCTCTGTCCTGCCTTCTCCGATCTCCCTAATTTCAGCCCTTAATCCTCCAGTTGTCTATTTTTGGGAGGTTTTCCCCTCTCCCCCCCCCCTACATAGGAGTTACAAAAAAAATGCCACATGGCTTGGGGTGGTGGTCATGTGACTGAGTGTGCATGAGTGATGTCAAGTTGGCCATACCTGCCCGGTCACATGACTGCCAAGCCACGCCCACAAAATAGGCCACACCCACAGAATAGGTTCTAAAAAAATTTGAAACCCACCACTGAGACGCACTACCTTGGTGGTGCTTCCTCCCTCCCTCCTTCTCGTTTGCTTCTTAAGTTCAGAGGTACCTTCTCCGTGCTTTTTATCTTAGAGAGGGAGATCTGAATTTTAGAATATGGATCACACACTATCAATGATTATATAAGCTGAGTTACATTGAGAATGTCTGGTTTTTTAGTTTGATAGAAAAGTACCCCAACGTTTTTGACAACTGTTTGAGCAAAATAGTCAGGTTGAAATATTTTTATTTGCATCTTTTATTTGCATCTATGCTTTTTTAAAATAAATAACAATAGAGGGCAAAATAAATTACATTTCCTTTTTACAGGTATCAATCATGGGCCTGTAATTGCTGGAGTCATTGGAGCTCAGAAACCACAATACGACATCTGGGGCAACACTGTGAATGTGGCCAGCAGGATGGATAGTACTGGCATTTTAGATAAAATACAGGTTATTTTTTTTATTCTTGCTAATAGCCAACAGATCTTGTGTGGAATCTGATTCTGTTCTTTTAGGGACAGGATATTCAAAGCAGGGGATCAGGGAGTTAGAACGTTTATATTGTTAATCATTTGAAAGAGGTAGCGTTTCATAAGTTAATTTATAAAGGAGAAAAATAGCAACACCTACCAAAAAAGTTTTCTGCAGATGTTTTACAAATAAAGAACCCCTGTCTGCCTTCATTTCTGCTCATCCTTTTTTTCTCTTCATCCTTCCTATGTACAAGAAGAAACCCAACTAAACAAACAAAAATGTACCACTAGTTTCATTGGAGTTGTTAACTTAAAATTTGCTTTTAATTTTTATAAAAGTTAATACAATTTTAAAAAAAACTTTATCCACCTCAGAATATTAGCATTATCCTAAATGATCCTGCAGTAAATTGTGAGTCCTACTTACAACCCACTCACCAAACTCATTATGTTCCAGGTTCAGCTAATTGAAATCCCATTGATTTCATTGGAT
The DNA here is from genome assembly GCF_009769535.1 of Thamnophis elegans. Taxonomy (NCBI): domain Eukaryota; kingdom Metazoa; phylum Chordata; class Lepidosauria; order Squamata; family Natricidae; genus Thamnophis; species Thamnophis elegans. The sequence continues at coordinate 74,062,243 of NC_045546.1, read as the reverse complement.
TTCTGTTCTGAGCCCCCTCCTCCATCCAGGAACGAAAGCCAAAACCAACGTAAATAAGAAGGTTTCTTTTAATCAGTCAAGACTCTTGTTGGCTGCAAGCGACATAAACAAAGAGATAAGCACTCTGGCAGCAAGTCCTACAAAACTTGGCAGCAATGCAAACAAACTCTGGCAGCAATCCAGCCTGCCAAGTTTGTTTCTTGTTAGTCCTTAACGTGAACGTTGACTTCTGCAGAAAGGCGTGGCACAAGCAGTCTCTTTTATAATCAGGAGAGGATCTTAATGAGCATCAGCTGAGTGTAATCATCTCTTGTAATTATGCCATTGTTCTTGATGCCGAGTAGCCCTTCGACGGCATGCATCCCGGAACAACTTACAGGTGTTTTCTGGATCACTCACTCTTGTCTCCTCCCCTGGTGGCCAACCAGTCTTTCCTCGCCCTGCTCAGAGTCGAAACCCTGTCCAGGGTCCTCCACCTCCTCCAGGGCCGACTCATAAGACCCTTCGCTATCGGAGTCTGGCGGCAGCTCCAACGGCTCCCGCCGGGCCACAACACATTTTTAAATATTACAAACTGCTAATATGTCCCAATATATTTTGTTCATGTATTTGTCCATTAAGATAATCAGGAAAGACTCTGAATGAGATTCTCATCTTTAAAATTGGCAAAGTTATATTGAAAACCTTCCCCATAATTATGTCTGTTGATCTATACTTACAGCAAATCGTTCAGGACCTAGAAGAGAAGAAAAAGATAGACTTTCTTTAAAGTGTGTGTTCTGATTGTGTTTATTTAAATAATTTTTTGCAGGTCACGGAAGAAACCAGTAACATCTTACAAACATTGGGGTACATTTGCACCTGCCGAGGTGTCATTAACGTCAAAGGGAAGGGAGAGCTCCAGACCTACTTTGTACATACTGAAATGACTAAATCCCTTTCCCAGGGGAATGTGGCATCATGAAATATATCAAGGGTAGACAGTCTCATATTTTTAGAGAAAATGAACCCCTCACTTTTTTCTTAAATCTCCTCTAGCCCACACCATGAACAACATGTGTGTATTTTTCTGGTGTGTAGAAACGTTGCTGTAGTCGTGTCTACAGTCTCATCCCACCATTCACCACCAAGAGACCTCGGTAGTTGTCAAGATTCCAGAAATGGCCAATGCGAGTGCTGTGCACTGAGATAATGACAGCTTGATTTATATTCTTGACTCTCTCCAGTGGTAAAAAAAATAATTGAGGGAAATAAACAGAGTTGGAAAAATTAATGGCCTGATGCAGGAGGAGGCTATGAAGACAATAATTTAAAAAAAATAATAATACAGAAAAGCACTTGACGGCAATAAAATTAGAGCTGCATGAAACATCGTGAAAAATATGGTAGCTCCATGTAACATCCTCTAATCCTGAATTATATAATTCTGAATATCTTAATTCTATCCCTTCATCATTACAACTTGGGTGTGTTGACTAGTTGTGTCTCACAGCCAACAACATAAAATAGAGCTTCAGGCTTGATAGTTTCCCCAGAGGAATTCATAGACAAGCAGGACCAGTTTTGTATAAAATGTGTTTTGATGCCCTTGTCTTTTGTAATATAAACTCATTAAAGGTTTCTATGTACTTTATTTGCGATTGTGAGTTTGTTACGCCTGTCACGTGTCGTCAGTGAGCTTTCTGACACAAAGACAAAAACCCAAACTCTTCTGCCAGAAATATATGATTTAAATATCTTCAAAGTCAAAGGTGGTAAAGCCATAGAAGCAGGGGATAAATATTAACAAAGTAATAATGCATTTATTTGTTTTATTTTATAGCCGTTTTGTACGTATGAATTCCCCTTAGTGCTACTTAACACAATGTTACCATTGAAAGTATGAAAAATGAGAGGCAGTCAGTAACTTCTTCCTAACTTTGTTGTGGATATAGAAAGTAGAGCAATTACTGTAACAGTTTACCTACTCATCATTAATATCCCACTAGTGATCATAAAAAGAAAAAGCTGAACCTACAAAGAGGAAGTCTGAATTAATGCCAAGCTTTTAACAGCTTATTTATGCTAGATAGGCAAATGCTGAAAGTATATTTTATGCAAAACTATTGCTATAAATAATTGTTCTGAACCCCCTCTTCATACACCAAAGCACACCGAGACAAAGATACTTCAAGGATTTATTCACACACAGACTAGACCTTGGCAGCAATCCAGCACAGACTGACCTTGGCAGCAATCCAGCACAGACTGACCTTGGCAGCAATCCAGCCTGCCAAGATAGCCACAATAGCTTCTCCAGCTCTAGTAAATACGTTGATTCCTGAGACGAGGAAAGCCATTCCTTTTATAATCTTGAGAGGAGCCTAATTACCACCAGCTGACTTCCATTATCTCCTGTAACTGCATAACTGTTCTTTACGCCTATTAGCCCTCCGTTGCCGGGCATCCAGGACCAACTCCCTTGACTCCTCTCTATTGCTCCAATGCATGACGTCAGGATCACACTCCCTTGTCTCCTCCCCACTGCTCCAAGGCTTGACTTCAGGAGCACACTCCCTTTGGCTCTCACTGCTGCTCCAGGCATCAGGCACTTCCTGGTGGCCAACCAGCCTCTCTGCGCCCTACTCGGAGTCAGAACCCTGTCCAGGGTCCTCCACATTTTCCAGAGCCAACTCATAGGGCCCCTCCCTGTCAGAGTCTGGTGGCAGCTCCAACGGCTCCTGCTGGGCCACAACAAATAATGATCTAAAAAGACTCAAAGAACATGGATGATGATGCACTACAATAATTTATGATACTACGTAGTGTACTATAATATATAAACAAAAGATGCCATTCAATTCCTGGTAAAAATTTCACCATGAGGAAAACGAAATGACAAAAAGTGTCATCATGTAAAATCTAGAAGTTATGGACTTGTTTCAGATAGTGGGACACAAATATATAATTCTAATATTTACTGTGTGATGACATCATTGTACATATTTCATCATTTTGGGTTTGCCTAAAGGGGGCTGCAGACACTGTTCTTTAGTGATAAACATCAGTTTGCTTTCTCGGAAAGTTGCTCAAATATTGGACAACATCTACAAAACCCACCCCTAGGAAAAAAAATCAGCTTTGAAAGCTGAATAACTTAACGCAGGATAATGAAATCTGTTCTGATCCCCCTTGTCCCACACCAAAACACTCCGAGCCAAAGATACTTTACGGAATTTATTAACAGACAGCAATAGCAATAGCAGTAGACTTATATACCGCTTCATAGGCCTTTCAGCCCTCTCTAAGTGGTTTACAGAGAGTCAGCATATTGCCCCCAACAATCTGGGTCCTCATTTTACCCACCTCGGAAGGATGGAAGGCTGAGTCAACCCTGAGCCGGTAAGATTTGAACCGCTGACCTGCTGATCTAGCAGTAGCCTGCAGTGCTGCATTTAACCACTGCGCCACCTTGACAGACAGGTCCTTGGCAGCAATCCAGCACAGACAAGCCTTGGCAGCAATCCAGCACAGACAAGCCTTGGCAGCAATCCAGCACAGACAAGTCTTGGCAGCAATCCAGCCTGCCAAGCTAACAAAATTGTTCTCCAATGTTAGTTAATGCGTTGACTTCTGCAAAAGGGACGTGTGCATGAGCATTCCTTTTATAGTCTGGAAAGGAGCCTAATTACCACCAGCTGAGTGCAATTATCTCCTGTAACTGCGTAACTGTTCCTTACGCCTATTAGCTCTCCGGTGCCGGGCATCTAGGAACAACTCCCTTGGCTCCTCCCCACTGCTGACGTCCGGATCACACTCCCTTGTCTCCTCCCTACTGCTCCAAGGCTCTGGTGCCTCCTGGTAGCCAACCAGCCTCTCTGCGCCCTGCTCGGAGTCGGAACCCTGTCCAGGGTCCTCCACATCCTCCAAAGCTGACTCATAGGGCCCCTCGCTGTTGGAGTCTGGTGGCAGCTCCAACGGCTCCTGCTGGGCTACAACAGAACTCTATCCACCATTTTGCCGTAATTTAATCTGCTTTTACTATTAGATGCTGGCAGCAGAAATCTGGCAGAATAATGACATTTCTCAATCATAAAATCCTGTTTTGCTTGCACTCCTGCAGTTCCATCGGGCAGTGTTGTTACCTTTTCACCCTTATCTTTTCAGCAGTTACCTCTATATAGTAGGGTTTGGTTTATGGTTTTTTGGTTTTGTATGCCGCCCATTCCCGAAGGACTCCGGGCGGCTCACAATAAACAGGGGAGGGAATAAATAAGACAATGCAAACAATATTAAAAATCCACAACAGTCACAATTGAAACGGGGGTGGGTACTTCAACAACCCCCAGCCTGCCGGAACAGCCAGGACTTAGTAGCTTTACGGAAGGCCGGGAGGGTAGTAAGGGTCCAGACCTCCACGGGGAGCTCGTTCCAGAGGGCCGGAGCAGCAACAGAGAAGGCTCTCCCCCGGGGGGTCGCCAGCCGGCATTGGCTGGCAGATGGAACCCGGAGAAGGCCAAGCCTGTGCGATCGAATTGGTCTTTGGGAGGTAATTGGCAGGAGACGGTCTCTCAGGTACCCAGGTGCGTGTTCTGAAATGAAAAATTCTCAAGTAGCGCTGTGTCCTAGGATAAATTCCTTCAAGGAATGGATAAGTACCAAAAGATCGGTTACATGATTCTTCCTTGTCAGTGCCTTTTATTAACAGCTACTAATGAGACACATTTGATGAGGCTCCTATTAGTCTGTTTGCATGCAGGTATCAGTAACAGCTCTCCTGACGTTAAGTCATTCATGCTTCTGAACTCATTGTTCAAGGACCTTTTGTCTATCTGCCAGTGGAAAAGTAACTAATTCCCCCTTTAGGCTCTTTGATATCAACACCTCCACTTAGATTCTGTGATATCTATATGGGGCTGACAAAGGTGTCTCATGTTTCAAGAAACATCTACCGTCATCCGTGTGATGACTTCATTCAGAATCATAGCCTTACCTCTTTGAATCCTGTCCACTATCCCTGTATTTCTCAAGATAAATTCCTGCTAACATATACAGTGACTTCACAGACACTTTATTTGTCAAACAGATTTCACACAGCAGTGTGTGAGAGCAGCCTGGGCTTTGTTTCCCCTAGCCACAGCTTTTCTCAAACTTCCAACCTCCTTGTACACGATTTGACATCATAGTTTATTCAGATGGTCTCTTAGTAACCAAAGAACTCTGCAAATGCACCAGCTGGTGCTAGGTGGGAGATTAGTAGGGAATGCAAAGCAATCCAGCCTGCCACTCAGCTGAACGCTGGCCTTCACGGGGGAATGCAAGGAGCCCAGAATGGAAAGGAACCGGAGGAAGAGGAAGTGTTGGGAGAACTGGAAGGGGTCAATGAGGCACTAATAAGGAAACACCAGCTTCCACTCTCCGCACAGTCAGCCTTCAGCTACATCCCACCCCGACACAAGGACCCACCGGAACTTAGTTATTTTTACCAGGAGAGCAAGGTATGTCCAGAAATTTTGTGCTATAATGGAGGGAGGTCAATGCATCCAAGACAGGTGTTATGATGGAAATACCTATTAAAAGGCTCTGCAAATGAAGCATTGTTCAATCTTTCAGCCCCAGAAAATTGCAAATTGCACTACAAGTAGTCCTTGACCTATGACCACAGTTGAGCCCAAAATTTATGTTGCTAACTAATACATTTAAGTGGATTTTGCCCCACTTTTATGACTTTTCTTTCCACTGTTGTTAAGTGAATCATTGCAGTTAATAACCCAATTGTTAAGTGAATATAGCTTCCCCATTAACCTTTCTTGTAAGAAGTCACAAAAGGTGATCATATGACCCTAAGCAGGGGTGGGTTTCAACCGGTTCGCGGCGGTCCCTGCGAACCGGTTGGTCGGCGAACCCGGAAGTAAGTAACTTCCGGGAACGGCGAAGGGCCCACCCTCCTGCCCGCGCTCCTTACCCGGTTTTGACGAGTTCTGCGCTTCCACGCATGCGCAGGACGCATACAGCGCCTGCGCGATCCTCCAGGAGCAGCTGGAGCATCGCACAGACGCTAGTACGCATGCGTGCGCCATGCGCGTGCACGAGGACGCCGCCGGCCCCGTTCCAACCGAACCGGTTGGAACGGGGCGAGAAACCCACCCCTGACCCTAAGGTACCACAACCATCATAAATATGAATCATCTGAATTTTGATGGTATGCCCATGGGGATGCTGCAATGGTCGTGTGAAAAACAATCTTAAGTCCCTTTTTTCAGCGACTTAAGATTGAAGTGTCACCCAATAAACTCTTGTAACTCAAGGACTAACTATATCTAATTTTTTGAAACGTAGTCTCTGGAACTTGCTTTTACATTGGAGCTCACTCTGGACTTGTTTGAATAATAGTTGGTGAAGTCAGAAAGAGCTGTATGTTTGTAACTATCTCCTCGTTTGTGAGCAGTGTCTTGTATTGTGCTATACCGGGTAGGAATATGGATTAATTTTGGAGCCAAGGGTAATATTCAGACATGTGGCATGCTGACATTAGCACAACACTACAGCTTCTTTCTCTCTTTAGAAGCTAAGCAGTGCTTAAAGCAGTGTTTCTCAACCTTGGCAACTTGAAGATGTCTGGACTTCAACTCCCAGAATTCCCCAGCCAGCGAATGCATTCGCTGGCTGGGGAATTCTGGGAGTTGAAGTCCAGACATCTTCAAGTTGCCAAGGTTGAGAAACACTGGCTTAAAGGCTTTTAATCATGTTGGAAGAGCTCAATATATTCAGTGGCTATGGTAAATTCAGCAATGGTCACTAACTAATACCTGTCTCCTAGATAGAAATTATTGTAGATTCTGTGTTTTATAAAAATGTTCAGCACTGTATTTTTATTTTTTTTAAGAAAGCCTCATTAAAAGAGCAGAGGTGGCGCAGTGGTTAGAGTGCAGTACTGCAGGCCACTTCAGCTGACTGTTATCTGCAGTTCAGCGGTTCAAATCTCACCGGCTCAAGGTCGACTCAGCCTTCCATCCTTCCGAGGTGGGTGAAATGAGGACCCAGACTGTGGGGTCAATTTGCTGACTCAATTTGCTAAAAATCTGTAAACCGCTTAGAGAGGGCTGAAAGCCCTATGAAGCGGTATATAAGTCTAATAAATAAATATAAATAAATAAATAAATGTTCTGTCACTTATTGACAGCAATTCTTTACGTAGATATGAGAACATGCACTTTACTGCTCAGCAAAGAAAATTTAGTATATAGCAATACCCATGTTTATGCATATCGGAATGGTCAAGGAAGTTGATTCCATAACTGTGATGTGATCCTGTTCCATCATTCAACTGATACAGCCTTTTAATTTTTAAGACAGGAATTGTGGCCCTGTATGACTACATTTTTAAAAGACCGATCAGCTATGATGCAAAGCTCCATCGATGTGACAGAGAACACGCAAAAAGCAGAGGACTTCACATTAATGACGAGGTGATTGTCGAGTCTCAGGGTGATGAAAATCACTACTCCCCCTCCTGTCTGCTCACTCACTTAATGGCCAAGCTGCTGCCAATTAACTGCATTCTACAAGCATGCAATGGAGTACTGTAATAATTATTAGTTTAAAGCTAGGATCTTATGCAAATTTACTTAAGAGTAGGAACTCCTAGGGCAGGGGTGTCAAACTCACATCATCACGGTGGTGTCACATGACATATCAGGACTTTCCCCTTCCCCTTCGCTAAACCAGGCGTGACCGCAGCCAGCACGTGACACTGGGAGTTTGACAGCCGTGTCTTAGGCTATATCAAAACAACTTGCTTAGGGTTATATGACACAACTCTTGTCAGATTCAGCCTCCCTCTGCCAGGAAGATCATTGGTTGAGTCATAGATGCAGGTATTCCCACATAGAGCCGAGGTGGCGCAGTGGTTAGAGTGCAGTACTGCAGGCCACTTCAGCTGACTGCTATCTGCAGTTCAGCGGTTCAAATCTCACCGGCTCAAGGTTGAGTCAGCCTTCCATCCTTCCGAGGTGGGTGAAATGAGGACCCAGACTGTGGGGGCAATTTGCTGACTCTGTAAACCGCTTAGAGAGGGGCTGAAAGCCCTATGAAGCGGTATATAAGTCTAACTGCTGCTGCTATTGCTATATTTGAGCAGTGGGGTATTCCAAGTTTGGGAGTTAACAAAATGTATTATAATTACTGGATTAAGATTTATTTGCAAGTAAGCAGCATCTGAAAACTGCTATACATTTTGAGAGTAAATATAGGTAACATTATCTACTGTGTAGTAAATCTAATAGTAGACTGAAGTACAAGGGATGTCTCTCACTAAGCCATTAGCATGAAACAAACAGAATTAAGATGTTGAGCTCATTAATTAAAATAGATCATAATTTAGCAAATACTTGCCTCCACCCTTGAAATATGTGGAATTGAAATGGGTAAGCGATCATGTCTTCCCATCAAGTTTCTATAAGCTTTACGGGGAATAATATTGCTAATGGGATGCTAAATCAGTTGCGTGAATAAACCTTCTGAAGTGCTATACAAATGCTCATTATTCTCAGATGACAGTTGCATTTTGCAGGAAAAAATGACAATCCTTCCTTGAGGAAGTATTTAGTAACATAAATCTCAAAGTACTTGTTCATATTAGATAATCTACAGAGAACATGAGGCATTTTAAAGAGAAGTTCCTGTAGAGTGGAAGAAATTATACCCCAATAGCATTTTTCTTTTGGAAAGGATTACAGGTGACTCTAGCTGTTTTTTAACGGATACGGCTGAAGAGTGTAAAGCTGTGAGATTTTTTTTTACCTCTTTTAATCTCAGGAAACCAAAACATATTTGGAAGATGTCATTTTTGATTTGGATGCAGGGCAATAGAGCCGAAGTGGTGCAGTGGTTAAATGCAGCACTGCAGGCTACTTCAGCTGACTGCAGTTCTGCAGTTCAGCTGTTCAAATCTCACCGGCTCAAGGTTGACTCAGCCTTCCATCCTTCCGAGGTGGGTAAAATGAGGACCCGGATTGTTGTTAGGGGCAATATGCTGACTCTGTGAACCGCTTAGAGAGGGCTGAAAGCCCTATGAAGAGGTATATAAATCTAACTGCTATTGCTATCATCCGCCATCATTGCCAGCAGCACCATACCAAGCACCTTATCTCGTTTTCTTTTTATCTCTGTTGTATTTTTATAGTCGCAAATCACATCTTAAAAATATTCTTACAGGAAAAGAAAAGGCCTGTAGCTATCTTGTCTTCTTCTGAATATGGGCGGCATATCAACAAACCTGTGGAACAGCTAATCCGAGACTACGTCCGCATTAATCACGTAAAGGCTGAGTTCTACAGAAAAAATGGAATAGCTTGCTTGGTAGAAAAATGAATCCAACTTAAGAGTCTACTGCGATAGATACCTAACAGCAAGATGATATCAAATTCCCGTAGTGTCCTGCTTGGATTTACAGTTCAAATGTAACATTACAATATCTTCATATATTTATTGCTGGGGTTTTAGCTAAAATCAGCATCTTTAAGGACCTTATTTAGGTCCTTAAAGCATGATACTTGTGTGGCTGCCAGTTAATACTCACCTCGCCATATTTTTTTCCCTCCTGGAAAAATTGTGAAGATTTCACCAAAAAAAGTGGCTTGACACTCTTAACACACTAGAATTGCCATGTATTAATTTGAAAATAATCACCTCTGTCATTTCTTGTCTATGATTTATAGGATAGTTTTCGTTCTTTTAGTATTATCAAAACTAAAGGACTTGGTAGCATGTATTGTTGCTCAACATGCTTTTCCCTCCAATTTCCTCTTTTCGTTAATGTTTTATAAGTGTGTTTGGAATGCTTAACTAAGATCACCATTTAAAGGAAAAAAATATTGAGAAAAGTATCTGTCAACCTGCTTTTATGTCAAGGATGCACATGTATTTATATATAAGCTGTGCATTAGGAATAAAGATCAGCTGATAGATGGGCAGCTTCATAACAATGAATTCTCAATGCTGAGCACAAACATTAAAGCTTGACATTAATCTCATCTCTTGAAGTTGAATAGTTTTGTTTTTTGATTGCTGTTTTAGTGGAATTTTTTTGTCTGGATACTAGGGATTATGAGTTGATGTAAACCACATTTAATATGCATTTCCTATCAGCCCAGAAGGGTAGCTTCTTCGCAGAACAGCATTTAGGAGAAGGGGAAAGTGCCAATTTTAAGCAGGAGAACAGAGGAGGAAAAATAAATGTGAATTGATTGGTCCCTATAAAAACCTTTCTTGTGGTAGAATCTTGTTTTTACTTAATGGTAAGCCGCCTAGAGTCACCTTTTGGTGAAATGGGAAGCATATAAATTTATTAAATAACAATACTTAACAATATACAATGTATGCAACATATATGCATACATACATAAAATATACATACAAATATGCATATACACATAAATTATATACATACCTAAAACGTAAGTGCACTCAAGTTATATATTTAAGGTTTAAGGTTTATTACACTTGTATGCCGCCCTATTCCCGGAGGGACTCAGGGCAGCTAACAAACCAAAAGGAAGGGAATAATAAGGCAAGCAAACAAAATACGGAAACAATTTAAAAACAGTCAACAGCCACACAGTTCGAGTGGGGATGGGAACTCATCAGCCCCAGCTTTGCGGAAAGCCTGAAGGGTGGTGAGGGTCCGGATATATTTACTCCACGAAATATTTACTTTCACATCTAGTCTGGCTCCCTTGTATACATGTGCATGCAGCAGGGGTGGGTTTCTCGCCCCGTTCCAACCGGTTCGGTTGGAACGGGGCCAGCGGCGTCCTTGTGCATGCACGCAGTGCACGCATGCGTACTAGCGTCTGTGCGATGCTCCAGCTGCTCCTGGAGGATTGCGCAGGCGCTGTAGGCGTCCTGCGCATGCGTGGAAGCGCAGAACTCGTCAAAACCGGGTAAGGAGCGCGGGCGGGTGGGCCCTTCGCCGTTCCCGGAAGTTACTTACTTCCGGGTTCACCGACCAACCGGTTCGCGGGGACCGCCGCGAACCAGTTGAAACCCACCCCTGGCATGCAACCTAAAAACTAACAGAAAAAAACTAAAACCTTTAAGAACTAAACATTCCTACATTTCCCAGGAGATGCTATATATTACCAAGGGAAAATGCAAGTATTTTTCAAGTTAACATGACATCAGAAAAAAATAAAAAAATAAACCTAGGTGCATTTGTACTTTCTCTCCATGTAAGCTTGGGAGACAAAACTATATAATTGGATAAAACACAGGGTTTATTTAAATCTTAATTTCTCAAACACAAAATCAACAATAGCCTTCATATGCACTTATTTGGCTTCAGCTTTATTTTCATGGAAGCTATAAAAGTTAGGAAAAACTTTCTTGTGTAGGTATTCCACTACATCATTTTTGTTGTCCAGTGTGTTAAACTCAAAAAATGGGATCTGAAATATAAAGAAATGCAGGAGACATTATTCAAACCATTATGCAAAAATTAAAACATTAAAACAATTTAAAAGTTTTCTTTTCTAAAAAGGATATCAACAGGCCTAGCACAAAAGGGCATTTGACCCCTCTTTATTTACTTTCCTCATCTGATTAAAAAATGGCCTTGTTCCTGTCCTGTTTCAATATTCTTGATAGTCCTGTTACCTATCCTTTGCTAACTGTTGTGACCCAGCAGGAGCCATTGGAGCTGCAAACAGACTCCAACAGCAAGGGGCCTTATGAGTCAGCTATGGAGGATGTGGAGGACCCTGGACAGGGTTCGAACTCTGAGCAGGGCGCAGAGAGGCTGGTTGGCCACCAGGAGGCGCCTGAGCCTTGGACCAGTGTGGAGCAGACAAGGGAGTGTGATCCGGACATTATGCATTGGAGCAGTGGGGAGGAGACAAGGGAGTTGTTCCTGGACGCCCGGCACTTAAGAGCTAATAGGCGTAAGGAACAGTTGCGCAGTTAAGGAGATAATTGCACTCAGCAGGTGGTAATTATGCTCCTCTCAAGACTATAAAAGGAATGATTGTGCACACGCCTTTTTGCAGGAGTCAACGTATTCACTAAAGTTTGAGAACTTTTCGTGGCTAGCTTGGCAGGCTGGAATGCTGCCAAGGTTAGTCTGTGCTGGATTGCTGCCACCGTATTGTCTGTGCTGGATTGCTGCCAAGGCCTGGACTGTGTTGGATTGTTGCCAAGGCCTGGACTGTGCTGGCTTGCTGCCAAGGTCCTGTCTGTGTGTCAATAAATCCTTGCAGTATCTTTGTTTCGGCGTGCTTTGGTGTAGGACGAGAGGGGTCAGAACAGCTAACTATTGATGCAAAAATGGCTCCAGGCCTATGGCACAACAAGAATGTGATGGCAACAAGTCCTTGAGGGACTACAACTAGGGATTTTAGTCTTGAATAATAGCTGTCTTTTAATAAATCTGAAATGCTAAGTGCTAGGATAAAATCCAATTATACTCACTGGGGAGAGATCATCTAAGAGTTATGGACATAGTTTAAAGTGAAACACTCAATTTAAATGAAGACAATCCCAAAGGCAGTCTTAAAGGGGGAGAAAGAAATATTCCTGTCTGAAATTTTGAACGGCTATTTCTGGTCTAGTACGGGAACTAGATGTTCCAGTGATTCAATTCAATATAATTGCATTAGTGTATTATACTGGTATTAAGGGCTGGATAGTGAAATATTGCTTTGGGACATACATTTATTTAATTTGTATACTGCCTTTATTATTTTTACAAGTAAGGGATGAACATAACCAACACACTTTCCTCCTCCTATTTTCTCCATAACAATTCTGTGAGGTGAGCTGGGCTGAGTGAATGGCCCAAGGTCACTAGATTGGCTTTCATAGCTAAGACAGGACTTGAACTCATGCCAGTGGTGGGTTGCAGGCGGTGCACCCTGGTACGGGCGTACCAGAGCCTACCAGGAGCACTGGGTACCGTTCCGGTACGGTGCTCTGCAGAGCCCACCCGAGCTCCTTATCTGTCCTTTAAAGCCTTCGGCGCTTCCGCGCACGGTGCGTACAGCACGTGCGCGGTGCTCCACCGAGCAGCTGGAAGCGTTGCAGAGGCATCGCTGGTAGCTACAACGCGTGCACGCGTGCGGGCTTGCTGCACGCGTTCATGTGGTCAATGCCAGGCCCCTTCCAACCGGTACGGTTGGAACGGGATCCGGAACCCACCACTGACTCACACTCTCCTGTTTCGTAGCCTCATGCTGTTAGTTCACTCTTTAGCTATGAGACAAAGAACAAACAGTCTAGAACAACCCTCAGAAGTAAATATTTCTATGAACAAAGCACCACTATAGATCTCCAAATATAGTTAAATATTTGAAGAAGAGTGTCTTTCCTATCTCTTGAAATATGTAGCGGAATTATTGAATTTACCTGTACAACGACATAGCCAATGAGCTTCAGATGCCTTTGCTTAATGGATTCTCTCCCAAGAAGATTGTGACTATTAGCACAAAATCTCTTTTCGTCATCAATGCAGAGAGCTATTCTGTAAAATCAAAATATTGTCACTGCTTCAAATTCAAGATGTCAGTGCAGGCTTTCCTAACTACTTATATCTAAGAATACACAAAGGTAGGCAATAACCTTATGTCTACAAGTAAATGTTGAGTCCTTGTGCTTCTTTCTGCATAAATAGGTATGACAAAATTGGCCCCTTTCACCCTGACGCACACTTGAGAGAAATATACAATGAGCAAGTTCCAAGGAGAGCCATTAGGGGCATAAACAGGAGCTTAGACTAATGGACAGAAAAATTGTGAGTTTTCATTGGCCTATGGTTATTGTGCGAATTAAAAAGTTTGTTAAGCAAAGCAAGTCCATGGACCTTTTTGGACTAAAGGCATCTGCCATAGCAATAAGATGTGAACAGGGATTCCTTCCTTCTGAGGCTAGCATGATGGATTTGCATGCTGCCACCTTCTTTAGAAAACAGCTCTAGGGAATTGCAACAGTATGGAAAGGGAAGAGGCAAAAATAGAGCAGAAACACTAGCTTGACTTGAACACTGAAAAATATGCAGTAGTTTCTCTGGTGCTGAGTAAGACTAAAAAGGCTCGGAACTAGAATATTGCTAATATTCTATCAATGTTAGTACTGCTCTGCTTCTTCAATCACAATCAGAATCAACCACATGGGAAAGAGCCGAGGTGGCGAGTGGGTAGAGTGCAGTACTGCAGGCCATTTCAGCTGACTGCTAGTTCAGCAGTTCAAATCTCACCAGCTCAGGGTTGACTCAGCCTTCCATCCTTCCGAGGTGGGTAAAATGAGGACTCAGACTGTGGGGGCGATATGCTGACTCTGTAAACCGCTTAGAGAGGGCTGAAAGCCCTATGAAGCGGTATATAAGTCTAACTGCTATAAAAAGTGGACTAAACTTTTCAAACAGAAACGTAAACCAAATGCTAGAAATAATTGTTTACTTTTTCAGGAGAAAAGAAAAACTGAAAAGTTTCTTCAGGTTTGTGAACTCCCTTTGGAAAACAATAATCTCCAGTTTTCCTTACCTTTCGTATATCTCATCATGTGCGTTGACTGGGAGTACAAATCCTTCTTCATTGAGCTTAATCTCAATATCTTATATGGAACAAAGAGAAAGAAAATAGCATTCATCGCAACTATCTTTTTACTGAATTTCATTCATTTTCATAATTGAATAATAACTTATTTTTAATCAGTGTGCAACATTGATAACTGAGGCAGCCTTACTGTTTGTTAAGTACATTTAAATTGACTAGAAACAAACATGGCTGTTGTGGCTGAAAAAGGAGGGGGTAGAAGGCTTCAAATTATCTAGGGCCCTTGTACTAATGAGATAATGGACTGTTTCACTTTTTATCCACACCATTATGCCCCCACCTCTACTCCCAATTAACTGCATGGAGGACCAAATCACTCTTGCTGCAGTTCTGAAGGTACAGTATAATATGCAGAAAGCTCACACTGAATGAACATGAACTTCTAGGACAGTGGTGGGTTTCAAAAATTTTTGGAACCTTCTCTGTGGGTGTGGCCTCCTTTGTGGGAGTGGCTTGCCGGCCATGTGACCTGGTGGGAGTGGCTTGCTGGCCATGTGTTTTCTTTGTTCCTTCCTTCCTTCCTTCCTTCCTTTCTTTCTCTCTTTCCTTCCTTTTGTTTCTGTCCCTTTTTTCTTTTTTTCTTTCATCTATCTCTCACTCTTTTCCTTTCTTTTTTCTTTCTTTCTTTATTTCTTCCTTTCTTTCTCTTTCTCTCTCTCTCTCTGTCAGTCTGTCTGTCTGTCTGTCTCTCTCTCTCTCTCTCTGTGTGCGGCAGTGGGGGGTTTCAAAAATTTTTGGAACCTCTTCTGTAGGTGTGGCCTGCTTTCCGGGTCCACTGGTGGAACCTCTTCTAACCGGTTCGGTAGATTTGACAAACCGGTTCTACCGAACTGGTGTGAACTGGTAGGAACCCACCTCTGTTCTAGGATCATAGTTTCCACAACTTTAGTGCTATGTATGAATATTCCATACAAATACTCTAAAGAACAAACAAATTCCAACAATATGAGATAGGGAATCATTAGGCAAATAATCCCAGTGGAAACTATACAGGACAAATCCCTGCAGTCATCTAAAGGCCGAGTAGAACTCAGATTTCCAAAAGTTAATACCAAATTATATTTTTTAACGTGACGCAAGGGGAAAATAATACGTTGCTGGAGATTAACCTCATCCCACCCATTACTCCTTGGAATATGGCCATTCCACCCGTTCGATTCTGAAAAAGGTGCGCCTATCTAAAACTGAACACAGCTATCAGAAAAGGAAACAGGGTTTGCTCACCTATTGTGTAGTGATATGGTGTCAGAACATTATAGACAAAATATTTTTGGCTCCCTAAGAGGTCAATCATGCCAGCCTTCACTCTGTTGAAAAGATGAAGATCAACCTTGGATTCTAATGACTGACATCTAGTGTAAAAGGACTTGACTTGGTAGTCTAGCGGAAGCCAGGGCTTCTGTAAAGACAAAAGATAAAAATTTGAAACACTTTTACGCCAAGTTGCTTCCTGCCAGTTAACCAAACAAATATGAACAAACATGCAATTAGTTTTTAAAAACCACCAATGAACTGACAACATAACAAGCTACACAATGCTGGAAGAATGATGAATAAGGGGGAGAAGCCACATCAAAGAAACCACCACATCAGTAGACCTATGAAATGGTATTAGCAGGCTCTTATTTTTCTCTCCAGTTAGTATAAAGCAGGGGTGCCAAACTCCAGGCCCGGGGCCCAGATCCTGCCTGCAGGGTGCTTAGCTCTGGGCCGTCCTGGAAACAGCAAAGGACCAGCCCGCGGTGCCTCTGCCAGTGAAAATGGAGCTCTTGGGGGTCACAAATGGCTCTCGCGAGCTCAATTTTTGCAGGCAGACGGTTGGCAGAGGCTGTCCCAGCTGAAAACTGAGCTAACAAGGGCCGTTGGTGACCCCCAAGAGCTCCATTTTCGCTGGCAGAGTGTTGCAGGAGGTCATTCCAGCTAAAAACGGAGCTCAGGAGCCCATTTTCGCTGGCAGAGCATTCGGGCCACCACAGGTGCCCCTGACGAGTGATTTCATGCTGCCCCCCCCCCCCCCAGGTCAAACACAACCCTGATGCGGCCCTCAATGAAATTGAGTTTGACACCCTTGGTATAAGGCAATATAACAGATTTTCCAGATGCAGATGTCATGCCCTGGAATGCTTCTTTTGTGTTCTTGCGCCAGCATAGAAGTGCTATAACGGGAGCAGAAGTTTCCCCCACTGGCATAAATCTATGTGAACACCTTCATCCTGTATATCTTAGGGCCAAAAACCCATAGGACTACATCCTAAAATGCCAGCAAAATTATTACAGCTGATATGGAGGATTACTAACAAGCAACATTAGTATATTTGTCCATTAGTATTATGAAACACATATCAGTCTGAGTAAAAATGTACAGATGCCAGCATTTGCTTAACTGTTAATATTAATCACCGTCAATAATATCATACCTTATAGTATGGACACTCCAGTTGAATTGTTAAAATCAGCTGACTCAACTGAGAAAAAATCTTCGGTCTTGGACTTTTAGCTAAGATGTAAACAATCAGAAAGACACATCATCACACCGCAACTTAAAGTTGATTTATTTATTTCATTTATTCACTAGTATTTATATGCCACTCCAACCAACAAACGATTCTTGAGTGGTTTACATTCCCTTACAAAGCTAAACCATCATTCCCATCATTAAATAACATAAGAATTGTAGGTCCTCTGTTGTGGCCCAGCAGGAGCCGTTGGAGCTGCCACCAGACTCCGACAGCGAGGGGCCCTATGAGTCGGCTCTGGAGGATGTGGAGGATCCTGGACAGGGTTCCGACTCCGAGCAGGGCGCAGAGAGGCTGGTTGGCCACCAGGAGGCGCCGGAGCCTTGGACCAGTGGGGAGGAGACAAGGGAGTGTGATCGTGACGTGTGTGTGTGTATGTGTGTGTATATATATATATATATATATATATATATATATATAGTGTGTGTGTGTGTATATAGATAGATAGATAGATAGATAGATAGATAGATAGAGACAGACAGACAGACATATAGATTGATAGATATATAGAGCCAAGTACCACTCACTCATCCCAAAATCTCCAGAACCGTAAAGCCTACAAACTTGAAATTTGACACGTATGTTCCTCTTGGCTTCTAGGTGCTCACTAAGGATTTTTCGAAATGACCATCAGATCATTAGTATTTCTTATACAGTAATTAACATGCTCTGATACTAAGGAGTTCTACTCCCCCTCCCCACTTGAAAAGAACTGTTCCAACTGCCAGTTGCCTTATATTAACATGCTCTGATGCTAAGGAGTTAAACATTCTACTCCCCCTCCCCACTCAGGAGCAGTCTGAGGCTCCCTGCAGTTTTAAACATCGGTACCTCACCAAAATGTCTACGCCTTCCACCTATGGAACTGCTTCCAGGCTCAAGGAGGTGGGAGCGATATTCCCTTATGTATTTCAATCACCGACCACCACTGAGCCAACGGATTGTGAACCGAATTTCTCCTGTATAGCCCGATAACATAGTTTCGGCGCGAAGCACAGGTATCCAGCTAGTGTCTTTATAAGTATTTGAACACCATTCAGGCAGCTGAAAGCCTTGCTAATTTTCATTTAAAGTGCCCCTATGGTTCCTACAAACTATTTGAAAACAACTGTTAGTGGAAGGACTATTATAACAGAAATTATAACGTTTACATGCTTACCTTGCAATTCCTGCAGAAAGAAGGGGCTGAACAGTTTTTCCATAAAATTTAGCGGGTAGCATTGAATGAGAATGCAGGAATGAAGAAGGTTCAGAAGTTCATGAGGTTCAAACTCAGAAATTCGCATGCTAACGAACCTTTCAACCTGCCGGAAAAAAGATGGAGCAGATGGCGGCAAATAGTTGAGCTTCCCAAATGGAACAACCTGCTCAACAATGTGAGGAACGGTGAAATTATCAGCACTGTAGACAAAGGTTTCTGCCACTGCGTTGAATATGGGTTTGGAAAGAATGCATAGCGTACTGCAGTACTGCATGATTTTGGAAATTGTGTTGGGATGCATCACAAAGCCAAATTTAGTAACATGTCTTTCTAGGGCCTCTGTGAAACACTGGTCAGAGCATCTGAAATGAATGAATGCTTCCAGCACATTTATCATTTCATCATCTGTAAAGTATGGGATATAACATGATGCATGCTTACAAAGTTTTATGATCAGGTTATTAACCTGGGTTTCATCTAAAACAACCAGAGCACTTAACACTGTACTTGTCTGTTTGGGAGTGAACTGGCAACCTTCCGTCTCTGCAAAACTGTTCATTTTGCTTAACAGGTTCTGGAACATGTTCGTTTTCCTATCTGCATACAGCTGCAGAGTTCTGTAAACTAGGATCATTTCTTCAATCTTCCAGTCCTCAACATTTGTACTCTGAATTTGATTCATAATTTGTTCCAGCATAGCATGTTCTGGTCCTCCAAGATTAAATAAACCTTCTCCAAGAATACACAAATTTTTAATAGTCATTTGTCCCTTATCAAGACGTTGCTGGCTCTCTGACACCAAGGAAACCATCAAGGAACTGCAGGGATCCACATGCAACTTTGCCAAAGCATTTAGAGAATTTACAAGAGCAGAGTCAGATATATGTGTGGAATCTTTTTCCAACTGCAAGCAAAGTGATTTGAACATATCATTTTCCATCAGCAACTCGGGACTTTTCATTAAGCTGTCCTGTAGCTGGACTTCACCCAATCGCTGAAAGATAGCTGCTACCATGGTGTCAGATAAACTTTCCAACGAACTCACAAATTTGAAAATATCGTCGTATGAAGACCACTGGTTCAATTCCTTCAAAATTATCTGTTCCCCTACTGTCTTGCTATTAGATTTTAAATCGTTATTGGCCTCTCCAAGATGTTGCACTGTTTCCACAACAGGGTTAGTATGATTTTTTAGTTTCACATGGTAGTTTCTACGAGAAGTGCATGGGAACCCTCTTCGTTTTTCCAATATAGAAGGGTCCAAATAGCTGACTGTCATTTTCTGATAGAAATGGTGGAAGGCTCTGCTTCCAGTTAGCAATTGTCTGCACGCTTGTATATTTGAAACATATATGTGGAAGGATCGGACAACCATAAAAGCCATCTTAGCTTGGCTGCTGACATTGCCTGAAAATAGAAGAAAAGGTTAATAGTTTGCCTTTTTAAACAGTTTGAAATGATAAGACAAGAGGCAGCACATCAACTTCTTAATTCTGTGTGAGTATGATACTGTTAACTAATGAATTCAACTCAGAAAAAGACCTTAAATATTTAACATCTGTAAATGTGGGTTTGAAAGTAATGAATAAGGCTAACTTTAATTCTGAAGCTGGAATAAGTAGCAGAGTTGGATAAGAGGTCCAGCTGCCAAGGGAGAAATTTCAATCCTGCTCCTTGTCGGTATTGCCATGATTCAAAACAACAATCCAATTAATGCAAAATGCAATACAAATGTAAATTGTGCATTTTTTTTGTAAACATCAATTGCTCCTTTATTGGTATTGCGATGATTAAAAACAACAACCCAATTAATGCAAAATGCAATACAAATGTAAATTGTGCATTTTTTTGTAAACATCAATTGCTCCTTTATCAGTATTGCAATGATTAAAAACAACAACCCAATTAATGCAAAATGCAATACAAATGTAAATTGTGCATTTTTTTGTAAACATCAATTGCAAGACCTTTTGATGTGAAATGCGACTACTGTGAGCTCTTTCCTACTCCTCGGCCAATGCGTTTGTCTCCAGTCCTCAAGATAGGAGGGAAAGTGGCAAACTGCTCTCGCCAGAGCGGTTGTTTTATTTCGGGCTGGGAAACGAGATCAGCAAAGTTGCTTGCTCTCACACAAGGGCGACGGTGCAGACCTACCTCCCCTCCGGCAGCAACAACAGATAATAAAGCGTATCCACCCATAGAAGCCAGAAGTGGATCAAAGAGGAGGCCTGAGCGAGAAAGCAGAATCGTGCAAGGCGGAGACCGCCCAAACTGACCCTTTCCAAAACTACCCGGTCTGTTTTTACTAGCAGCCGTAATCGCAGCACCCAGCGGTCAAAGAACCGCAGTTACCCCTAACTTACAACAGCGCTCACCCAGTGCAAGCGGCAAGGAGCTGCTCCCCCCAAAGGTTACCAAAGGCTACTTAAAGGAACTTCAGCCAATGCACAAAGCGGAGCTGGAGGCAGCGCAGCCCAGCGGAGTCCTCCGATGGGCTCCACGTGCAGGTCATCCTTACCTTTCTTCCTCGGCGGTTTCAAGGTTCCACTTCTGGGTAAGCGCGGCGACCCAATCGGATCCCGTCTTTGTCGTTTTGTGCCCCGCCCTCCTGTACTCATTGGATTGGCTGCAAAGTCACAAAGCCCCGCCTCGCCCCTTCAGCGTGACCCTGATTTGCTTTTTGCAATACTCCGTGGAGATAGAAAGGGACAGAGGGATACTGCGCTCCTGGGTGGTTTTTGCTGGTGAGTGAGAGGATTGGAAATCGGAATTCATCGGCTTGGGAAAAAGGCCTCCACGCTTCAAAGCGTAGAACTTGTTGCAGAAAATGACGGGCTTTAGACTTCTCAGGATACAAGAAAAGTTTATTTGGCAGCCAGGTTCAGAAAGCCAGCCCATGGCTAGCATTGCAAGTTCTGAACAATTTCATTATATCGAAGCACGCGTTCTTATACATTCTCAAAGGCAGCGTAACACGGAAACACTTAACCCATTTCTTAGTGGTTATTTTGCGGGAAAAGCTTTATAAGGCGATGGGGGTCTTACTTCTCCTTTTGTTACAGGTATGGACTAGGTGTCATTAATGACCTTTAATTGAACCTTGTGGTTTGGACTTTTGACATAGGGACGTTGGCTAGAACAGTGTTTCTCAACCTTGGCAACTTGAAGTCCTGTGGACTTCAACTCCCAGAATCCCCCAGCCAGCTATGCTGGCTGGGGGATTCTGGGAGTTGAAGTCCACAGGACTTCCAAGTTGTCAAGGTTGAGAAACACTGGGCTAGAACATCTTGTGGTTAGGCACTTGCTTCCTGTTCTTTTGCAAGCTGCAACTCTGCCTATGTGGCTTTTTAATATACAAGCAAAGGGTCCCCGAGAGGATGTCCAGCCTGACCCAGTAGGCTTCACACTTGACGTCCAAATCTCACTTTACGTCCTACTTTAAACTCATCATAGATTATCATTCATTTCCATCTCAGCACCGTCGCCTATTGCAAGCCAGACGACCCAGCCCCTCCTCCTGTTAATACCAATTGTGCATTGTACTTTTTCCCCCCCCTGAAAAGTTTGCAAAAAAAGAGAGAGAGAAAAAGCTGATGCGATCGTCTGGGAGGTTTGCACTTCGCAAAAGTGCGCGATTCTTAGGCAGGCGGCCCTTGTGGCCTTTCGCTGGAAGTTAGAAAAAAGGTGGAGGAGAAAGATGGTCGCCTCTTTATATATTTGAACATGAATCTATTTTTTTTAAAAATATACCCACCCACCTAATGACGACTGAGTGACAAGAGACAGAAAGTGCCCCAGGCAGAATCAGCCTATTCTGGAAGGATTTTTGGAGAGCCGGCGCTCCGCTGCTGTTTCCCTTCTATGCAAAACACTGGAAAAGAAAACGCAGGTTTCTTTTCATGCTGCTTCCTTGTCGGATCCCTTTCTGATCCCGCGCCGGATTACTCTCCCTCGATCCTGCGCCGGCGAGGATCTGAGTCCCGGAGGGGCAAAAACTGGGCGGCGCACGTGTGATCGGAGGCTGGGGCGACCTTTTCGTGAAGACGAGCAACAGCTGCAGCTCTGCTTAAAGAAGGTGTTTGGTTTTTCCCTTTAATTCTTGCAGCTCGGCTTAAAGAAGGTATTTGGTTTTTCCCTTTAATTCTTGCACCTCGGCTTAAAGAAGGTGTTTGGTTTTTACTTTTAATTCTTGCAGCTCGGCTTAAAGAAGGTATTTGGTTTTTCCCTTTAATTCTTGCAGCTCTGCTTAAAGAAGGTATTTGGTTTTTACTTTTAATTCTTGCAGCTCTGCTTAAAGAAGGTATTTGGTTTTTACTTTTAATTCTTGCAGCTCTGTTTAAAGAAGGTATTTGGTTTTTCCCTTTAATTCTTGCAGCTCTGCTTAAAGAAGGTATTTGGTTTTTCCCTTTAATTCTTGCAGCTCTGCTTAAACAAGGTATTTGGTTTTTACCTTTAATTCTTGCAGCTCTGCTTAAACAAGGTATTTGGTTTTTACCTTTAATTCTTGCAGCTCTGCTTAAAGAAAGTGTTTGGTTTTTACTTTTAATTCTTGCAGCTCTGCTTAAAGAAGGTATTTGGTTTTTCCCTTTAATTCTTGCAGCTCTGCTTAAAGAAAGTGTTTGGTTTTTACTTTTAATTCTTGCAGCTCTGCTTAAAGAAAGTGTTTGGTTTTTACCTTTAATTCTTGCAGCTCTGCTTAAACAAGGTATTTGGTTTTTACCTTTAATTCTTGCAGCTCTGCTTAAACAAGGTATTTGGTTTTTACCTTTAATTCTTGCAGCTCTGCTTAAAGAAAGTGTTTGGTTTTTCCCTTTAATTCTTGCAGCTCTGCTTAAAGAAAGTGTTTGGTTTTTACTTTTAATTCTTGCAGCTCTGCTTAAAGAAAGTGTTTGGTTTTTACTTTTAATTCTTGCAGCTCTGCTTAAAGAAGGTATTTGGTTTTTACTTTTAATTCTTGCAGCTCTGCTTAAAGAAAGTGTTTGGTTTTTACCTTTAATTCTTGCAGCTCTGCTTAAAGAAAGTGTTTGGTTTTTACCTTTAATTCTTGCAGCTCTGCTTAAAGAAGGTATTTGGTTTTTACCTTTAATTCTGAAGCTGGAATAAGGAGCAGAGTTGGAGAAGAGGTCCAGCTGCCAAGGGAGAAATTTCAATCCTGCTCCTTTGTCGGTATTGCGATGGTTCAAAGCAACAACCCAATTAATGCAAAATGCAATACAAATGTAAATTGTGCATTTTTTTTTGTAAACATCAATTGCAAGACTTCGATGTGAAATGCGACTACTGTGAGCTCTTTCCTACTCCTCGGCCAATGCGTTTGTCTCCAGTCCTCAAGATAGGAGGAAAATGGCAAACTGCTATCGCCAGAGGGGTCGTTTTATTTGCGGTTGGGAAAGACAAGTTTCCAGGGTGGGATTTGTCTGCCGGGGGAGATCCGGCAGCTTCTGGCTAGGGGACTCTCCTCCAAGAGAGCTCACCTACTGGGACTCGCCGCTTGAGCCTTCCCCTCCCCACTCCCAGATGTGTTTTCGAAGAACCGAGCAAAGTTGTCTCTAAAGGCATTTGAAAACCATAGCTGCCTGCCCTATGGCGGACTTCGGAGGTGTGCTGCTTTCTAATGTGACTTTTTAAACTTCCTGCGTTGTTGCTTCTGTACTTCAAAGCCTTAGGATTATGGGGAGGAATGTAAGGGGAACGAACAAACGCAAGGGCCGCTTCCATTGGTGCAAAACCTGGCATGTGCTTCTGTAGAGGTCCATGTTAAAAAAATCTGCTCTGGATCAGTACTTTTCCATAAACAATTTTATAAAGCCCTAGAATGGCTTTAAGGCCTGCTTGAGACCTGCCCTTTGCACCTTCCTGCCTGCCTTCAGGGATATATTTATTGGCTGCAAGGGAATATACCTGATCTCCGCTCTCTGCTTTTGCAATAAGCCAACATTACTTTTTTATTTTTGTTTTGCATTTTATTTGCTGTTAACTCGTTTTGAATAGACAGCTGGAATGCTTAATAAAATGTAAATACTATGCATTAAGAATTTCCGCCCAGGGTATTTTCCTGTAAAACTAAAGACAGGTTGGTATAGAAAAGGGTTGTTGTGTCTGTTCAATAGACCATATTTTTTTTCTTTTCCACCCCCCACCCCCTTTCAGTTAAACCTTGAAAAATGTGTTGTGAAAGAAATAGAAGATTTCTGCTGCTTTATGCAAGTCAGAAAGGACAGGCGAAAGCCATAGCTGAAGAAATATGCCAGGAGGCGAAGGAACATGGATTTGAAGCAGATATTCACTGCATCAGTGAATCAGAGCAGGTGAGACTGTAATATTAAGATCCGTTTTTGACAAATTAAAATAAGCGTTGAACTGTGGGAAGTTATCACCCAGCCCTCTCCCAGAAAAATGAAATATCCTAGGAAATATTGAAAAGGCAGAATATTTCTCTGGATATGAAAAGAAAGAAACATGTTTTAAAAGACAGAATAGTTGCCTGTAGCTTCCTGCCCATCCCCACTTGGTCAATGGACCATTAAGAAGGCCAAGCTAGTCCACTTTACATAAAAAAGACTTCTCCACTTCAGCTCCAGGGGGGGATGGGATTAAAAGCATGATAATATTGGCCCATTACTCAACTGACCACATGGCATCTGAGAACTCAACCAAACCTGGATTCAAAAGGCAGCCTAGAGAGTTGCCCCTGCATGGCCCCATGGGAGTCTGACAACCAATCAGAATACATTTCTTACGCAGGAACAGGAAACAGAGAGGTGGGACTGAACAGGTTATAAAAAGCCTAGCAAGCCCCTCCCTCAGCCCTTCTCTTCTTCTCCACCAACATTGAAGCATGTGATCACCTTTTCTGTTCAGGGCTCAAGCCATGTGGTCCTGTCCACCAATAAACCATCTTTCCAAGCAGCCTCCCTGTCTCTTGTGTCTTTTCCCCCACTTGGAGCCGAATCCAGAAGTACATTTCTTTCATCAGAACAATTTCCCCATTCTATTCTTTTGCCTGAATATTCAAATGGTTCCTTAGAAATCAAAAAGCATGACTTGCTTTTTCCCCCTACTCAGTTGAAATTATGAAATAAACTGTTGTAACTGTTGTCAATTGTTTATACAGATCTGTCCACGAGTTTATCTTTCTTTCAAAGAGAAAAGGAACTAGAGAAGGAGAAATAAAGCAACAAGGATATTTTTAATGCATGTACATGTATTTCAGTTTCTTCCTCAGGATGTGTTAAAAAGTCAAGATTAAACTTAGAAAGGCAGCGACTAGAATTTGATATCATTTCTTTCTAATCCATAAATAGTCTATTGTGCTAAATAGATCCTATGTAAAGTATTGTCTTGGATATCTAATAATTAGAAATGATTACATTGTATGTCTGTATCTTGTAGTAGAATCTCTACCGATGTATTTATTCTAGCGGTTGATCTAATCATATCTAGTCTAGTCTAATCATGTTATTAGCCAGAGACTTTTTCAGCGAGAGTCTTTGAAAGCAGAAAGGCTGCCCATCAGATTGATTTTGTCTCTATGTCGGACAAAAATCTCTCTTCCAAGCATCCCTGTTGCTCTCAAAGAAACTAGGTGGAGAAAACCTTTCTACCATTCAGAGCAATCACGTTTGCTAGCTTACCAGCCAACAGTCGCCTTTAGCGAGATAGGTGGCATGTAATTTTGATAAATAAGTGAAAAGCCAGCAAACGCAAATGTTTCCGAAAATACAAAGGCCTTTTTTCTGCTTGTCTTCTGTAGAGGTTATACAAAGGTTATGTACAGACATGCGCAGCAAACTGCCATGATCTCAGTAACCGGTTACCTCAACATGACCTCACCTAATTAGTAGCCAGGCAGTACCAGGAGGTATTGTGTTATGTGAAGCCTCTACCTTGGCTGGGATGGTCTTAGAGATTGACAAGGAGAATAAGTCAGTAAGATGCTGTTGCTACCTATGCTCTTGCTTTGCTTGTTAAAACTGTATAAAAGCCAAATAAACTCTGCGTAAGGCAGAGAGATATTTTGGACCCCACGTGCTGTGATGGATTTCTGAGACCAACAATCTTCCATTCAAAATGCAATGTTTCTGAAAGGTCGAAAAGACTTTTTCCAAACTTTCCATCTTTCAGAAACATTGCATTTGGATCAAAAAGTTTGCTGGCTTTTTGACCCGAATGCAATGTTTCTGAAAGATGGAAAGTTTGGAAAAAGTCTTTTCTACCTTTCAGAAACTTTGCATTTTCTAGTTTTTGAGCCAGAAAGCTAGTGAAAGAAGGGTTCTAAAAGTTAAAAGTTCTAGGGAAGAAAGGGGATGAAAACTGCTGCACTAGGCCAGAGAAAGGAAGCTCAGATCTTCAGAGGGTGTTTTTTTTTGGGGGGGGGTGTGTGTCTGTTTAGGCATAGCAATTCCCTTCTGTTCCCTAAATGGACCACAACTGGCAGACCCAGAAATTGCAGTAATTGACTAAAGCACTCACATGGGCACCTCACTTAATGATTGCAATGGCTTATGACCAACACTCCAGGCCTACTTCTGTTCATAACTTTACAGCTAAAATGATTCATTAGTTATTCCGTTGAGGTTGCAATTATTTTTGGTTATTTTTTTTCTGTTAATGGCACAGCTTGTAATCTATTTTTTCTTTTTTTTTTAACGACAGATTTTTTAAATTATTTTTTCCCTTCTACAACACCTTACAGTCATTACATCAACATTGTTATGTCATCATACCTGTACATGTATATAATATTTCGCTTCTATATTTACACACTTTATACACAGTTCTATATATATTTATATATATTGTTTTTTGGCTTAATTAATTTTGTTCCTGTTTTGCAGCCATTTGTACCAATTGTTCCAAATTTCATAATATTCCGAGTCTTCTTTATCTTCGTAATCTATTTTTTTCATCCTATGTTATGCTATAGTGGTCTTATAAATTATAAGAATGCGTTGAATCGCTGAATATTGACTCTTAAAGAGTTTAGTAATTCATGTGGTAGATGTGGCTGAATATTTTTTGTAGTTTCGTCGTAAAGCTAGAACAGTGTTTCTCAACACTGACAACTTTTAAGATGTGTAGACTTCAACTCCCAGATTCCCCAACCAATATGCCTTAATGTTTTTTGATATAAATTTCTTAGTGTACATACAGGTTCGAGGTTCATTTTATTTATATGCCGCCCTATTCCCAACGGGACTCAGGGCGGCGCACAAACCCAAGGAGGGGAAGGGAAACACAAAACTACAACAAAAAATACAGAGCATTTAAAACAACCAACAGCCACACGATTCGAGAGGGGAAGGGAACTCATCAACCCCAGGCCTGCTGACACAGTCAGGTTTTAACGGCTTTTCGGAAGGCCTGGAGAGAGGTGAGGGTCCGAATCTCTGCGGGGAGCTCGTTCCAAAGGGCCGGAGCCGCCACAGAGAAGGCCCTCGCCCGGGTAGTGGCCAGATGACATTGGCTAGTAGACGGAACCCGGAGGAGGCCTAATCTGTGTGATCTAATGGGTCTTTGGGAGGTAATTGGCAGCAGGCGGTCTCTCAAGTACCCAGGTCCAATATCATGAAGGGCTTTATAAGTGACGACTAGCACCTTGAAGCGTATCCGGAGACCAATCGGTAACCAGTGCAGCTCGCGGAGGATAGGTGTAATGTGGGTGTACAGATGGCACAGAATTATTTTGATGTTGTGCTCAGTGTTTTAATAATGTATTTCCTTTTGCTTTATAGTATAACTTGGATAAGGAAAAGGATCCCGTGGTTATTGTTACTTCTACTACTGGTACAGGAGAACTTCCAGATACTGCAAACAAGTTTATAAAGGAAATTAATGACAAAAGTTTGCCATCTGATCACTTGTCTCATATACGATACGGACTGCTAGGTAAATGACTTATCAATTACTGTTCTCATGAGGAAGGGAAAAAAAATCTGAGCTAAGTATAAATCTCACTGGTGGAGTAGATTAAATTCTTTCGCTACTTATAGGATTTTTTTTTTCTGTAAGGAAGTTCTCCATACAGAAGATTCCTAAAAGGTCATCAGTAGTCTTCCATTCCTCTTAATCAATTTAGCACTGCTGATAAAATGTATATAGAGGAGGTACCCATTCTGGGTCTATTTGTGTTGAAACGGAACTACATTTTTCTTTAGTCCATCCTTTCTTCGGAGCCCTGGAGCTGAATGGGGGGTAGGGGGCCATACTTCTCCCCTCTATTTTTCCCTGAAAAGTAGATTTTAAAAATTCTAAATAAAAAAGTCATGAAGTAATTCTAGATAACATAAAATAAATATTAGAGACAATTTAAAAGCCTGTAAATAACAAACCAAAATCCAACAACACTTGAAACAGTATCATCAGTGTTTTCCTGTACGCTGCTTGGAGAGTCCAAGCAATGGGTTAAACTCAGCCAATCTGCCCAGGACTGAATTGAAATTTTAGCCACGCTTCTGGTGTTGCCTTGACTTGCCAGATTTTGAATTCAGTCAAGTTGACGCGTTTCACTTTCATCAGTCCTTTTCAGATTGCTTGGACACTCTAACTTTTATTTTATTGATTTTGTTTTAACTTTTTTCTAGTGATTTTTGAATTTTCCTCCCTTTTCTTCCAATTGAGAGCAGGAGCGGTGAGAAGTACTTCTTAATTTTTCTCTTTCTTCTCCTCCCTCACCATTCTGACTCCCACGGTGTCCCGGGCTCACTCGGGTTCTGCGGAGGTCATTGGCAGCTCCCGGTGGAAACGTGGGGTCGGAGTGCCGACGGCCACACGATCGCGCTGCTTCCTATTAGCTGCGTGATCACTTTTTCCGGCAGGGCTTTTCCTCTCCACCGTCCATACTTGCTAGGGAAGCTGGCTACTGGCGCGGAGCTTCGGCAGGTTTTTTCCTGATACTTCCGGTGGCCGTTTTGTATTGCCTTTTTTTGGCACGGCTGCCATTTTTTGTGTTTTTTTCCACTGAGTTTAACCTTTGCTTAGACTGTTCTCGCAACATACAGAAAATGACCCTTCAGGTAATCCAATGGTCATTCTGTTAAAGAATGACAGAAAAAATGACTTTTAAAAAATGGTCCAGCTATTCCATCTCTCAGTCTGGGGGGTGAAATTATCCACCCCTCAGAGAGGGTCTGCAATTTGGGAGTCCTCCTGGATCCACAGCTGACGCTTGAACATCATTTGTCGGCTGTGACCAGGGGGGCCTTTGCCCAGATTTGCCTGGTGCACCAATTGCGACCCTATCTGGACCGGGAGGCCCTTCGGATAGTCACTCACGCCCTCGTCACCTCAAGACTGGATTACTGTAACACGCTCTACATGGGGCTGCCCTTGAAGAGTGTCCGAAGACTCCAGTTAGTTCAGAACGCAGCCGCGCGAGCGATTGTGGGTGTACCCAGGTACACCCACGTCACACCTATCCTCCGCGAGCTGCACTGGCTTCCCATTGGTCTCCGGACACGCTTCAAAGTGCTAGTCGTTACTTTTAAAGCATGGTTTCGGACCTGGCTACTTGAGAGACCGCCTCCTGCCAATTACCTCCCTAAGGCCTATAAGATCGCACAGATTAGGCCGCCTCTGGATTCCATCTGCCGGTCAATGTCGGCTGGTGACTCCCCGGGTGAGGGCCTTCTCTGTTGCTGCTCCGACCCTCTGGAACGATCTCCCCATTGAGATCCGGACCCTCACTACCCTTCCGGCCTTCTGCAAAGCGACCAAGACCTGGCTGTTCTGGCAGGCCTGGGGCTGTTGAATCATCCAGCCCCACCCTCAGTTGTGAATGTTGTGTTTTTTAATGTTGTCTTGTTTTTGTATGTCCCTCCCTCCCCCTTTTTTATTGTAAGCCGCCCTGAGTTTCTTTGAGAGTGGGCGGCATACAAATTAAATCAATCAATCAATCAATCAATTTTATAAATAATATTTCAAATAGTGAAAGAACAGCATGATTTTTCCAAAGGACATTTTTTTCTGTGCAAATTATAAAACATTTACTTTATTTAAATTATTTATACAGCTACCCATCTTTCAGGCAACTCTGGGCTGCTCCCAAATATATTATCACATTTCATGCAAAGTTTATAAATAATGCAAAAATTCAACTATTTCCTTAACTTGTGTGTGAAATTCCTTCAATCGCTGAGCACTGAACAGTAATTTACCGAAGCAATGTCATTTGTCTCTGGGTAGACACTTGCTCATCTGAGGTTGAAAACTGATTCCTTCCATCCCCTTAATTCCTCTTCTATTAGGATTAGATTCATCCCAGATTGCTTTATTGTTTGGGCAGCTTAAATGTTCAATAATTCCTCCATTATTACCTACCCCTGCAAAAATATCTTGGATATCAAGAAACCAGTGACGTGCGGTGAGCTTTATGGCTGGTGAGGCAGCTTTTTAGACTTGTGGACTTCAACTCCCAGAATTCCACAGCCAGGCATGCTCAGTTCCGATTTAAAGCAACAGCATTTTCCCCCCTTGCAAAATAAGTTTTCCCATTCTTTTTCTTCTCCCTCCCCCTCCTTCCTCCCTCTCCCCTCTCTCAATCAGACACACGCACACATAGAAGTTGGATCCCTCTCTCACTCACTCACTCTCAAACAAACACAAACACAGAAGTTGGATTGGATATATTTTCCAAAGGCTTGAAAGCAGCTCCTCTGCCTTCCCCCCCCCCCTTCCCCTGCTGCCTTCCGATCAGAGCCTTTGATTGCAGGTGAATCACGTTGCTTTTTCAAACTTGTAATCAGTGAAGCTGGGCTTATATACTTTTATCCAGCTCTCTCTGTTTGTGTGTGTGTGTGTTTGAAAAGGCAACGTGGTTCTGCCAGAGCTCTGAGTCAGACTGAGCTAGTTGCTCCCAGAGAACTCTAAAAAGCCTCTAAAAATGCCCTCTACAGGAGGCGAGAGAACACGTGCCTCCTTTGCATATGAAATTTTTCACTTTTTAACCATTGCTTAACTCTTAAAAACCGAAAAATTGCTTATGCATAGGAGGCCCCTAGTTCTCTCGCCTCCTCCTATAGTTAATACTAAGCACTGTTCCAAGTCACTGTGACTTGGAATCTGGCAGCAACTAACTTGGCTTTAATTATTTTTAAAAAATTCTTTAAAATTCTTTCCTTTTCCTCATGACTGGTAAGGCCACGCCTCCCCTGCCTCTAGTGACTGCACGTCCCTGCAAGAAACTAAAAAAGAGTGAACACAATTCTTCCATACTGCAGAGCCCAAATTCAGTTATCTGTCATTCAAGCCAACTGTTTTAAAATAATGTAATGAAAAAAGGACAATTATGTGGATAGAGCGATAAAACACACAATTAAACATAACATATTTCCATATTCCATCCCCATCTGCCCTATCCCAGGGTCTGCTTTGGAATGAAAGCAATTCTTTTTTGGAAAGAAAATGTTATATTATTTTTAAGGACCATTTGGGCAAAGACAAGATAGATAAAGACAAGATGAGAGGTGGGGAATACTTTTCCAGAGGGCAGGTGCAAAATAGAGAAGCCCTTATTCCTTGGGTCCATTAGATGATAGCATTTAATCAATGAGACTCGGCGTCAGGTTCCAAGTATCATGTAGAATTAAATCAGAGTCCAAGGCAAAAGGATCCTTAAAGTTCCAATTAAATAAATCAGACATCTTGGCATTATGCTATGGAATCCCAATACTGGAAATTACATCAGAATCCCACCCGGTTAAAAGTTCGTGATCTTGTCCCCACACCCATAATCCATCACATGGTCCAATCTTCTTCCACGCTGGCACCCACACCCAGCTGCTTCTGGTCAGGTGCGGAGACAAAAGATGACCTTGAGCTTCTAGAAAGGAATTGTTTTTATTTTGAAAACAACACATTCTACCCCTTGCTATTTCACCCCCCCTCCCCCAATGAGAGTGTGGCAGGCCAAAGATTCTTAACGAACTCCCCACGGAGATTTGGACCCTCACCTCTCTCCCGGCTTTCCGAAAAGCCGTTAAAACCTGGCTGTGTCGGCAGGCCTGGGGTTGATGAGCTCCCCTCCCCTCTCAACAGGTGTGGTTGTTGGTCATTTTAAATGTCTGTTTTGTATTTGTATGTTCCCCTTCCCGTTTGAGTTGTTCGCCGCCCTGAGTCCCTTTAGGGAATAGGGCGGCATATAAATAAAATAAAACTTTAAACTTAAACTTAAAGGAACCGCTGCAGGCCTGACACCCGGAGCATGCCAATTCTGTCCAATTATACTGTACTGGAAATAGTAATTCCTCAGACAGGCAGTGCCATGAAGGGTTTTAAAGGGAATAACCCACACTTTGAATTGCATGTGGAAACTAACTGGAAACCAATGCAGGACATGAAGAAAGGTTTTCCCATTACTACCTATGCTGCTGCATCATGTGCCATTTCCAGTTTACATATGACCTTCAAGTGCAGCCCTAAATAAAGCACATTGCAGTTCCATACATGACCAAGGAACAAGTGAGTGATCCAACTTCATGTCACCTCTCAGCTGGCCTTCACCAACCAGGAGGAAATGATGCTCATATTCCATCTTATTCCAAAAGGAACTCACCATTTCTGAAGTTCTTTCTGGTCGGTTGAAGTATGGAGTTCATTTTTGCCTAGAAATTGTCCTGTTGTCTGTATGATACTAATTTGATGTTTATGGAGAGCGGAAGAAACTGAAGCTTCTTCCTTAAGAGCCGAGATGGCGCAGTGGTTAAATGCAGCATTGCAGGCTACTTCAGCTGATTGCTAGTTCTGCAGTTTGGCTGTTCTAATCTCACCGGCTCAAGGTTGACTCAGCCTTCCATCCTTCCGAGGTGGGTGAAATGAGGACCCAGACTGTGGGGGTGATATGCTGACTCTGTAAACCGCTTAGAGAGGGCTGAAAGCCCTATGAAGCGGTATATAAGTCTAACTGCTATTGCTATTGCTTAAGGAGAAGCTGTAGAAAATTCTTTACTTTGTGCTCATAGCTGTTACTCAAATGATTGAATTTCTATAAACAGACAGCAAAGGATATATTTCAGCCAATCATGCGTTTAGGAATATTGGTCGCTCCACGGAAAAACCGAGGTATATATGTGGCAGATGAGAGATAGGGTCACCTCTCGGTAAGTCAAGATTGTAGAGAAGGCCGCCACCTGACGCCTTAACGTGTTTGGCGAAAGACCTTTGGTGAGGCCCTGTTGGAGAAAGTCTAACGCATTAGCCATACATTGACGCGTATTGGAATATAGGACTAAGCTAGTTGAGAAATCTTTTCCAAGAATTCCCCAGTACAATTTTTACAGAAAAGTATACTAGAATATAGAGGTTATGTTGACTCATTGTAGGATTTTGGGAGTGGGGGGGGGATGTAGAGACGAGTTGTTTCTTATTTGTTTTTTTTGTTTGTTTGTTTGTTTTTCTAATGCTTTGAGTATAATTTTAAATACATTTTGAAATTCTTTGTCTATTTATATGATCTGGGTATCTGATGGCGAGTTTATCAATAGCAATAGCAGTTAGACTTATATACCGCTTCATAGGGCTTTCAGCCCTCTCTAAGCGGTTTACAGAGTCAGCATATCGCCCCCACAGTCTGGGTCCTCATTTCACCCACCTCGGAAGGATGGAAGACTGAGTCAACCCTGAGCCGGTGAGATTTGAACCGCCGAACTGCAGATAACAGTCAGCTGAAGTGGCCTGCAGTACTGCACTCTAAGCACTGCGCCACCTAATTTTAATCCTTAGTTTGATCTTCTCAGGTCTTGGAGATTCTGAATTCACATTCTTCTGCAATGGTGGGAAAATAATAGACAAACGATTTCTGGAACTTGGAGCTCAACGGTTTTATGAAGTGGGATTGGCTGATGATGCCATAGGGTAAGAATCTAATTTCTTTCAGATAAGTTTTATTTTAATTTCTTCCCAACGTATTTAGATATGAATATGAAATACTGTTTTTACTTAACACAATGATGCTTGTCCCATAACAACAAATTGGGACGGACACACACACACACACACACACACACACCAGGGATGGGTTGCTAATCCCGTTCCAACCGGTTCGGTTGGAACGGGGCCGGCGGCATCCTCGTGCACGCGCGCAGTTCACGCATGCGTCTTAGCGCCTGCGTGATGCTCCAGCTGCTCGCAGAGAATCGCGCAGGCGCTGTATGTGCCATCCAGCTGCTCGCGGAGAATCGCGCAGGCGCTGTATGTGCCGTGCGCCTGCGTGGAAGCGCAGAAGCCTTCAAAGACCGGTAAGGAGGGCGGGTGGGTGGGCCCTTCGCCGTTCCCAGAAGTTACTTACTTCCGGGTTCGCCGACCAACCGGTTCGCGGGGAGCGCCGCGAACCGGTTGAAACCCACCCCTGACACACACACACGGTTTAAAAGCCAGGAAAAATATGTCAGGAAGTTGGCTAGAGTTGACCTGGCTTCATGCCTAGGATAATTGTGGTAGCACAAGTTAAAGTTGCAGAGATTCTCCCATCTCAGTTGAGACAACACATTGGTTCTTTTGCCTACCGGCAAAACTGCTGTCATGGCTCATGACTCAAATTATGACTCTGAAGAAGTTACTCCAACTGAACCAGTAGAATATCAGCCTCAAAAGACACCAAGCCAGGAATCACCTGAAACTGATTAGATTTAGGCACCATCAGAATAGTTGGAACAACCAGATGATAATGTAAGGCCTCCAAGCCCTAGTACTTGGCATATGGAGTGGAGAGCAGAACAAAAATGTTCATTGAGACTCTTTGCCAAGCAAAGGGGTAACTTGATGATTAAAGACAAGTGGCTGCAGGCTGATTTAAGAGGAAGCCATGAGCCACGTTTCTCCATTTGATTTTCTGCTGTGACATGTCATTCCTGTGAACCCTGCTTGCGAAACTCTAGATCTGGACTGGCTGATAAACCTGATTTGCATCTCTAAGCTTTGGACTGGATTTCAACTACTTTTCTGCATAGTCCTATTAAAAGTGAAACCACCCAAAACCACTCTGGCAAGCTATTCCCCCCCCCCCCCCAAGGTAGTTTGTTGATTTACATTTCTTTTCTTATCTGCTGTTACATGATGAGCCTTGAGTAAATTGTTTTCCCTCACTTAGTAACTGTGAGTGTGAATGTAAGGCCTAAAACAGGACAACTGTTGAGCAGAAATAATACCAAGAACTCAGGGACAGCTGTCATCTTTATGTTTATCTTGCTTAAGGAAGGTTAACTTTTCTTTCTTTTGTAAAAGTAATTTCTTATATCTTTCTTTGTGAAAAGGATAAGGATCACATGCTGCTTTTTTTAAACAGCAGCCAATTAAATAATAGTTCTCTACTTAACTAGAATCAGGACTGGAATTTTGGCCACTAAGCTATATACCGTATTTTTCGGAGTATAAAAGGGGCTGAAAATCTGGGTGCATCTTATACACTGAATACAGCATTTTTTGGCCTCCCGAAACCCCACCCCTTCACCAAAATGGCTGTGCATAGCCTTTAGGAGGCTTTTAGAGTGCTCCTGGGGGTGTTTGGGAGGGCAGAAATGTGCAAAACATGGGCTGTTTTGTTGCTCAATTTCGCACCCAGGCCCCCGGGAGCACTCTGTAAGGCTCCTAAAGGCTAAGCATGTCCTTTTTTTTTTTTTTTTTACAAAAAACGGGCCCGTTTTCATGAAAAAGATTGCAGAGTGCAAAAACTTTTTTTTAATTTGCCTCTTCAAAATATTGGTGCATCTTATACTCCAGTGCTTCTTATACTCCGAAAAATAGGGTAGTCGTTAAGCAAGTAATCAGGTGACCCGACCCAATTTTATGACCATTTTTACCACAGTCTTTAAGCAAATCATGTGATCCTTAAGGAAATTCAGCTTTTCCAATTGACTTTGCTTATCAGAAGCTGGTGGGAAGGTTTCAAATTGCAGTAATGTGACCATAAAACTCTGCAACCATTGTCAGTTCAGGCCAGTTGCCAAGCACCTGAATTGTGAACATGTGGCCACAGGGTTGGTGTGATGGTTGTATTATCGAGGATCAGTGGTAAGTCATTTTTCTGAAGCCACCATAATTCCAAACCGTCATTAAATAGCTATAAGTCAAGGGCTACATGTAATACTTATTGGTCTATTTAATTAAACTCAAGTCTCTTTCAAGTCTCTAATCATGGTGTCTACGGAGGCATGTCTATATTGTTTTCTGAGCAACAGAATGGAAGCGGATTACTACTGTTTTTCTTCAGCCTAAAATTCCAATGTGGTTTTCATTCAAGTAGCAACCGTGATCAACTCTGCTTATATTTTGTGCAGGGACAAATCATTTCCATGTTTTTGGCAAGAAAATTACATGAATGTGACCATGTCTCACTCAAGCCTTAGTCACCTGTTCTGACCCCTCTCGTCCCACACTAAAGCACGCCGAGCCAAAGATACTTTACGGAATTTATTAACAGACAGACAGGTCCTTGGCAGCAATCCAGCACAGACAAGCCTTGGCAGCAATCCAGCACAGACAAGCCTTGGCAGCAATCCAGCCTGCCAAGCTAACAGCACAGTTCTCCAACATTAGTTAATGCGTTGACTCCTGCAAAAGGGCTGTGTGCACAAGCATTTCTTTTATAGTCTTGAGAGGAGCCTAATTACCACCAGCTGAGTGCAATTACCACCTGTAACTGCACAACTGTTCTTTACGCCTATTAGCTCTCGGTGCCGGGCATCCAGGAACATCTCCCTTGCCTCCTCCCCACTGCTGACGTCCGGATCACACTCCCTTGTCTCCTCCCCACTGGTCCAAGGTTCAGGCGCCTCTCTGCACCCTGCTCGGAGTTGGAACCCTGTCCAGGGTCCTCCAAAGCCGACTCAGTCCCTCACTGGTCAAGACTAAGTCAAAAGAGATGATTTTACCCTAATCTTTTCATTTATTTACTCTCTTTACTTTGTTTCAGGTTGGAGCTGGTGGTTGAGCCATGGATTGGTGGACTTTGGGTTGCACTTAATCAAGAGTTTGCATCTAGAAAAGAAGACAAAAATGCATCTTTTTGTGCCAACAAGTTTTCTAATCTCAGTATAAGCCGCCAAGCAGAATGCTTGAAAACTGAAGATTCCGTTGTGAAAAATAATCTTTCATCAAAAGAAAATATTAACTCGGAACGTCCTACTGAAAACTCTCAACCTTCACTTTCTTTCTCAGGGTCTCCCCTCTCAAATGCAACTCTTAATATCCCTGCTTTGCCACCAGAATACCTAGAGGTGCAGTTGGAAGAAAGCTGTGCTGAGGTAGAGTCTCCCATATTAAAGAAGTTTTATAGCCATACACTTCAGAATCTGGAATCTGGAATTTTTTTTAGAACTCATGTTAAACATATAAAAAAAAGTGTTTACAATTCTGTCTTTAAAATTATTTTAATTGAGTAGCTGGTAAAACAAATGAGGAAAACATGGATGTTAGCATGAATTCTTCAACAGCACCTTATCTTCCTCAGACTTAATTGAGTCTTTAATAATTAAGTTTTTTTTCTTGCAGTCTCTATAAAGTAAGGACTAGAATTCAGCAAAGTCTGAGTCAGAATGAGGGGTTGTCCTTGGAGTGTGCTGAGATCCTTGTTCTACCATCCATTAAAAACACTTTCGCCCTTACTACTTTGATTTTAGCATTCTAACATAGGAAGAGGCTTAAAAAACATGGATGTCATGTGAAAATGAGGGTGACACATGTTGCAGCAGGGTGGAAATAAATGTTAATCTTCTCTGTTGAAATTTGTGCGGCCCTAAGAGGGCTTTAGTTGGGTGGATTGTTCATCTCAGTGGTGGGTTTCAAAAATTGTTCGAACCTACTCTGTGGGTGTGGCCTCCTTTGTGGGAGTGGCTTGCCACCCATGTGACCGGATGGGAGTGGCTTGCCGCCCATGTGACCGGATATGAAGATGCCGACGACACTTGTCATAACCACCTTAAATTACCTCACACACAGCACTGGCATGCATAAGAATACGATGTAAACTTGTTTTTTAAACGGCATCTTTGGTTTGCGTTAAAACAACTTCAACACACGCAATGTTCTGATTGCACCACAAACACAGTAGTCATCCTTACCTTTCACAGAGGCACTGAGTTTTATAAATATGAGCATGATGGTGTAGAATAATCATATCCAAGGACCAGTGGTGGGTTTCAAAAAAATTTGGAAGCTCTTCTGTAGGTGTGGCCTGCTTTCCGGGTCCACTGGTGGAACCTCTTCTAACCGGTTCGGTAGATTTGACGAACCGGTTCTACCGAATAGGTGCGAACTGATAGGAACCCACCTCTGGTTCATCTACTGTAAATATCAAACATCTTGTGTAATTATTTCTTGTAGGGAGTCCTTTGAATTAAATTTGTGTCAATTTATTTTCAGAATGCTAGCCTACCTTATATTTCGGAGAACTCCATTTTTCGTGTTCCTATCACCAAGGCCGTTCAACTTACTAGAGACGATGCAATTAAAAAATCATTGCTGATTGAACTGGATATTTCTGTAAGTTGAGGGATGTTTTTAAATTACTTCAGCTGATACTGATAAACATAGAACTGCAATACCTATTTCAATGTGATGTATCCCTGATCAAAGCTTCAGTTAGCCAACTATACTTTCCCTGTACTGGGTTATATTAGATAGTTGGCATTCAGTGTTCACTGGGCAACTAAATATTTAAGTGATGTAGTGTTTCCCCACTAGTGTGTATGCATGTAAAATAAGTATTCTAAAATCCTTTCCGATAGTTCTATAAATTATGGAATTTGATATTGTTTCATATTAGTTGGGTAATAAGTAAAACAAAATGATGAAGTTTAGAAATTAAAATAACAACAAGCAAGCAGGCTAGGAGGAGCTGGACCTCAGTATAGGACTTCTCTGAACTAGGTTGATATTAGAGGATCTAATTAATCTTCTCTTGGTGTAGGTGGGTAAATGGAGAAGCAAGCTGGGAAAAGATAAGGGAAACCGTATAAAGGTAAAAAAAAGGGCTAGTCAGAAAATGCCTCTTCATGCTGACATGAATTTAATTACAAATGTGTTGGCTAAGGCTTCACTGTTGATAGATTTATTTTGTAGGAATGGTAAACAGGACAGGAACAACAGAAATGTAATGCCTAATTTGGAAAATCCAATAAAAAGAGTTAGAATCAGTAAATATTCCAGATGTGGAATCTGCAGCTGAAGGGGGGGGGAGTTTAGAGCCTGGAATTGCTGGCGGGGAGGAAGTGACGAGAGAGCAGACCTGCCCACCACCCACCCACATCTTGGAGTGCTTATCTAGAGATGTTCTGTAGTGAGTGCAGTTAGTTTGGTGACATTTTTGTAAACAGGTAAAATAACAGTAAACTACTTCTCTGATAAACTCTCAATGTCATTCTGGTTGATTGATCCTTCAACCCATCTGTGATTATGTTACAGGAAACACACAGAAAAAATTAAGGATAAATATTTTGGAAGATAATCTTTGGAGAAGGCATTAACGAGTCAACAGTGCTAGTTCTCTTATTTAAGGTTAATAGAGACTTTATGGTAGAAAATATTTTAAATGATAGGAAAAATTCGTTTTTGTTTAAGAAAAGTTTGATAATAAAACTATAACTTTGGCTTCTGTATGTACAGCAAATCAGGATCAGTTGAGATTTATGCAAAGAATAATAAAAATTTTAAATAAATGTGGGTGGAGAATTTGCTTCTAAATGGTTATATGAATATTGGTGCAGGTGCATCAGATGGCAGAATAAGTTAGAATAATAGAAGCCAATTTTTAGAGTTTAAGAGAAAGAGGAGCTTGCAAAATCATCTCTATGGTTATTAGTGAACCGGGGGAATAACAGATACAGATATTTAAGAGAACTAAGTATTTGAGCTATATAAGAAGCATGGATTTAAAAAGAAACCTTGTTGGACACATTTATTGATTATTGATTCATTAAATTTATATAGTCTCCCATCTCAATTTTACATGACTCTAGGCAGCTTACAATAAAACAAGTAAAAAACAAAATATGCAATATATACAATATTTGTGAGATTGGTGTCGATTCTAAGGTTAAACCTGACACGAAGCATGACCAGATGAGTTAGTTCTATTTTAGGATAAGGTTATAATTAACAGAATCTTTTAAGTCTGAAGATACTTCTTTTGCTCTGCCCATGCCCAAACTATTTATAGCCTGAAAACAAGGGAGGGTCTCTTGAGCTTTTTGTCCCATCCACATTCCTGCTTTGGGGTAAGTTGCCTTTTATCTGAGTTCCATCTTGCTGTCCAAAATCCGAAGGTCATTCTCATATTCACTTACACAGATCAGGTAGGATGGGTAAAAACAATTAGGGAGAAATGATCCCATAAGTAACATGTTACATCTTATGTTACTTGGATTATTCCTAGATTATTCCTAGATTTAGAGCCGAGGTGGCGCAGTGGTTAAATGCAGCACTGCAAGCTACTTCAGCTGACTGCAGTTCTGCAGTTCGGCTGTTCAAATCTTACCGGCTCAAGGTTGACTCAGCCTTCCATACTTCCGAGGTGGGTGAAATGAGGACCCAGACTGTGGGGGCGATATGCTGACTCTGTAAACCGCTTAGAGAGGGCTGAAAGCCCTATGAAGCGGTATATAAGTCTAACTGCTATTGCTATTGCTACAGATTTGCTAGAACTTAAATTTTGAAGGAACACTGGTTCTTTGAAAATTTTTGTTGTTGTTGTTTGTATTGTGCTATTCCAGTAATAATGATAACTATCTCAGGTCCTTGGGAAGGACTCAATAAATTAATAAAAATGACAAATCTAGTCTAAATATATGGCTGACAGTGCAACCAACCATAATAATAATAATAATTTGAATACAGGAAACAACATTTAACTACCAGCCTGGAGATGCCTTTAATATAATTTGTCCCAATAATGCGTTGGAGGTGGATGAACTTCTTGATATTTTGGGACTCTTGGGAAAAAAAGATCATTTTGTTTGCATAAGAGTTAAGGAAGGCACTAAAAAAAGAGGTAAGTTGTATGTCACTATTACATGGCATATGATACGACCATTTGAGAAGCAATGTGATCTCATGAGTTAAATTCTTATTTTTGTCTGGAGATGGTGTCTTTTAATGTCTTTTAATTTCTTAATTTCTGTAATTAAAATAAACTCCACACATATTTTATGCTTTTTTTGATTTACAACAATGCATGCTGCTTCTAATGCCATCAGCAAATTTCTAGAGGTTGTGGTTTGAGGTGGGTTCCCCCCCCCCCCCCAAATGGTTGTGTGAATCATTGCATTATATTTGCTCCATTAGGTTTATTTGTAGCTTACTCCTATGTTCATATACTCATATGTATAAAGTGTTATCCAAATTATAGATTTATTCCAGGGGTGGGTTTCAACCGGTTCGCGGCGGTCCCTGCGAACCGGTTGGTCGCTGAACCCGGAAGTAAGTAACTTCCGGGAAGGGCGCGCCTGCCCGCCCGCCCGCGGTCCTTACCCGGTTTTGACGAGTTCTGCGCTTCCACGCATGCGCAGGACGCATACAGCGCCTGCGCGATCGTCCAGGAGCAGCTGGAGCGTCGCGCAGACGCTAGTACGCATGCGTGCACGAGGACGCCGCCGGCCCCGTTCCAACCGAATCGGTTGGAACGGGGCGAGAAACCCACCCCTGATTTATTCCCTATTACATAGGCTTGAATTTATAAAATTAATCTTATTATTTTTTTAATTTATCTGGATCCTTTAGGATCTCTTTGTCAAACTCCTTATTCTGAATAAATGTAGGTTCAATGTAAACTTTTATTAAAAAAATCATCTCAGAAGTCAGATCAATTTACATAAAATTGTCTTGCTCCAGTATAAAGGGGGGGGAGGCGTAGAAACACCCGTATGACAAGGTCAGTTTATCTCTGATTCATAAGAAGTTGTCCCTTTATCCTGCCATTGCTGAATAAAAGAAACATAATTCTTTCATATCTGAAATCTGGGCTCTGTTTTGGGGTCTACACTAAATTACTGTTCTGCATCTCAGTATCGGTCAAATAGTTAATTTATAAAGAAAATTATCTCAATCTCCTTCCTCAACTTGGTGCCATTTAACTATTTTGCAATTTTGACTCTCAGAATTCCTCGATGGCTAGAATTTGGGAGAATTCTATCACAGCAATGGTGGAGCATTCCAAGTTGGGGAATATCTTTCCAGCAATTTATTTCCCAAGGACATTCTAAGATCCCTTCTGAAAAGAAGCATTTTAGGACCTTCTTTTATCCAACTGTAATACAAATGGATTTCCACTCAAACTATCTGCAATTGATCTTGTTAAGTTTGAACATTTATGCCAAGAACCCTTTTTCATATGGGACATGAGGAAGTGTTTCAGGGCGGGGTTTCTGTTTACCACTCCAGGATTGTCCTCTTAAGCATTTTGGGCTTGCCAGTTACGAGCATGCTCACTGCAGTCCTCAGAATATATGGGCAAATTATATCCCAGGGCTTGCTTTATACCATGTTTCTCTGAAAAGAAGACCCAACTAGATAATTAGCTTTAGCCTGGTTTTTCAGGATGTCATAATATAAACCTGTTCTGACCCCCTCCTCCGTCCAGTAACGAAAGCTGAGACAAGCTTAAATGGAATGTCCTTTAATAACAAGACCAGAATCTCGGTGGCTGAAAGCCAAACAAACAAACAGATAAGGACCTTGGCAGCAAGTCTGACAAACCTTGGCAGCAACTCAGACAAACCTTGGCAACAATCCAGCCTGACAAGTTAGTTTCTCTTTAGTCAAAGCGTTGACTTCTGCAAGAAGGACGTGGCACAAGCAGTCTTTTTTATAGTCTGGAGAGGAGCCTAATGACCACCAGCTGAGCGTAATTACCTCCTGTAATTGCATAATTGTTCCTCACGCTGAGTAGCTCTTCAGTGGCATGCATCTAGGAACAACTCACTGCTGGCTTCTGGATCACTCTCCCTTGTCTCCTCCCCACTGGTCCAAGGCTCAGGGGCCACCTGGTGGCCAACCAGTCTCTCTGCGCCCTGCTCGGAGTCAGAACCCTGTCCAGGGTCCTCCACATCCTCCAGGGTCGACTCATAGGGCCCCTCGCTGTCGGAGTCTGGTGGCAGCTCCAACGGCTACTGCTGGGCCACAACATAAACCCTACCCCAAAATAAGTCCCAATTAAGATCGTCAGCCAGAAGGATGCATTTAGAACCATATCTCCCTGGAAATAAGACCTAACCAGAAAATAAGCCCTAATGTTTCTCTTGGAGAAAAAAAATTAAAATAAAACCTGGTCTTATTTTCGGGGAAACATAGGTAGTACCTGAACCAAAGGAGGTGGGATGCTTTTTGGATTTCTTTCCAATTTAGAAGACAAAGCTTTTTCTATATGGTCACTGCTTTCTGTTATTCTTTTAAAATAGGAGCAGCATTGCCACCGTATATACCAGACAACAGTACCGTTAAATTTATGTTTACATGGTGTTTGGAAATCAGAGCAGTTCCCAAAAAGGTATTTTTGACATTTATTTTTTCATACAGTCCTTATCTGTGACTCTTGGTACACAGCAAGATTCACTTTGAGTCTACACCAGTGGTAGTCAACCTGGTCCCTACCACCCACTAGTGGGCGTTCCAGCTTTCATGGTGGGCGGTAGGGGTTTGCTGTAACTCTGCTTTATAAATTTTATAAAGTAAAGTTACTTCCCTACTTTATAAATCACCATGACTGTGGAACCGGTGGGCGGTTAGAAAATTTTTCTACTAACAGAGAT
Source organism: Thamnophis elegans (assembly GCF_009769535.1). Lineage (NCBI taxonomy): Eukaryota > Metazoa > Chordata > Lepidosauria > Squamata > Natricidae > Thamnophis > Thamnophis elegans. Next base: position 74,018,211 of record NC_045546.1, on the reverse strand, counting down.
ACAAAAGTGGGCGGTAGGTATAAAAAGGTTGACTACTCCTGGACTAGACCAAATGCCATTTTAGTTCGTCTCTTATGTTGCAATTGTACTGTCTGCTGGTTCCACCACAAAACCGCGGTAGACTAAAGCGCGCTCGATGAAAGCCCGTACGTGACGTCATCACAGCGCGACGAAAACAGCGGTAAACTTAAAATTAACGCGTAAATCTAAACCTAACCCCCCCAAACCTAACCCTAAGCCTAACCCTTAACCTAACCCTAAACCTAACCCTATACCTAACCCTTAACCTAACGCTAAACCTAACGCTAACCCTTAACCTAATCCTAAACCTAACCCTAACGCTTAACGTAACCCTAAACCTAACCCTTAACCTAAACCTAAACCTAAACCTAACCCTTACCTTTATGTGAATCGGCTTGCTTTAAAAGCGCTTTTTAAAGCGCCCTTTTTTCTCCGCGGTCGTATTTGTCGCGCTGCTGATGACGTCACGTACGCGCTTTAATCGGGCACGCTTTAGTGGACCGCGGTTTTGTCGTGCCACGCTGTCTGCTATTTCAAATTAAATGTCTTCGACAACTGATGTGTTGTTTACTTAACCGTCTAGCCAAGCGGATTACTGCCTGATGTTGAGAAAATGCATCATCATTCTTTCTCTTTTTCTTACCTTTGATGGGCAATACATTAAATGTCTAAACCAGTGTTTCTCAACCTTGGCGACTTTAAGTCCTGTGGAAAAACCAAATGTATAGCTATGCTGGCTGGGGGCTTCTGGAAGTTGAAGTCCACAGGACTTAAAGTCGCCAAGGTTAAGAAACACTGGTCTAAACAGTTGCTTATACTAAGTGAAATGATTTTATACCGCTTCAGAATCAGGAAAAACTTCTATGAATATTTACTGAAGGCTTGTCTCTTTATTTGCAATGAATAAAATCACTATTGTGGGGAGCTTATAGTAATAATTATCGACATGTTTGAATAAGGCTGTTCATGTGTGTGCATATAATATTATTTTTTCAATTAAATAAGCCAAGTCTGAATACCTAGTGTTCAAATTGTATGTTTGCAGATGAAGATATTGGGTTATTTATTTTTTTCAATATAATCCACTAGATGTCATCATCTAACAATCTATGCAGAGTTCTATTTACTGGCAGTGTTTCTCAACTTGTTTGCATTTTATATCTTTATAAAAGCACAACGCATATGATATTGTTGCATTTTTCATTTATTTTTATGCAGTTCTGTAGTTTTAACGTAATTTGTTGTTGTTAAACACTGCTTCCAACACAATTCATATCGGCTTGCTTTTGGTTTGAGGATCGGCTCATTGTGACTAACTTTGTGAAATTGAGTAGGATGACTATTTTTTTAAAGTGTAGGTTGTTCACTCATGCTCAATTCTGAATGGTTTGTTTGTTTATTAGGCATTTCTGCGCTCTTTGGTAAACTACACCACTGACGTTAGTGAAAAAAGAAGACTTCAAGAATTGTGTAGCAAGCAAGGATCCTCGGATTATAACTCTTTTATAAGGGATCCCATTGTTACTTTATTAGATTTGCTCAGGGTTTTCCCAACTTGCAAGCCCCCGCTTAGTCTTTTGATTGGTGAGTCATTTTATGGGATGTTTCAACTCAGTGGTGGGTTTCAAAAATTGTTCTATGGGTATGGCCTCCTTTGTGGGAGTGGCTTGCCGCCCATGTGATCGGATTGGAGTGGCTTGCCGCCCATGTGACCGGATATGAAGATGCCGATGACACTTGTCAGAACCACCTTAAATTACCTCACACACAGCACTGGCATGCATAAGAATATGATGTAAACTTGTTTTTTAAAAGGCATCTTTGGTTTGCGTTAAGACAACTTCAACACACGCAATGTTCTGATTGCGCCACAAACGCAGTAGTCATCCTTACCTTTCACAGAGGCACTGAGTTTTATAAATATGAGCATGATAGTGTAGAATAATCATATCCAAGGACCAGTGGTGGGTTTCAAAAAATTTTGGAACTTCTGTAGGTGTGGCCTGCTTTCCGGGTCCACTGGTGGAACCTCTTCTAACCGGTTCAGTAGATTTGATGAATCGGTTCTACTGAATAGGTGCGAACTGGTAGGAACCCACCTCTGTTTCAACTAGAGAAAACAATATATTAAGATTTATGTATATAGAAGTTGATATGTTGCCCACTTTCCAAAAAAGCTTAGCTAAATTACCATAATATGTTTTACACTATGACTTGTCTTGCTGCAGTGAGGTGCGGTGAGGTTTATGGCTGGTGAGGCACTGACACAGGGGTTTCAAATTTTTTTAGACTTGTGGACTTCAACTCCCAGAATTCCACAACCAGGCATGCTCAATTCCGATTTAAAGTGACAGCATTTGTTTTTCTCCTTTGCGAAAAAGTTTTCCGTTCTTTTTCTTCTCCCTCCCCCTCATTCCTCCCTCTTTCCCTCCCTCCCCCCTCTCTCAAACAGACACACGCACACAGAGAAGTTGGATCCATCTCTCACTCACTTGCTCTCAAACAAACACAAACGCAGAAGTTGGATTGGATATATTTTCCAATGGCTTGAAAGCAGCTCCTCTGCCATACCCCCTACCCCCCATTTCCCTGCTGCCTTCCGATCCGAGCCTTTGATTGCAGGTGGAGCCACGTTGCCTTTTCAAATTTGTAATCAGTGAAGCTGGGCTTATATACTTTTATCCAGGTGTGTGTGTGTGTGTGTGTGTGTGTGTGTGTAAGGGCAACGTAGCTCTGCACGCAATCAAACTACACTTGGGGAGGGATCTACACTTGAGGATGAAGTTTGAATTCTTCCCCCTCCCTCCGACCCACACACATACCTTTTCCAGCTGTTTCAGAGAGGATTTCAACTCTGCTCTTGCCTGCCATCATGAAAAGAAAAAAAAATGTAAAAGGAAAAAGGCAAGAGCTGAGGTCAGGCTGAGCTAGTTGCTGCCAGAGTCACCGTGTGGATGACTCTGCTTAACTGTTTAAAAAAGCCTCTAAAAAACGCCCTCTGCAGGAGGCAGGAGAACGAGGTGCCTCATTACATCAGGAATTTTTCAGCTTTTAACCCTTGCTTAGCTCTGCTCGAGTGATAATAAAGTCAGACTTGATGAGGCACCTCGTTCTCCCGCCTCCTCCTGTAGAGGGCACTTTTTAAGAGGCTTTTTCAAACAGTTAAGCACTAAGCAGAGTCATCCATGATGAGACTGGCAGCAACTAGCTCAGCCTTTTTCTTTTTAGATTTTTTTTTCTTTTCATGATGACAGTGGTGAGGCTCTGCCTCTCCTGCCTCCCCTGACTGCACGTCCCTGTCTTGCTGTATGAGTTATATATTCCATATTAAGTTGTACATGTGGAACAATAACTAAGTTATGGGCTATGAATTAGAAAATCTGTATTTCAGTCTTGTTTCTGTCGTAAATTTAGTGAGTGAATTAGGCCAATTCCTGTCTTAAGTCTCACCCTATATTCATTTTGTAATGTTTATTTATTTATTGACTTAAAGGTTTTTATAGACCACCTGCACTCATAGCGGATTACAATCAAAACAGAGAATAACAAAACTATTAGTCTAATTAATAGCCTTTCTACTTCAGCACTCAGAAAAATAAGGTCTTCTGCCTTTTGAAAGGCAAGATGTTAAGAGAAGTTCTTATGCTGAGTCTATTAGCAGTCATACAAAAGTGCATTGATGGGCTCCACACAGTTCACACACATGGGAATCTTCAGCATACCCTTCTGAACAGGGCAAATGAGTGGTTTTATGCAGCTATTAAACAATATGGAAGGGAGGACCAAGCACCTTAATGGAATAATTATAGGCATAACTATTATTTCCTCACACATATTCTTAGCTGGAATTGCCATTTATTTATATTGGAACCACCAGTTCTACCAAATCCCAACACTTTTAGATAGTCCAGAATTTAGTTGGCAAATATGTAAGCTGACAACTCAAGAATATCTTGAATTGCTTTGTTAATGATATAGAATGCTGCCAAAAGATTTAAAGAGATCAGAAATGCTGCACTCTCTTGAAACAGGTCTTGAGAAAAATAATCCACCATTGTAACAAAACCATTTCTATGCTGACTGTAAATGATCCAGATAAACCATTCGCTTTAGAGCCATCCCTCTGTAACCAGATACCTTATTACCAGAGATGTCTGCAGGACATTGTATTTTTGCAGTACAAATTCTCTCCTTTCATACATACATATTCAAGGTTATGACACATATAGAAAAGAAGTTTACAGCGCACACGGTTTTCCCCTTGACGACTGTTCAGACCCTCTGCCCACCATGGAATATTGGATATCGGCCAGTAATTGTTCCAATGGCTGAATCAAGTAGTACCTATTGAGGAGGGTATATATCACTGCTTCTTTCATAGTGTTGACACCACCTTTCTCTTAACCCAAATTAACCATCTCCCCAATCCAGCAACTGAAAGACTGCTTTTGTGTCAGAATAAATCAAGCTTAAAGATGAAGTTAAATATGGTGGTAGTATGTGTTATTGAACTATATAAGAATGTTTATAAAAATTGAAATGCTGGAGATGTGATTCTCTCGACGCTACATATTTTCATATATGGTGGACTTGCAAAAAGGTTAAGGCATTTTGGATAAAAATATGGTGGATTATGCAAAATGTTCTTAAAAAAAGGATAAAGTTTACTCCTCAGTTATTTTTGTTAGGTATAATTACTGATTGTACAGCTGTAGAGATTAATTTGATTTTGCACTTAATAACTGCAGCTAGATTGTTGGTGGCACAATACTGGAAGAAGGAAGATTTGCCTACAATTCAAGAATGGACATTGAAAGTCACAAATTTAGCCGAGATGGCTAAAATATCTGCATATCTTAAGCATCACTCAAACGAGAGATATAAACGAGACTGGAAAAAGTGGATTGATTATATACAAAATAAATATGGGACTAAGAAATTCCAGATAGCTTATGATTAAGATCAGGGATGATATAAATTGTTTAAAGTTAACTTAGCAAGGAGGAGCTAAGTTCAATTTAAAGATGTTATCAATTTTCTATTCTTTTTTCAAATATATTTTAGACTGTTTTTGTTAAAGATTTGTACCGTGTATGGGTTCTGGGAAGTTGGGGGAGGGAAGGCTGGGGGGGGGGGTGTTGGGGGGAGGGTGGGAGGGAGGGATGTATGATAGGCTTGACGAGGGGTGTTAGATTTTAAAGCAATATGATTGCACATGTATACTGTCTTCTCTTATTTTTTCTTTAAAACTAAGATATGTTAAGTATATTGATATGGAAGCATAAATACCATCAATATAGAATGGAGTTTGCTCAGAAGTTGAAATACACCAAGTGAATGAGAGGGAAAGAGAGGAGAGAAGAAAGATAGGAAGAGAGGGATAGGAGAGAGGGTAAGGGGGGAAGATGAGGATAAGGAGGAGTGGAATGAAGAGAGAGGAGAAGGAGAAAGGAAGGGGAAGTAGAGTAGAAAAGGATGATGGAGGGAAGAAAGGAGGTAGGAGAGAAGTAGAAGAAAGGTGTATGGAGAGCAGAAGAGCTAATAATGGGTTTTTATCTTTCTGGGTGTTGATGACAAGAGGAACTGATGTAATTACTACTTAATACAATAGGATATTGGCTATGTAATAGTATACATGTGATTATATGTTATGAAAATGGAAAATAAAAGGTTTTAAATTTTAAAAAAATTGAAATCAGAATACAATCTACATAATACTTTTAAGTTTTATTTAAATACATAATTACTATACAATTCCATTGTTTTGTTTTTGTAAATAGATAAGAGTGGATTCAAGGCTAAACCTTTATGCTCACAGGTTTCTTCTTTTTCAGAACATCTTCCAAAGTTGCAAGCCAGACCCTATTCAGCTGCAAGGTAATGTAATTAAATTTTAATTGTGAATTGAAAGTGTTCTCCATTTGTTTAAATGGATCCAAACCTTTTATGGTTGGAGAACTTAGCTGAGACGTTAAATTGAAATCTTTGGAAGTGTACCAGCTTAGCAATTGAAGACTGGTGGTCATTCATATATTATACTTCATTAGATTTCTCGTGGTTTGTTTCTCAGCACTAGTAATAGCAGAATGAAAAGGCATCTTTGCTAAGCATTATCTCTGTTCTGGAAGTTCCTGTTTGGTTTGTCGTGGCTCATTTGTCCAGGGAAACCACTGTTTCAAAGTGATTCAAGTTGAAGCCAGTTCTCAAGCCTTTGAACTACAAAGCTGTTGGCCTGTAGCAGCAGCACCTTCACGGTGTGTGTTTGTGATTCCTCAGCCATCTTTCTGCAAGGTTAATCATTGGAATTCTGACAAATCACGCAGAGAAACTGAACAGTATAATCAGAGAGCTTTTGGGAATTGTCTTTTATATTAACTGTCATAACTGGCCACATGCTTTCAGTCTCAGATTCCTATCTGGAGTATTGGACAATAGTAATACCTTATGATCATTCTGAGAATAAAAAGGGGCTGGTAGAAGCACACAGCAGCATGACTGTCCAGAATAACCCTTGCTTTTGACAGAATACTTTATTATTATTCAATAGAACATTTGGTTTTTTTCCTTTGACTATTTCATTGCAGTTCGACTTTGTTTCATCCTGGAAAGATGCATTTCATCTTTAATATTCTGGAGTTTCCATCCCACCTAGGTGAGCTGCGAAGAGGGGTCTGTACAGGTTGGCTAGCTGATCTTGTTGCCCCCGTCCTTCAGGTGAATCAGAAGAGCACAGAACTCTTCTCTCCACAGGTATCAACATTTGATAAAAGCTTATGTTTTGAATCTGAGAAAATAATTCCTTCCTGTCAGGACCTCTCCATTAGATAATTAGGAAAGAAGACCACGAGACTCCATGTGTAGAAATCAAGTGTACTTTTACTAATTATAAATGATTAAAGGCATAGCGTAGCGAAGTCTGATTATTTAGGCGCGAAAGCGATTGATATATAGAATAGCCCATTCCCCACCCCTTGGCATCACAGTTACAGTCCAATCATAATTCTCTCAAGTGTCAGGTGTGAGATAACTTCAAAAGGCATCACGAAGATGGAATGTCGGTGCCGTTAGTCCTGGCGGGAATCTCCCACGCATGCGTAGTCCGACAGGCAGCTGAACTCCAGAACCTTCCTCCAGCACAATGAGTAACCCCTCCCAAATACCATGCCCTCCCTCCCCTTTTCATGGCAGCCGAAGCAACAGCAAAGCAGAGGCTGACACTTCCATTCTTAGTACAGTGGTTTGTGGATTGGTAGTAGCAGCTATAAAAAATATAATTTAGGGTCCTATGTAAAGATATTATTCTATTAGCAGACCTGGTTCTGAAAATGGAAAACTTCCACTCCTGAGGGCTAGAATGTTGGAATATTCTGGAGGAAGTTTGGATTGATTTTTAAGGTGGGAGAATGAGGGTGGGTGAAAATAGAAGCCAAATCATAAAACATTGACTGTAGCAATTAATTGTAGCAACTATATTGGATCATCATTTTATGATTCGTGTACACTTCTTTGGGATTGATGATGAGAAATGTATTATAGTTTTAAAATTACAATTTTTTAATTATAATTTAAAAGATAATTTGTACATGTAATGAAGTACTAATGGTATGTGACACCAGAAGTACTTAGAACTATGTAGGAAATGTGAAGAGTTATTTTATCATGCTTGGTGGACTTGTAAAAAAAAGCTAGAAACTTTGAGGTTTAAATAAAGAATGTTAAAGATTAATATTCAACTGAAACCGGAATCTTTCTTACTGAGATTAATGAAGAGATATGTAGAAAAAACCTATGGAAGATTATTTTTGTACCTGGCATCCACAGTGAGATTGTTATTTGAACAAAGATGAACATAAAGTACCCACAATGGAGGAATAATTGATAAAGATGACAGAATTTCCAGAGATGGAAAAATTGACTTAGTTGATTAGGGAAAACAATGTTTAGATTTGTCAGTGACTAGAAATTGTTTGTGGATGTTTTTGCTGAAAATGGGGAAAAAATGAATTTGTGATTCATGGGTTTGAAGTGTAGGAAGAGCCTTGATGTAATCTTACTGTCAGGCCTGACACTTAGAGAGAGGATAAAATAGAATTTATTTTTATAATTTATGCTGTACAGAAGATTGACTGCCAATCCTTTATATCATTTTTCTTTTTTCTTTCACTACTTTCTTATTTACTAACCACTTTTGTGGTTGACTCTTTTGTCTTTAAAATTTTACTGTTTTTACTTTACAAAAAAATGTTTAATAAAAATCAAGTAAAATAAAGCATTATAATAATTCTGTTGAAGAGTACATAAATAATCTAAAAATTTCAGAATTCATTTGAAGGAAGCAAACCACTTCTAGTGACAAGAATCAACTTGCATCCATTTGAAGTGCTTTATGGCCAAAAGAGAAATTGCAGTCATTTAAAAAACAAATTATTTCATGACATTAATTATTTGCTAAAGAAACTGCAGGGGTCTTTGCAGCTATATGAAAAATGCTTAACAATGACACAAGCCTTTCATTTATTACATTAATAGAAACTATGTTTTAATAGAAGTGAGCCCTGTGACTTTTACTGTTCTTTTGTCTGTGACCTTCTTAACCATCTATCAAGATTGTTCTGTTCAAAATGTAGAAGCAACTGTCACACCATGCTGTGGGAAAAAGTCTCAAAGACAAATATGTCACTTGGTAAACCAATTTCTGTTATTAGAAATTGAGTTTCTGTCATCTTATTTCACTTCCTTTCAATGGAAATCATTAATTATTTCATAGTTTACTCATTCCTGTGTTTCCTTATTTTTTATATTTTTTTAAGTGAGTAATTTAGCAATCATGCCTAATCACTGGAGGAGAGGAGTATTGGTTTGTACATTTTCTTCAGTTTCATCTTAATATCCTATCCTCCGCGAGCTGCGCTGGCTACCTGTCGATCTCCGGGTGCGCTTCAAGGTGCTACTTACCACCCATAAAGCCCTTCATGGTAGTGGATCTGGATACTTGAGAGACCGCCTTCTGCCAATTACCTCCTCGCGACCCATTAGATCTCATAGATTAGGCCTCCTCCGAGTTCCATCTGCCAGTCAGTGTCGACTGGCAACTACACGGAGGAGAGCCTTCTCGGTAGTAGCTCCGACCCTTTGGAACGATCTCCCTGTGGAGATTCGTACCCTCACCACCCTCCAGACCTTCCGCACAGCCCTTAAAACCTGGCTATCCCATCAGGCCTGGGGTTAAAGAATGTAACTCACCCCCACCCGAATGGTATGAATGTTGTGCTTTATTTTTAATTATGTATTGCTTTTATGTACTATTGTTTGTATCCCCCTCCCCATGAGTTGTGAGCCGCCCTGAGTCCCCTCAGGGAAAAGGGCGGCCTATAAATAAATTTTCAAATACTCAAAATTTTCAAATATGTTTTAATTGCATTTTAGATCAACATAACTTCTCGCCCATCCAATGTTTTTCACCTGCCAGACAATCCCTCTGTTCCTTTCATTATGGTTGGTCCAGGAACCGGAATTGCACCGTTTATTGGCTTTCTTCAGCATAGGCAAGTCTTTTAAATATATCAGTCTGTCACCAACAACCTATTTTCTAGCTTCTGTTGATGAGTGGCTACACCAGGGGTAGTCAACCTTTTTATACCTACCGCCCACTTTTGTATCTCTGTTAGTAGTAAAACTTTCTAACCGCCCACCGGTTCCACAGTAATGGTGATTTTATGAAAACCTAATGAAAATGTTTTTAAATAATGCTATGAATTTTTTTAAAAAAGTCAATTAAATTAAAAAAAAGGAAAGTGCTTCAGCATCGGACAAAACCCCTACCGCCCATCATGAAAGCTGGAACGCCCACTAGTGGGCGGTAGGGACCAGGTTGACTACCACTGGGCTACACTATGAAAACTTTTACCTGAACAATCATGAACAATCAGATTCTGATTGTGTGCCATGGAAATAAGACAAGTGACTTTTTAAGTTGTCATCGTTTTTTTTTAAAATAGCAATAGCAATAGCAGTTAGACTTATATACCGCTCCATAGGGCTTTCAGCCCTCTCTAAGCGGTTTACAGAGTCAGCATATCGCCCCCACAGTCTGGGTCCTCATTTCACCCATCTTGGAAGGATGGAAGGCTGAAGTCAACCTTGAGCCGGTGAGATTTGAACCGCCGAACTGCAGATAGCAGTCAGCTGAAGTGGCCTGCAGCCACTTCGGCTCTTATCCCCCATGCCACTATTAGTAAAGGAAAATAGGGTTTTTTTGGGGGGGTGCTTTTTCCTCTCTCTCACTACAATAGCTGTTTTTATTATAGCAACTTAGCTTTCTTTTTTAACATAGTCTTTTATGCTAACCTAATATATTAATATTGTGCTATTTACTCTAATTTATAAGAAGTAACATAAATTAATAATTAACATGGCAGTGTTTTTAAATGTTAATGAAATTATATTTTTTAAAAGTCTATAAAAATATACACAGTCTCATTCCATGCTTCTCATGTGATAATGAATGGTGAAAAGGAGGCCAATCTGAATTAAACTCTACTATTCCCAGTTAATCATATCTGCGATAATGTCTGTTTTTCCCTCCTTCTTCACTTCAGTTTTCACAGAGGTTGCCTTTCAAATATGAATTTTGGTCTGACCTTGTTTAACTTTTGAGATAAGCCAGGATGGGCTAGATGCTAATTAACCAAAATAGAACCCCAGTATCTTATTTCCAATTCATCTTGGCTTAATAAATTGCAACCATACTAAATGAAATCTTCAAGTTACATGTTTGCATGCATTGTTATTTCAGGATACATTTATGCAAATTAGGGAATAAAAGCTTCATATTAGTTTTCTTCCCTGTGATAAATACGTTATGATCATAAATACACTGACTAAAATGCTTGGAAAGTTGCTTGCCTTGGTTTCAACCAACTGCATTTCAGTATATCAGAGATTTTTTTTAATTAGTTGTTGCGAGCTGCAGCTTTTTAAACCTCACATCAGTTGGTGCTTAACGATGATAACTGTCAAAGCTGAACTGTAGATGCGCAGGACATCCTAAGTTCAAGATTTGACCCTTTTTTTCATTCCGAAAACATTGCAATTTACTCATGTAATTAACATGAATTTACCACAATCAGACTTTACGCTTTATTTTGTAATAGAGGGAAGGATAATAAGGACAGTTTTCTAGAAAAGTAACTGTATGTGGAGCATGAAATTGAATGGTTGCCATGCCTTTTCTTTTAAAAACCTGAATCGTAAATTTGTGGAATAACTTTAATTGAGATAGCCGGGCTCTGCCCTGGAAAATGGAGATGCAACCGATTGGCTCTAATTACTGTTTATAATGCAAGTCAGTGTTTAACAAACTGCTGGGACTAATTTGTTCCATATTATTGAAATAGCCAATGCACATGTATATGCAGCTATGAAATGAGTAAAATATTGATTTTGTTACAACAAAAAGCATTTCAGGGTTATAAGGCCATTCTGGTCCAATAATAGACTGAATGAATATCAAGTAGGAGAACTAGGACCTATGTTAATCTACAAGAAATATGTCTAAATGTCCTTCCTATTTACTTGAAACACTACAGCATTGTGTTTAATTGACTTAATGTATTTCTATTATTGTAAATACATCTGAATGTAGATACTTAGCTGTTCTGACCTCCTCCTCCGTCCAGTAACGAAAGCCAAGACAAGCTTAACTAGAATGTACTTTAATACCAAGACCAAAATCTTGGTGGCTGAAAGCCAAGCAAACAAACAGATAAGGACCTTGGCAGCAACTCAGACAAACCTTGGCAGCAATCCAGCCTGCCAAGTTAGTTACAACAGTTCTCTTTAGTCAATGCGTTGACTTCTGCAAGAGGGGTGTGTGCACAAGCAGTCTTTTTTATAGTCTGGAGAGGAGCCTAATGACCACCAGCTGAGCACAATTACCTCCTGTAATTGCATAATTGTTCCTGAAGCCTAGTAGCTCTTCGATGGCATGCATCCAGAAACAACTCATTGCTGGCTTCTGGATCACTCTCCCTTGTCTCCTCCCCACTGGTCCAAGGCTCAGGCGCCACCTGGTGGCCAACCAGTCTTTCTGCGCCCTGCTCGAAACCCTGTCTAGGTCCTCCAGAGCCGACTCGTAGGGCCCCTCGCTGTCGGAGTCTGGTGGCAGCTCCAACAGCTCCTGCTGGGCCACAACACTTAGCTATACCTGTTCCTCAGGTTTCAGCAATCAACCATAAAGTATTGTCTAGATAGATAAAGGTTAGTGAGGAAATCTCAAATATACAGCCGAGGTGGCGCAGTGGTTAGGGTGCAGTACTGCAGACCACTTCAGCTGACTGTTATCTGCAGTTCAGTGGTTCTAATCTCATCGGCTCAAGGTTGACTCAGCCTTCCATCCTTCTGAGGTGGGTGAAATGAGGACCCAGACTGTGGGGGCGATATGCTGACTCTGTAAACTGCTTAGAGAGGGCTGAAAGCCCTATGACGCGGTATATAAGTCGAACTGCTATTGCTATTGCTATTACAGTACATGAAGGAGCCTTAATAATATTTCTAAGCCAGAAGAGTTATTAAAGGAAGAATGGGGGAGGGGGATCCAAAAGAAAAAATAGACACTTAACTATATTTTAAAAGTTGCAAGATGGTAACAGTTGCAAGGAAATGCTACATAGTACTGATCTGAAAGGATACCCAAACTCCTGAAACTCTCATATTCATTTTTTTTAATATTCTGAAGCTGTAAATTGCTACATTAAATAGTATATGTTTATTTAAAATTGCAGAAAGGTTTTGTGTTTAATTTTATATCAGGTAGAGCTTGTGAGCCGTGGTAACACAGTGGTTAGAATGTAGTACTGCAGGCTACTTCTGCTGACTGCCGACTGCCAGCAGTTTAGCAGTTCAATTCTCATCAGACTCAAGGTTGACTCAGCCTTCCATCCCTTCGAGGTCAGTAAAATGAGGACCTAGATTGTTGGGGGCCATATGCTGACTTTGTAAACTGTTTGAGGGCTATAAAGCACTGTGAAGCAGTATATAACAGTGCTATTACTATTGGGTTAGCTTTTCTTCATTTAGAGATTCATTGAAACATGCAGTTTGATGAGTCCTTAAACTTTTACGCACAACGATCCCTAATTCTAATTAGCACAGATGTATTGGTAAATGGACTGATTGATCAAGAATTTCAATTTGTCCTCAGATTCTAGGTTTAAAGTTTTACGTAATGTGGATACCTTGCTACCATAATTGAGGGCCTTGTAAGTGTAAAACAGTAATTTCATTGCAATGGGAGTCTCGGATCCAGAATCCTTCATAATGCTGTGCACATATAATTCTTCTGTACAATTTGCTTTAATTAAGGGGGAAACTAGATATATGTTATTCTTTGTATATAAAAAAATATTTTGCTGCGAATATTGTAAATTGTAGGTTTATAATCTATTTCTCCTTCAGGAACTAATAATAATTTAACTTTCCTGATAGAAGCTATGCATAATACATTTTATAACTGTATTACTTTTAATTGGCTGTTTTATTTAGGCAGAAGTTCAGAGAAAAGCACCCAGATTATATGTTTGGAGAGACGTGGTTGTTTTTTGGTTGCCGCCATAAGGCCAGAGATTACTTGTTCCAGTAAGTTTTTCTTCTGCTCCTTGTTAGTATTTTAATATTTTAATATTTAGTAGTTGGAACCGTATTTTCTTCATTCCGAATGCGTGTTGTGAATTTTAAACTATCTTTTTCTTCTTTTCTTTTCTTTTTTCTTTCCTTCTTTGTAAGCCGCCCGGAGTCCTTCAGGATTGGGCGCCATATAAATTTAATAAATAATAATAAATAATAATTCCAGCCTCTTCCTTGGTTTTCTCTTTCAGAGATGAGCTCAGGTTCTTTCTTGAAAATGGCGTGTTAACTTACCTGATCGTTTGCTTCTCAAGAGATGTTCCAGCTGTGGCAGAAACTGCCTCTGCTAAGTATGTTCAAGATAACCTCCGGCTTTATTGTAAAGAGATTAGTAGGATTTTGCTGCAGGAGAAAGGATATTTATATGTATGTGGGTGAGTAATGCTGAATTTTTATAAGCGTTGGATATGCAAGAATGTGTTGCTGCTGTAAGCTTAGCATGTACAAACACAAACGTTCAGGCTTTCATCACTGGCGATACAAAAAAATGAGAGCAAAATAATAAAACCCCCAAATCAATGAGAAATCCAGGTGTTTTTGTGGTTATGACTTTTTTTAAAAAAACAAGGAAATCCTGGAGGCATTTTTCATTACTGCTCTCAGTGGGAAGATGACAGGATAACAATAAAAGTTGCTTTTAAAAGACTGAACAAAAATGAATTGGAAAGAAGGGCACATATTTCTAGGTTAACCTTGTTGAGTCAAAATAATAGAGAAATCAGGTTACAAGTTAAGGCAAGCAAGGGGACTAGTATGCAAACAGAAAGGCAAGATTAAAGGGCCCCAAATAGGCTAAAAACACCAGTTACAGAAATCTGTCTCTCTTGTCTCATACTGATATATAGGCACTGAGTAAGCAGCAATATACTTGTTCGCTTATTTATGGAAGAAAATGATCCAAAGTTCTATATTTGTGTATGGTAAAAGTATGTGAACCTTTAGTAACTGCTGTGCCTGCCTTAGGGCAGCAATAACTGCAACTAAATGTTTTTGAGAAATGTTGATTAGTCCTTCATATCAGCTTATACAGATTTTAGCCCATTTTTCCTTATAAAACACCCACAATTCAGGAGTGTTGGATTATGATCAAGACTTGGACTTGACCATCCCAAACCTTAACTTTCTTTTGCTTTAAATATTTACTTATTTAATTTTCAGTCCATCTCGCCACAAAGTTGTATATTTTTGGGGGGTTGTAGAGTTTTAATATTGTGGATCATTGTGTTGATACGAGACTCACTTTCTCTTGAGTTTCAGTTCATGGACACACACAGACACGGACTCTGACATGTTCCTGTGAAATTACCTGGTACAATTTGGAATCCATAGTTCCATCAATGAGGGCAACTTCTCTTGGTTCAAAGACAGCAAAATGGTCCCAAACTATGAAAAACACTGCATTTGGCGAAGGCAAAGACTGCAATCAAGCAGAAGAACCGTATCCCATCGTGTTTTTCATTGAAGCCAAACTATGTTCACCGACAAAAGGGCGAATGACAAAACCACGCCTGACTAAACCGCGGTGACAAAACCGCGAGTTCTAAAGCACTCCGACGAATGAGCACTGAATCGCGCCGACAACAGCACGGCGACAGAAGCACGCTGTAAAACTAAACCTAACCCTAAACGTAACGCTAACCGTAAACGTAACGCTAACCCTAAATGTAACGCTAACCCTAAATCTAACCCTAAACCTAACCCTTACCTTAACTTAAATCGGCTTTCTGTCGATGCGCTGTTGTAAAGCGCCCTTCTGTTGCCGCGCTGTTGTTACCGGGCTGTTGTCGGTGCGTTGATGACGTCACGGTTTTAGCAACACGATTTTGTCAGCGCGCTTTTGTCAGGTCACGATGGATTCTTCTGCTTGATTGCAGTCTTTGCCTTCGCCAAATACAGTGTTTTTCATTGAAGCCAAAAGTTTTATGATCTTTCGCATGATGTTTCACAAACTCTAGACAGACAGCAATATTCGTTTTAGAGAGTAGTGTCTTTCTCCTTGCAGCCCTGCCACACACACCATTGTTGCTTAGTGTTTTCCTGATGTTAGTCTCATGAGTACTGGCATTTGCCAATGCAAAATAGGCCTTCAGTTCCTTAGACATTACCCTGAAGTTATTTGAGACCTCAAAGGGTATTTCATACCTTGGTCTTGGTATGATCCTGGTTGGTTGATCACTTCTGGGGAAGATACCAGTGTGTTGAGTTACCTCCATTTGTACCTGATCTGCCTAACAGTGGATTTGAATTTTTTGATTTTGAAATTTTTTGGGAAATAATTTGGTAACATTTCCAGCCTGATGAGCATCAACAACTGCTTTTCAGGAATCCACAAAAATCTTGTTTGTTCAAGCTATGGCACACTATCAGACATCTGTGATGTAAAGATTAGACTTTAATTATGAATGCCCAGAACTCTGTTGTTTAAATAAAGCAATACCTACCACACTTGCACTTGATTATCATCCCATTGCTTGAAACACCTAATATCCCCTATAAATGAACTGATAATCCTGGCAGTTCACATACAAATATGTAGCTTTGTATCATTTTCTTAATAAGGGAAGAAAATATAATGCTTTTGAATCATTCAGTTGATTTTTCTTTATCTAGTTATAATACTTGTATGGAAAACAGATCACAATTTAATTCAGAAACATTGAAAATTCAAAATAGCTCATTTTTTAAATTTTCAGAAGCTGTTTCTGGCCCCCACACTAAAATAAAAAGAAACATCGATTGTATGTTTTAAATTTTTAATTAGTATTTTTTTAAAATGTATGCCAAATGTATAACCTCTAGTCTCATCCCAATTTGGGGGAGTTAAATGGCATTAAATTCAACAGCACCAAAATTAGTAGTTTGTGTAGGAATATGAAAACCACTTTGGGTTTTGGAAGTCTGAAAGCCTCCAATTTTGTGGAAAGTCTGTTGGGCAACATAATTTGAAAGATTTCAGGGGAACTATTTCTACCAAGGGGATTGTTTCTACTTTAAATTGTTTGGTACTTTGTTTTCCAAATAGACAGATGAGACACTTTGCAGACTACACACAGTCCTCAACTTGTGACCACAATTGAGCCTAAAATTTCTCTTGCCAAATTGAAATGAATTTTGTCCCATTTTCCAAACTTTTTTTACACCAGTTAAATGAATCACTGCAGTTAGTTTAGTTAGTTAGTTTATTAGTTTTGTATGCCGCCCATTCCCGAAGGACTCCGGGCGGCTTACAATAAAAAACGGAAGGGGGATAAATAAGACAATGCAAAATTTAAAATACAACAACATTCACAATTAAAGTGGGGCTGGATACTTCAACAGCCCCAGGCCTGCCGGAACAGCTAGGACTTAGTAGCTTTACGGAAGGCCGGGAGGGTAGTAAGGGTCCGGATCTCAACGGGGAGGTCGTTCCAGAGGGCCGGAGCTGCAATAGAGAAGGGCCTCCCCCGGGGGCTCGCCAGCCCGCATTGGCTGGCAGAGGGAATCCGGAGAAGGCCTAGTCTGTGCGATTGAATCGGTCTTTGGGAGGTAATTGTTAAGTTAGTAACACATTTGTTGAGTGAACCTGGCTTCCCCATTGACTTTGCTTGTTAGAAGATTGCAGAAGGGGATCACATGACCCCAGAACACTGCAACTGTCATAAATATGAGCCAGTTGCCAAGCATCTGAATTTTGATCTTGTGACCAGGGAGATGTGGTGTAGTGGTCATAAGTATGAAAAACAGTCACGAGTCACTTTTTTCACTGCTGTTGTAACTTCGAGCAGTCGCTGAATGAACGGTTGTAAGTCAATGACTACCTATATAAAGTTTCTAGCTAGAACCCACTGGAAGCCTTGTTCTGCCTGTGCACCAGAAGGAAAATAACCTATGGAATAGTGTCGCACTTTTGATCGCTTCCCAATTTGTTCCATATGAGTTTGTCCAAGAGAATTTCCCAGTCAACTGGGTCTCAGTGTAAATTACTATAACAGGCTATTGATAAATATATAATTTATGTATTATATATTTATCAATAGTTAAATGTTCAACATATATATGGAGACATTTTCATAAATAGCCTTTTTTTTTTCCTGAGCATTTTAAAAATCTAGACAGGCAGGAGGTTATAACTCTGAAATGAAACTCCAAAATTAAACCAAACATGTAAAGTGAGTAATTTTACTTCTTGAAGTCTGATTATTAAAAGAAATAAATTGATACCTACAGGTGAAACTCGAAAAATTAGAATATCGTGCAAAAGTTCATTTATTTCAGTAATGCAACTTAAAAGGTGGAACTAATATATGAGATAAGACTCATTACATGCAAAGCAAGATAGTTCAAGCCGTGATTTGTCATAATTGTGATGATTATGACGTATAGCTCATGAAAACCCCAAATCCACCATCTCAGAAAATTAGAATATTATATGCAATCAATAAAACAAGGATTGTACATAGAAAAATATCGGATCTTTGAAAAGTATAAGCATGCATATGTACTCAGTACGCCGCATTGAGGCAGTAATTGCTGCAAAAGGGAACCAAACCAAGTACTGAGTACATATGCATGCTTATATTTTTCAGAGGTCCGATATTGTTTTATGTACAATCCTTGTTTTATTGATTGCATGTAATATTCTAGTTTTCTGAGATGGTGGATTTGGGGTTTTCATGAGCTGTAAGCCATAATCATCACAATTTTGACAAATCACGGCTTGAACTATCTTGCTTTGCATGTAATGAGTCTTCTCTCATATATTAGTTTCACCTTTTAAGTTGCATTACTGAAATAAATGAACTTTTGCACGATATTCTAATTTTTCGAGTTTCACCAGTAAGTGTTTAGTGACCAGATGCCCTTCCTGACACCTATGTGGAGTTCGCAGCATATATTTTCTCTTTATGCCCAAAGAGAGAAATATCTGCTGTTACCTAGAATCAAACTCTCAATCTCCTGATTACGAGGCAAGAGCTCCACCTCTGTTAAAATCCATTTATTTAAATCAAATTATAATTGTTTTCCCTCTTTGTTTTTTATTTTAAGAGATGCAAAAAATATGGCTAAAGATGTGAATGACACTCTGGTGGAAGTCTTCACCACTGAGAGAGGAGTTGATAAATTGGACGCATTGAAAATACTGGCTACATTAAGAGAAGAAAAACGATACCTGCAGGATATCTGGGCCTGAACATTAACTTTTTGAATTCATTTGACCAATGTAAACAACAATCTTTTTACATGCTTACTTCTGTCTGTAATTTTCTCTCAATTATTATTTGAACTGTTTTTCTAGGGAAATAATAAAGAGAAATACATCATTACCAAGGCATTTGTCACAGTACAAGTGGCTTTAAATAAATGGTGCTACTTATTTCCATCAAGATGGTGTTTTATTTTTCTCTGAAGTTGATCGATGTAACTTTGCCTTAAGTTTGAAAATATGGCATAGATGTTACACGTTTTCTTCAGCTATTAACAGATGGAGGGTTTTTAAAACAAAAACTATTGTATGCTATTTACAATATATAGTGTGTAAGAGATATTATTCATTCAAGAAGTCTAAACTTTCTGCTTTTGAAGAAAAAACTACAATGGATAATTACAGAAAAAAGTACTTTTTAATATGTACTTATTTATAGCTTATTTAAAAATACAGCTGGAACATTTATATTAATTGAATGATTTTTACTAAATGTACATCTAAACCAGAGATTGCCTTGGCTCCAGCCTTTTATTTTGGCAGTGCCCTCTTTTGGGAACAGGGGGAATAAATCTTTGGTTGACATGGTATAAATCAAATAATTTTCATGAAAATGAGCCCAATCCTGAACAGAATCAGCTACCACTTGATACAGGATACCTAATGCCCAGTTCTTGCCCAAATGTTTTATGAACAGTGTTTTGATATGAAGGAGAAAAAGCTATATTAAATTTCCTTCTCATCTAAATATGATCAATGAAATGGGCATGATTTAGTGTTGAAAAAATATATGAATATTTGAAACATTTTTCTTAATTTCACTTACAAAGCCCAGGTTTCTTAATTAGTGGCTGTAGGCATAGGGGTAATTGTTAGGAATATAATCTAACGGTTGGGTTGGCAATATATAAATCATGCAACAATGTTGTACCTGTTTCTTTAAATCATGCTATAAATGTGATTGGTCGCTGTTTCCTCAATTGGCCATAAGATGGAGCCAGAATCACTGTTAGCTGCTGATCTGATCTGAGTGTTTGGAAGCTGGCTGTTAGAAGTGCCGTATAGTGATCAGCGTGAGCTATTGTAAGTTTTGCAACTGCTAGCAAACTTTGTGTACCAGACTGTTTGTATGATTATGGACTATATTATTTGGATTATCCCTTAACTGAAAGACGTTGATGACTGACTGGACTCTGATACCTGTATTTCCAGCAAAGTAAGTCTATTGAAACTGCAGTGTCTCTGTATGCTGGTTTGTGTGTTCTCCAACACCATTCTCACAACGTTTCTCTGAACGCACTCGCTTTCCCAACGGAGAGCTTACCTAACAGTAATCACTAAGTACATTTTGCACAATACAGAACGCTTGGTTAGAATCAGGTTTTCATTGCCTTTGTGTGTTGCATGAACCTAGCCTGCTTGGCTAGCTGACCATTCGAGGTATTATGGAAACCAGGAAAAGGAACCACTTTGGTAATCCGGTAAAGCATGTTGTGTGAATAGTCTTTCATTGAATTTAGCTTTTAAGAGAAATAATGCACAAATAATTTCACATTTCATTTTACTTTTATTTTAAAAGGTGGCTGCTGCTTACTTCAAAAGTGATTTAAAAGTCATTCATTTTTCTACTGTAGTTCGGAATGATAGTCCCACAGTGACTTATCAAAACCCTTGGGTAAAGCTGCAAAATGAGAACTGGGTTGATTTGAATAAATTTAATCTTCTCCAAATATTCTGAAGTGTGATTGAATCAAACCCAGTGTTAGATAATATGCAAACTTACTGTTTTCAGTAAAATAAATTAAACTCTTAAGACAGTCTTTAAAAGCTTATAACTATTTTGGCTCTGTGTTGTCATATGATGATCACATGCTTCAGTATGAACCTCTCAGAGAGGTGAGCTTTAATGCCTGCAGAAGAAGCTTTTTGCTAAACATGCAAAGCAGTTTCAAAATCTTGCATTCTTTTTTTACTACTAAGGTTATTTTAAACAGAAGCAAGGAGAGACGATATTAAAGGAAGAGCTTCATTGCCGATACTCGGTTTAGGAGTTTTTAAAGATCTTAAACTGCAAATATGATGGCTGAGCATTAAAATCTACTAGCCCTTAATATAGGTTATAGATGCTGATGGCTGTGCCTATTTCCAGAAGTAATAAGTGTTTTTTTTTTCAGTGCTGGAGAGGATGCTTCCAATTATCTCCCAATTTCCTAGCATATTTCTAAGTAATAATCATAATATGAAGATAAGATAAAATGTCTCCCTTTTTTCTCCTTAAGCAAAATAACCAGGCCAATTAACAGCAAAGAAAATAGCCTCTTAAAATAGAAGCTGCACGACAAATAGGTAAATTTAAAAAATCTCAAAAAAAAAAAGATCTTTATGGGGTAATAAGGGATAAAAAAGAAGAAGTTTCAGAATCTTAGGTGTGATACCCTGATGGAAAAGTTAGAAGTGACAGCTTTGTTAGCAATCTGTTTATTTACAAATGTACAGGTTTGAAAGCAGTAGTCCACAAAGGTAGCATCAATTGCAAAAATAAGCGTTTCTGTAATATCCCCTTTTATGCAGGAGGCGCTTAAGAATCAGATCAATTCTTTTAATTTCCCAGTGATGTTATCGCTATAAATTCCAGAGTGCACAAAACCAAGACAAAGTCATGCAAAATAGCTTTTTAAATATGTAAGTGTCCTTCCCATACTTCCTAAAAGTATGGTTTATCCCAAACTTTTTATATAAGGCTATGCATTCCTACTTAGAGGTACTGTAAAAACCTATTGAATTTATTAGGACATACTTCCAATTATAGGGTTGCAGCTTAGGTTTGACTTCAGGAATTGTAAGGGATTGCCTTTTCCTAATAATGTTTTTTTTTCACTTGGATGGTGAAAGTCCTAATAACTCCATGACAGATATAAAGAGCACACCAGGGATCATAATCCAATTGTGTGTTGATAGAATTTCAGTTTGAGGGTCTTTTATTTCATTAGTTGCAGGGAAAAGTCTAAAACGTAAATGAGATTGGCTCTCTAAAATATTGTTCTGCTTACAAGCATGGAACAAATTTCTGGTAGCCTAGCAACTCTCATTAATTTCCATGTGATGACTAGGGAAAGAATAAGGTAAGGTTTCTTTCTCTTGCACTATGAAAAAACATTAAAACTTTATGGCTGATCTACAAAAACATAATTATCATTTCTAGGTCTTTCTCCTATAGCGGTGACAACAGTAGCCCACCATAGTTCAAGCAGTCCTCACTTTCACGCTATAATTGGGACCACCAACATTGTTGCTAAGTGATGCAAACATGAAACATAATTTGACTCCCATCCTTTTGTAAAATGAGACATGTGATCCAGAGGTGGGTTTCTACCAGTTCTCACCTATTCGGCAGAACCGGTTCGTCAAATCTACCGAACCGGTTAGAAGAGGTTCCACCAGTGGACCCGGAAAGCAGGCCACACCTACAGAAGAGGTTCCAAAAAATTTTGAAACCCACCACTGGTCCTCGGATATGATTATTCTACACTATCATGCTCATATTTGTAAAACTCAGGGCCTCTGTGAAAGGTAAGGATGACTACTACGTTTGTGGTGCAATCAGAACATTCCGTGTGTTGAAGTTGTTTTAACGCAAAACAAAGGTGCTTTTTAAAAAACAAGTTTACATCATATTCTTATGCATGCCAGTGCTGTGTGTGAGGTCATTTAAGGTGGTTCTGACAAGTGTCGTCGGCATCTTCATATCCAGTCACATGGGTGGCAAGCCACTCCCATTCGGCCACATGGGTGGCAAGCCACTCCCATTCGGCCACATGGGTGGCAAGCCACTCCTACAAAGGAGGCCACACCCACAGAGTAGGTTCAAACCATTTTTGAAACCCACCACTGATGTGATCTCTGGCTTAAATTTCAAGCTATGGTCATGAAGCAAATCCCAGCAGTCATCATGTGTGAGGTCATGTGACTGCAACTTCCTGCCAGCTATCCCATTAACTTTTGTTTGCTCAAAGCCTCCGTGAAGGTTGTAAATGGCAGTCTCGTGATTGCAGGTGCTCAATCATCGTAAATGGGCATAAATTCCAAGCACGTGACCATGGGGACACTCCAAGGCCTGATTGTAAATCTTCCATTTTTCACAACTGCTGTAACTTTGAATAGTCACTGAACATGTAATCAACAACTACCCATAAATCAGTTCTTCCTTATCTAGTTCTACCATACCAGTGTGTGTGTGTGTGTGTGTGTGTGTGTGTGTCCTTTCCGCACGTGGAGTTTGGCAGAAAGGACCATGCAGGAGTGAAACAGAGATGGAGAGCTATACAGTGATGGTGATGATTGCATAAAGGTTTGTGCATATTCTGAAAAGGACTGCCCCTTGTTTTTCACCCAGTGATCTGAAGGGAAGAGAGGCTGGATAGATTGTTTTCAGAGATATGTGGAGTTAAGAACCCAAGTTTTTAAGCTTAAATATGGTCCTTTCCCATTGGATGAAAAGGGAGAGTAGTAGTTTTGCTGCAAATATAAAATATATTTTACTGCATTTTCCACGTTTAATGAAAGTTTTGTAATACAATCAGGGCCGGATTTAGATGAAAAGAGGCCCTAGGCTATTCCACTTATGAGGCCCTTTCACCTCCCATTTTTAAGTTTGTAAATTACATGAGAGACAATAAAATACATCATTACTGTGAGATATATCAATATATATCAATATATATAGCTGGCCTCCCGACGGAGGGCGGCTCTGCTCTGCGGCAAAGGCAGCGAGGCCAGCCGCCTCCCCTGCTGCGCTCAGCTGCCCGGCTCGGCCCCCTCGCCCTCACCTGCCTGGCCGCTGGTGGGCTCCGTGTCGACGGGGCGGCTACTGGGAGCGGCCGCGCCGCTTGCCCGACCGCCGGTGCGGAGAACGTGGGCGGGCTTCCCAACTGCCGCGGCGCTGGAACGATCTTAACCAATACATTTTTATGTTTGTTTATTAGTCATATGCATAGAATTTCTCCTTATTTTCGGTTCAGTGTTTTAGTGTTCACTGTTTTTAGAATAGTGTAATTTTAATTTTGCTAACAATTTGAATGTAGGCCCCTCTTGATCTTGAGGCCCTAGGCTGAAGCCTAGTTAGCCTATAGGAAAATCCGGCCCTGAATACAATTCTGTTTGAGATGCTTGTTTTTCTTCTACAATATTCCTAAATCATAAATTCTGTCAATGTAAGCTGGGTGGGCCAGGGGAAGAGGCTTTGCTAGGGAAAATACTCCCTATTAAATTTAATTATTTTGTGAGTTAATTTCCCTTACTGGATTTCCCTTGCTTTGAGTGTAGAGGTGTGAGTTTGCTGCCCAATATAAGCAGCAGGAATATGAAGGAAGAAAATGCAATATTTTCTACAGCATGGAGAAGATCTGACCGCCCTTTAGGTGAATTTTCAAATCTGAATATTAGCATTTCTGTTAGCGCAAAGGTGTCCAAACTTGGCAATTTTTAGACTTGTGGACTTCAGCTTCCAGAATTCTCCAGCCAGCATGGGTGGTTGAGGAATTCTGGAAGTAGAAGTTCACAAGTCTTAAAGCTGCCAAGGTTACATTCTTATGGTAGACCATAAATGGCCCTTGGTGGATCTCTACAACTTCTGATTATGGGTGAAAACTGCCGATATTTTCCTGATGGAATAGTGGTGGCTACAAGCAAACATACCATGGAGAAAATTAACTGCTGCTTTTCCAGAAGCATCCTTAATCCTCCACAGTTCTTGACATTAATCCATTGTGTGTTCTAACCTACTCTGCCCTCCATGAAGCCTATTATTTCATGGAGAGGAAGATTCTGCTTCTTCCTGATACACAAAGCCTAAGATGTCCATAGGATCAGAAGAGAACTGGGCAACCAAAGTAGGAGTTAAGACAATCCTTTTCATGGCACTTGTTAAACTGCACACAATTAGAAGATTTCAAATGCTACACTAGCACTTATGTTTAAGAGCCGAGGTGGCGCAGTGGTTAAATACAGCACTGCAGGCTACTTCAGCTGACTGCAGTTCGGCTGTTCAAATCTCACTGGCTCAGGGTTGACTCAGCCTTCCATCCTTCCGAGGTGGGTAAAATGAGGACCCGGATTATTGTTGGGGGCAATATGCTGACTCTGTAAACCACTTAGAGAGGGCTGAAAGCCCTATGAAGCGGTATATAAGTCTAACTGCTATTGCTATTGCTACTATCAAACATTAATAAACATCTTTATTTGTAGAGAGCCAAGGAGGTGCCCGGAAACAAATATTCATAAGCTGTTATGTAAGCAAAAGTGACAAAAAAATACCTTAAATGCTAAGACTTGGTGGAGTTGAAGGGGGGTGTGTGTGTGTGTGTGAAAGCACAAAGCATCTTGCAAGATTCTATTATTGCTGCCTACCAATAACATATAGTATCACTGTTTGTGTCGGATCTAATTGATGGACACATTTTTTTCTTTAGATACACAATTTCTGATTGACAAAAAAAGCTGACAAGTTTTCATTTGTGGCCCCAGCCCTGTTCACTTGTTCAGTTTACAAAAACTGCCTCTCCCCATATATAAATGCAACTTTGCAATTGTATGCCCACTATTGATGGGCAGAAATCATTCCCCTTGTGTCAGGAAGTGTACCTCCACTAGACCGATTAGATCCCACAGATTAGGCCTCCTCCGAATTCCATCCGCCAGCCAGTGGCGACTGGCGACTACCCGGAGGAGAGCCTTCTCTGTGGCTGCTCCGACCCTCTGGAACGAACTCCCCGTGGAGATTCGAACCCTCACCACCCTCCAGGCCTTCCGCAAAGCCCTTAAAACCTGGCTGTTCCGACAGGCCTGGGGCTAAAGAGCTGTTGCCCCCGTCTTGAATGGTAGGACTGTCGTGTGTTTTAAATTATGCATTGTTGTGTCGTTTTTTAATTTTTTGTCTGTATCCCCCTTCCCTGGTTTGAGTTGTGAGCCGCCCTGAGTCCCCTTCGGGGGAAAAGGGCGGCATATAAATATAATAAACAAACAAGGAAGGAAGGAAGGAAGGAAGGAGGCCTTTTTCACTGAGGTAAAACTGCCACCCACAGTTGAATTCAACCTGGTTGGATGGTAGGAAAAGAGATGACCGCAGACCCTCATTTTCAAGTGCAAGACATGTAGCCAAGAGAATATAAGTGTAAAAGATGCAGCCTCTCATTTGATGCATCCTTAAGGGAGTGAAAATTATTTTAGGGTTTGTGGGCCAACATATTGGGTACAAGCCAGGGGTGCGTTTCAACCGGTTCGCGGCGGTCCCTGCGAACCGGTTGGTCGCCGAACCCGGAAGTAAGTAACTTCCGGGAACGGCGAAGGGCGCGCCCGCCCGCCTGCGGTCCTTACCCGGTTTTGACGAGTTCTGCGCTTCCACGCATGCGCAGGACGCATACAGCTCCTGCGCGATCGTCCAGGAGCAGCTGGAGCGTCGCACAGATGCTAGTATGCATGCGTGCACCGCGCACGTGCACGAGGACGCCGCCGGCCCCGTTCCAACCGAACCGGTTGGAACGGGGCGAGAAACCCACCCCTGGTACAAACCCTATGTTCTAGGAACAGAATAGTTGAATTATTTGTTAAAGACAGTGATATCTCTATGGATAATGTTGCCTTGTAGTGAACTGGTTCAAAACAGCTTGCTGTTTCCCCCGGCTGATACTAAATATGCCAAGAGAAAAATAAAATTTATATACAAGTAAGCACTTTATTTATGTGCTTATGACAAAGTTCACTTACTGTATAACACAATACTTATGTCTACTCAGAAATCACTCCCGCAGTGCACTGGACTTATTCCCTGGCAAAAAAGTAGAGGGTTACAATCTTGAAGCATCAAATTATAATAATGGTTTGCTTAATACACGTCACCATTTTACATTTTAGCTTGATTTTTAAAACCGTATTAAAAATAGAAGCACTTGTGCTTTTCCATCTGCTCTTAAGAAAAGCAGGGCAAAAAGCAGGAATGGATCTGCAGGCAGGCACAAGCCATCTGCTGAAATTAAGAAAGGCTCTTCAAGATGAAGGGACCTGTTTATAAGGTCTATTTCGTAGAAATAATTTACCATTTCTAAACATTAGGTAAGATTGGTCTATAGTAATTATTATGGAGAGTTTAGACTTGATTTGCAGTCAAGCTGGGAATTGAAACTGTGTAGGTTTCCATTTGTGCTCAGCAAAGAAAGCCACTCTTGTTGTCATGTGTCTCTTAGGATTTACAGTAAAGATGGGATCTTATCCTGGATTTAATCTCGGCAAATGGAGTCTTCAAATTGAAATGCAAAGATGATCATTACTTTTCCGGATTAGCTTCCATAAATGAAATCATTCAGCAAGTTCAAGGAATTAAACAAGTTATTCTTTTTTACAATTTTATTTTTGTTTGTAGGAATATACTCTGAAGGGTGTTTACCTGTTTTTGATATAGTAGCTAAATGGATATTCATTGCTTATTCATGGCAGCTGTTTTTATAGTTTAACTTTTTATTTTCATTTCTTTTAGAGATTGGAGGGCCATTTGGCTTGTGATGAGGGTTGTTCTTGTATATATTTTCAACACATCTCATTCACTGGGATTATAACTATTTCTTTTTAGTTTTTAAAAATTTTCCGTCCCATTTTTTTAATCATGATAACTCCATTATCATGGAGTTTTTAGTTCCTAAATAGGATGTCTCTCTTTTTTAAATTCCTTGGTTATGTGGTTCCTTGGTTCCATGTTTTTTTAAAAGTATGTTGTCTTTATCATGGAATGTAAAAAAATATATATCTTAGATGGACGTTTAAAAAACAATTACTTGCCAAATGGAAAAAAATATTAAACAACGGCCCCTCCACCATTCTATATTCTTCTATACAAGAGATATATTTTATTCAAAAGATGTCTTGATCAAGTATTTATTATTGGAAATTCAAAATCTACCAAGGCAGAATTATTTAAATCAGCAAAACTTCAAAATTTGTGGTGATCTAGATCCTTTTCAATAGTGGCATTTAAAAGTTTTAACAACCACATTATGTTTTCTTTATATAATAATTTATATTCATTAACTCAATAAGTACCATCTAAACATTTTACGAAGTTTTTATTTTTATTTTAGTGGCGGATAATTAAGGCTGGGGATTTCAATAAAATTTGGGGCCTTTTGCTGGCTCATGATGATACCCTTTCAACTAAATTTAGTTCTGAAAGTTGGAGGTGGAAATTTAATTTGGTGAATAAACAATAAACGTAAATACAATACAGCAGAATTTAGAAAGTGGGGGATATGCTCTCCTAGGGAAACATTAAAAAAAACAAGGGGTACACGGAAAGTTTTTGGGGAAATTATTAGTGTAAAAAATACAAGAATGTAATTTTCAAATGAAATTATAATGGCCTAAAATATTCAAGGGAATAAACAATTGAATGGCAGAGAAGAAGACAGAGTTTTGCAAAACAATTTACTCTTTTGAAAGATAGAGAGCTAGCCTGTTTCTTTAGAGTTGTAATAGAAAGATTGAACAATATTATTCCATATAGAATGTTTAGGGCTGAATTTAAGAAATGTGGTTGTTTGAAGTTTGATATGTCTTAGAGTAAGGTTTTTTGTTGCTGTTTTGGTTTCACTTTTGCAGGGTTTTTTTGCCCTTTTTCTTTCAGTTTATAAATGCAACAAAAATATAAAACACAGTTTGTCAATTTCATAATGAACATTCCAGATGGATCCTTACATACAGGCTGAAAACTGGTGCCCAAGATGCAAGTACCTTGTTTGGTACAGAATTCTATCTATGCCAATATCATGCAGAATTCAGTGAGCCCTTATTTATTTTTTATGAATCGTCCCATCCTGACCGATTGAAACAAACAGTGCCTGCCTATTTCTAGATTTTGCTATGTTGTTCTTCTGCTCCTCTGTGGCACATGCCGCAACTTAGCTTGCACCATGATGGCTACCAGCTTCTTTAGGACACACTGCATCAACATCCTAGTCTGGCATGGAGAATGAAGTTCTTAAGGCCTCTGCTGCTAAGAGTAATTTCATTCAATAATCTGTTATTTTCTTGGTTTTGGCTTCCCATTCATGGAAGAATCGTCTCTTAGGCAAATGAGAATGCTGCATCCAGAAGGCAGGCTATGGCCCTTCCAATATATAACTGAGAAACTGAAGAGATGAATTAGTAAGATGGTAGCAAGCCTCAAAGTATCCTCCCCCAGACATTTCATTTCTTGCCTGTATAATTCCAATGTACAACACAATACAAATATTGCATTACCAAAGTTGTTTCTTTACTGCAAGATTGTACCAACACAACTGAGTGCTTTTTTGTTGTGTTAAAGCTGGCAACAACATGGTATTAACAATTCGATATTCACACAGAGGGTTCACATCTTGGAGACCCATATGAAATTAGCAGATGCCTTTTTAATATTCATCGTAGTGATTCAAATCTGTAAAATAGGCATTGGAATACGCTTTTGCAGTGAGATGTGGATTGAAGTACTTGTTTTGTTCTTCTAGGATGAGATTATTTTTATTAAATGCCTGGGAAAAGAATAAGGAAAGGAAAAGAGTAAATTCTCATTAAAATAAATGAATATTTATGAGGTGCAGTGAAGAGGAGAGAACGAAAAGCAACATTATGGTGGAAATTTGGGAATATGAAAAAAGAAAAAGGGAACTCAAGTAAAAAGATATAATCAAATAAAACAGGAAGTGGTTTAAAAACAATTATTTTGTTGACATTTTGTTGTCAACATTTGTGGGCAACTTGAAAGAACAAAGTTTGAATAATGTGACAAATAATTGTTGAAAAATATATAAAACAGATGATGAGGAGGAAACCATAACTTACATCACGTTAACATTTTAAAGATTTGAGCACCACTAGAGATGCCACAGAATTTGCATACCAGACTCCGTATGACATGACAGATGGCTTTGGAAGTCAGCTAGCATAATCAGGATATGAAAAGTGCTTTAAAGTGCTGCCATATAATTGAAGAGAAGTTCTGCCTGATCAAGTCTAGAAACAGAATCAGTTCTAATGCTGGTTCTATAGTTTGCATTAAAACTGTGCCTTTATGTATACTAAGAACACACTTACTTTTTGGAATTGAGAGTCATGCTTAATACTCTGCATGGTATACCTGAGGTCATTCTGCCAAAAATAGGCATGGCTAAAACAAAATTCAAATAATTGAATAAAATTAAATGCACTGAAAAAGCTCAGTGAATTATGTAAATATGTTCATCTGTCACATAAAAATTAGAATTCTGGAGAATCGTGGGGTTGACTGTAACATTGGAACTCTAGCTGTGTCCCTCCTGAAACAGCCCATAGTAATTAGCAATGGAATTTGTCTATCTATGTTTGACAACACATGGCCACTATTGGTTCCTTACCTTAATGGCATCTACAGAATCATACTTGTCGAGTTTGTTGAGGTGATTGGTGATGTTGGTGTTCAGAGGTGCTGGGGATACTGGATGAATGACGGTGGCATCATGAGACTGCTGTTGATATCGCTGGCAATAAGTGTAGACCAGAAGAGTCAGAAGGCACCCAAGAATTGAGCTACTCAACCCCACAGCAGTCATGTGGAACAGATTAAATTCTACAAATCAGATGAATGAGAAAATAAAATCAATACCTTATTTAGTTTAAATGTTATAATTTTTGTATATTGCTTATTTCGGGAGCAAAGTAAAATACTAAATTTTATATTAATTTGTTCTGACCCCCACCTCCGTCCAGTAACGAATGCTGAGACAAGGTTAACTAGAATATACTTTAATAGAAGACACCAAAACTTCGATGGCTGAAAGCCAAGCAGAACAAACAGATAAGGACCTTGGCAGCAACTCAGACAAACCTTGGCAGCAATCCAGCAAAACAAAAGTTTTCCAACTTTTAGTCAATGCGTTAACTTCTGCAAAGAGGGGCGTGTGCACAAGTAGCCTTTTTATAGTCTGGAGAGGAGCCTAATGACCACCAGCTGAGTGCAATTACCTCCTGTAATTGCATAATTGTTCCTGACGCCTACTATGGCGTGCATCCAGGAACAACTCACTACTGGCAACCAGCTCACTCTCCCTTGTCTCCTCCCCACTGGTCCAAGGCTCAGGTGCCTCCTGGTGGCCAACCAGCCTCTCTGTGCCCTGCTCAGAGTTGGAACCCTGTCTAGGGTCCTACACATCCTCCAGAGTTGACTCATAGAGCCCCTCGCTGTCGGAGTCTGGTGGCAGCTCCAACGGCTCCTGCTGGGCCACAACATTAATTACAGAATTCTGCTTTCTGAATTTCCTGTCAGATATATTTTTAGAGCAGAACAAGTTTGCAAGGCCACCACAATTATATGGACACCTAGTTGATATAGTGGTGAAGGTGCTGGCCTAGAAACTGGGAGACTTTGAGTTCTAGATCTGCCTTAGGCATGGAAGCCACTGAGTGACTTTTGGGCCAGTCATTCTCTCTCAACACAACTACCTCAGAAAGTTGTTGTTGTGGGGGAAAAGGAAGCAAGAGTATTAGATATGTATGCTGCCTTGAGGTAATATATAAATGAATAGTTTGGATAAAATAATAATACCAATAAAAACCCCACATGGAGTTGGTTAAGATCAGGAGTGTTAAAGCAACTGAAGGCATTATTTTAGCATCTCAAGAACAAGCTTTATCAACTGACTATGTGAAGATGAAAATTCAAATGTAAAACAACAGCAAATGCAGACTTTGTAGTGGAAAACGAAACAACTGATCATTTGATCAATGGCTACAGCAAAATTGCACATATCGACTACCATCAGCATCATGACTGAGCTACCAAAATTATTCATTGAAATCTTTGCCAGAGATTTGGATTCAAATGCAGTAAAAACAACTGGGACCATCAAACGTTATAACCACTTGTGATCACCCTCTCAACTTGGCAAGCCTTGCAGAATATCTTAATTTATTCATGGTAATGATAGTGAAATAAGCAGGAAAGAGTCAAGCTGTAGTGAAAGAATTAATCCCAAGTCTAAAGAAACACAAGAAAGAATTATTTACTATGCCTTCGCTGTTGCTTATAATGCCACAATCAAAAGATTCCCAATGGTACCCAGCATAATCTAACATGAATAGCGAATGGTACAATAATACTGACATTCTGACAAGTCAACAGACACACTGAGATAAATCCCATCTAGATACCATTTAAAACATAATCAAAGAACAAGGAAGGAAACCCAAATCCCAGATCAACTCTCCATAGCAACCATCACCCAGATAAGCAGCAAACAGCCCCAGACAAACAATAAGGGAAGAAGCAACACCCTAATCAGGGAACCATTAAGGAAGAAATTACATCCCAATAAGACTGGCAAGGTAAACCACTATGCATAAACAATGTGCAAACTTCATTTTTCCATTTACAACAATGATATCGGGTCTCCTGGAAATGAAAAGTCTGCAAGAAAATAACCAAGCTCAGAGCATGCAAAAAGCCCAAGTGTTAAATACTGCATCACATCTATTCTCCACTAATGGAGCACAGGAGAGTCACAGAAATTTGAAATGTGCAATTCCAGTCTTGGCTGGTTTAAGAAAAATAGAGCAAACACTCATGAAAGTGTTTGAGGGTGGAAAAAGATGAATAATTATCACAAATAGGACAAAAGGGAAAAATCTTACCACCACATCTTTTTTCTTTCATACTGCTGGTTCTTGCAACAGTTACATCTACAATAGTAAATAACTGAATTAACAGCTGAATAGTAAAGAATGTCTAAGTAAATATCATTTGACTGCAAGCAAATTATTCCTCAAAAGATACCTTAAGTACGCAAGTTGTTAATTTGCCAGAACAATAATGCACTCAAATCCAGTAAGGACAGTAGTGGTGGTGGTGGTGGTGGTAGTATAGTAGTAGTAGTAGTAGTAGTAGTAGTAGTAGTAGTAGTAGTAGTAATAATAATAATAATAATAATAATAATTATTATTATTATTATACAATTGTATCACAGCAGCCAGTTGTTTCTCCGGATTTGGCATTGGTTACTAGTCGGGCCCCACCCAGGGACCTAGGACGTCGTGACGTATTTTCGTAATATGCGTGCAGAGCCAAGTAGTGTGGCTTTTTGCATTTGACTGATGGTGATTTTGTCAATTTTTAACTGTTTCAAATGTAATTCCAGTGCTTTTGGAATAGCACCCAGTGTGCCAATTACCACTGGAATTACCACTGCTGGTTTGTACCATAGTCGTTGAATTTCGATTTTTAAGTCCTGATATTTTGCGATTTTTCCATGTTCCTTCTCGTCGACCCTGCTATCACCTGGTATTGCGATGTCTATGATTGTGACCTTATTTTTCTCAACCAGTGTGATGTCTGGTGTATTATGCGCCAGTATTTTGTCCGTTTGTATACGGAAATCCCACAAGATCTTGACCATCTGATTTTCGGTGACTTTTTCAGGCTGATGTTCCCACCAGTTTGTTGCTGTTTTAATATTATAATTTTTGCACAAATTCCAATGGATCATTTGTGCTACTGAATTGTGCCGCAATTTATAATCAGTCTGCGCAATTTTTTTACAGCAGCTGAATATGTGATCAACAGTTTCATCAGCTTCTTTGCAAAGTCTGCATTTGGCATCATTAGAGGATTTTTCGATTTTGGCCTTAATGGCATTTGTGCGGATAGCTTGTTCTTGCGCAGCCAGGATTAGTGACTCTGTTTCTTTCTTTAATGTACCTGTTGTTAACCATAACCAAGTTTGTTCAATGTCCACTTTAGCTTTTATTTTTTCCAGAAATTGGCCATGCAGTGCTTTGTTCTGCCAACGCTCCATTCTTGATTTTATCACATCTTTTCTGTATCCTTGTTTCGTCTGTTGGGTCTTCAGTAAATTTTTGTTCTTTATTTCGATTAATAGATGTTCTTGACTTTCTTTTAAATAATCAGCCAGTGCATGTTTTTCTTCTTCAACTGTTTGCTTCACTTGTAATAATCCTCTGCCACCTGATTTTCGGGGCAGATATAATCTATCAGTATCACCACGTGGATGTAAACTGTAGAGCATTGTCATTAGTTTCCTGGTTTTTCGGTCCAAAAGGTCCAAATCAGCTTGTGTCCAGTTAACTATACCAGCTGTGTATCTTATAACTGGTATTGCCCAGGTATTTATGGCCTTGATTGTATTTCCACCATTCAATTTAGATTTCAAAATTTTCTTAATTCTGTTGGTGTACTCTCGCCTGACAACAGTTTTTACTTCTCCATGCTTGATGATGATGATGATTATTATTATTATTATTATTACAACATTATGTTGATTAAAATCCAGCGAAACAACTGGCCGCTGTGATACAATTGTATAATAATAATAATAATAATAATAATAATAATAATAATAATGCCTAACCCAGGTTCTTGGGAGGATTTGATAGGAGGATCACATCTGCCTGATTTTGCAACCAATCATAATAATTTTATTAAAGTGATATTCCATACAGTAAGGTTTTTCAACTGTGGTAGTTTGAAGAGCTGGCTAGGGAATTCTGGGAATTGAAGTCCACACATCTTCAAGTTGCCACGACTGAGAAACACTGCTATATAGCAATATCAGCAGAATGTAAATCCACCAGTTGATGGATTTAAATCATCAACTGGGCTGGCAGGTACATTTGGGATGATAGGGAAAGCTAAAGAGCTATAAGTAATGCATCCTTGTCTCTTCCTCCAGCTTCATCTTACTGAACAGAGACAAGCCCTTAATTCTTCATTTTAGACATATCTTAGTCTACTTGCAGCAAGCATGCAGCTACCTAGCCATCGTTATTCAGGAATCATATCAGGGTATCATCCATGCTTGCTCTTACCTGGTATGAAATTGGAATCAGAATCACACGGCTGACTTTCAGTCGTATTCCCAGAGCACTGCTGACCCACAGGAAATAAAACATCACACTGGCGAGTACGGACCTGGACACCAGATACATCGCAGCTTGACCAATCTGACCAGTCTGACCAACTATCTGCAAGAGACAAAAATCAACAGCACATGAAGGGACCATCAGTCCACCCTGCACTCCTATCCCAATCTTCAATCTTTTCCATTTTTAGCATGTTAACCTGTTCTGACCCCCCTCGTCCCACACCAACACACACTCCGAGCCAAAGATAAGTTACGGCATTTAATTAACAGACAGACAGGTCCTTGGCAGCAAACTGGCACAGATAAGTCGTGGCAGCAATCCAGCCTGTCAAGCTCACAATTCCAAGCTCACATTAGTTCCTGCGTTGACTTCTGCAAGAGGGGCATGTGCACAAGCAGTCTTTTTTATAGTCTGGAGAGGAGCCTAATGACCACCAGCTGAGTGCAATTACCTCCTGTACTTGTGCAACTGTTCCTGACGCCTAATAACTCTTCAGTGCTGGGCAACCAGGAACCACTCACTACTGATTTCTGGATCACACTCCCTTGTCTCCTCCCCACTGGTCCAAGGCTCAGGTGCCTCCTGGTGGCCAACCAGTCTCTCTGCGCCCTGCTCGGAGTCAGAACCCTGTCCAGGGTCCTCCACGTCCTCCAGAGCCGACTCATAGGGCCCCTCGCAGTCGGAGACTGGTGGCAGCTCCAACGGCTCCTGCTGGGCCACAACATTAACCTGACTCTGCAAGGACAATCAATGCACTGGAGCAATTATTATGTTTTAGACCAGAGGTGTCAAACTCGTGGCCTGTGAGCCAGATGTATCACATGCCTACCTCCATTTTAACAAAGGGGGGGGGAGTTGTGATATATCACATGACAACAACGTGATGACGCGAGTTTGACACCCCTGTTTTAGACCAACATTATGTTGATTAAAAATGTGCAAATTTTTTAAAAATGCAGTTTACATCAAATACTACATCTTTTGGGTGTTCTTTGTTGGATCTCAATGGATCAGCAATATAAACCTACTCTAAAAGGGAACAAATGAAGCTCTCAACCACTTTTTTCTGTTCAAAAATTTTCTGGTACCCACCCCTTACATCCTTAGAGAAACAGAAGGGAGACAGATGGTGGAGGAGCATATACAGAAATTCTGTCGACTCTAAATTAAAAAACCTTTAGCTTTTGGGAAATAGAATACACCAGAATTAAGGGTTACATACATACATTCATACATGTCACTTAAAGGTGGAACAGTTATTAATCTTAATTTCCTATCACGCATCTTGTTCTTGTTCCACATCATTGGGAGCTGCTATTGATGGCAAAGAAGTGCTGAAAATGACATCGTGATCATGCAGAATTTGAGAGTTTATCAGTTCTGGACAACTGGGGAGAAGCTAATATGGGAAGCACTGTCTGCTCTTATTGAGTGTAAGGTGTAGTTTTAGCCAATCCTGACTGGGAAAGATTGAAATTGGAAACTAAACTTCTGGACAAAGCTGGTGAATAAATGATAAAAGTGGGGAGGATAAAAGTGGGGAAGAGTGCCCATCTTCTTTTTGCCTTACAACTTCCCTCTCCCCCAGTTATAGATATATCTTCCGTTCAGTCTTCTTCCTCTTAGCACCCGGGGTTTTAGCATGGCAAAAACATTTCAAAGGTTTTACAAAACGAGGCTGACACAATCACCAGCTAATGCAAAGGGATAACAATAGCATTAGGCTTATATACTGCCCCCATAGTGCTTTACAGTTGAATTACTTAGGAATGGAAAAGGCAAAACCTGCAAATGTAAGTGGGAAATATAGCTAAGCAAAGGACTGGTCTGACCACTGTTTTCCATGTGGCTGCTAACTGGAATTAGACAACTCATCCAGTTTGCAGAGAACCGCTGAGTTTTCTGCTTCAGCTTTTTATGAATGAAAACATGATTTCCACCTTGTATGCTATTTTTTTTGTTGTTGTGGCTAATTCCATTCTGAGAAATCTTCACAGCAAGTCTACATGGATTGTGTGGCTCAACAGTGAGTACGAGAGCAATACAATGGGCTCATAGAGCAGGGCCCAAGCTAGATGAACAGGTGAGGACATCATACCAGGCCTATCCCAATGGGGTGAATGAAACCTACTTCTAGATTCCCCACCAAGATTTGAAGCTGGATTGGAATGCTAGATCTGGTTCTATATTCCTACACCACCTAACTTATGGCTTTAGGTAAGCTAAAAGATCCCAGCATTATCTTTCTCAGTATAACATGGCTATAAAGGAAAACCAATGTAGAAACAGCAAATAATTCTGAACATGCTGTTGGAAAGATCTTCCTGTAGAGATCCGGACCCTTACTACTCTTCCGGCCTTCCGTAAAGCTACCAAGACCTGGCTGTTCCGGCAGGCCTGGGGCTGTTGATGGGTATCCAGCCCCACTCTAACTGTATGCATGTTGTGAAATTTTAATAATTTGTATTCTTATTTTCTTATTTTAAATTTTATATGCTTGTTTTGTCTGTGAGCCGCCCAGAATCCCAAGGGAGTGGGCGGCATACAAATGTCAATAAATTCAAATTCAAATTAATTTAATCTAATTCTTAACAATGTCTGTTCTACAACTGGCAAGGAAACAAACAGGATGTTTCAAACCTGGGCATTTTTTTGTATTGCAAAGTGCTTCTTCGGTGTGGAGCCCTAAGCAGATGTCGCCTCCATAAGCCGGTGCTGGGTTTGTACAGGAGCGAGTCCTCATATAATGGCCACTTCCACAAGTAGCGGAGCACTTGGACCACGATGACCAACAGGACCAGCTTCCGTCAACTAGGAGCAGAAGAACAGGGCTGTTATTTTGTTGTTTCTCAAAGAGCAGATAAGCACATTCATTGTCTTCTAGTTTACAACTGCACAATCTAGACCGCTGCACCAAGTTCAAAGCCACAAGCCCACAAACACAAATATATATATATATACTTAAGAATATATATATATTCTTAAGTATACCTTTCTAGAAAGGTAATTCAATTATGATAAGATAGGAGAAAGCCCAGAGCAATGCCAATGCTGCCACTTCCAAATGGGAAGTATTAGAGAGCCGAGGTGGCGGAGTGGTTGGGGTGCAGTACTGCAGGCCACTTTAGCGGACTGTGATCTGCAGTTCAGCAGTTCAAATCTCACCGGCTCAAGGTCGACTCAGCCTTCGATCCTTCCGAGGTGGGTGAAATGAGGACCCAGACTGTGGGGGCAAGTTTGCTGACTCAATTTGCTAAACAAAATTTGTAAACCGCTTAGAGAGGGCTGAAAGCCCTATGAAGCGGTATATAAGTCAAATAAACAAATAAACAAATAAACAAATAAACAAATAAACAAATAAACAAATAAACAAATAAATAAATAAATAAATAAATAAATAAATAAATAAATAAATATCACAATAGCTATGCTGAAATGTGGTATGAATGATTTTCTACATTTCTGCCCTGCGGCAATCCAGAGACTCCTGATGGTTTACATAGAGTATAAAGTAAAAAACCCATGTTATCGTAACTATAAAAGCAGTAAAACAATGACACCACCCATATGGAAAACTGCAAACAACATAAATGAAAACGGCATGCTAAAATCAAGAGAAGACCCTCCAGAACAACTGTTTTTAAAAGCTTCTGAAACATTCACAAGCAGGGGGGGGGGGGGGGGTAGCCTGATTTCTGCCTGTGAGGCTGTTCCACAGCATCGGCACTGCCATAAACAAAACAGCAACTTGTCTTTTATTTATTTAATCAATCATATTTATAGGGCAGCCTAAGTCAACCAACACTGGGCAGTTTAAAGCAAAAACAGGCGACATAAATCCTCCACTAGTAAGATCAGATAAAAAATGACAGAACTCAAAAAGGTTCAAGGTTTGATTTAAAAAAAAAAAATGTGTGCAAAACACAATTCCTTATCCCAGGGTTTGGAGAAATATCCAAGTCTTCAAATTTTGCTTAAAAGACAATTAAGTCTGGGATAATTATGAACCTCTGTGGGAATACCAGAGATTAAAAGCAAAGTCAAAAAACTCAGGTTATCTTCACACTTCACCGCACAAGTACACCTCCTCATGTCTTGGTAGTCGCAATTACCACCACCCATGAAGTTTTATGTTTCCAAACATGAATTCAGTCCCATCCAAGCACTCTTTGAAAACAGGAGAAGCAGCTGAGAACTTGCAAAAAGCTTGAGCAGGTCATGGAAGAACAGGAGAGTTTGGAGAGGGATTTTGGCAGGGGAGAAACACTCTGACTGTCCCTTCCCAAATCACGGTCACAATTTCAGAAGTGAAATCAGTTACTGGGCAAAGAAGTCAAGGCTCTGTCTTCTGAAACAGTATCACATCTTTTAGTTGAACTAGTCATAAAGAAGGAGAATATAAAATTACAAGTAACTAGTATAGAAGGAGAAGGCCAACAGGGAAGGGGGAATTTTCCAGATTACTTTACATAGTGTCAAATATGTAACTATTTGCCTTTTGGAGAACTCTTGGTGCAATAAATTCCAAGTTCTCAGAGAGCAGATGCTTTTCCTTGAGACTATAGCAGCTGAGATAAGGATGCTCAGACAACCAGATAGATTAGATGAGATTTATGGGATGCGATAAACTTTGTCCCACTCTGACAATGACAATCCCTTGTTGTCAGGCTGACGGGGAGTTTTAGAGAAGGAGGGTATCCCTTCAAGGATATCCCTTTTAGAATTTTGGCTGCCACACTTTCTCTTATTTCATTATGTTGTTTCATTAGTATAGTTGATGGGAGGGGGGAATAGACAGGAGTAGGATTGTTGAATGTGTTGTTGTCATTCTTTTCTAGAAGATCAAGGTCATCTTTTGTCTCTGCACCTTTGCACCTGACTGGAAGCAGCTGGGTGTAGTTGGAAGCGTGGAAGAAGAAGATTGGACCCTGTGATGGATTTGTAGGTGTGGGGACAAGATCATGAACTTTCAACTGGGTGGGAATCTGATGTAACATCCAGAATTGGGATTACACAGATGTGCTAAGATGTCTGATTTATTAAATTGGAACTTTAAGGATCGTTTTGCCTTGGACTCTGATTTAATTCTACATGATACTTGGAACGCTGACACCCATATCCTCTCATTCCAAAGATATTCCTCTGGGGCAAGTGGAGGTTACGTCTTTATAAATGATTTGATCATTAGATACAAAGACAAATGTCAACCTCAGAGTAACCTATCTGGTGTGAAGGTTATAAATGTCATATGCCATCAAGACAAGCTACTAAATATTGTTGGAGAAAAGGAAGAATTTATGGGCATTTTGATACCATTGGGAAGCAGGTAACAAATTCAAGTCCAGGACTGCCAAAGTAGCATTTTTAGAAATTCCATTAGATCAGCGGTGAGTTTCAAAAAATTTTAGAACCTCTTCTGAAGGTGTAACCTTCTTTGTGGGAGTGGCTTGCCGGCCATGTGACTGGGTGGGAGTGGCTTGCCGGCCATGTGACCAGGTGGGAGTAGCTTGCCAGCCATGTGACTGGGTGGGCATGGCCAACTTGTAAAATGTGGTGAAATTCACTTAATAACGCTCTTGCTTAGCAACCAAAATGTTGGCTCAGAAACTCTGGCATTTGAAGCACGCAAGTCTTAAAGCTGTCAAGTTACAAGACCCTTGCACCCCTAACCCTTTAGAAAAAAACCCCAGGGATGTTCAAACTTGACAGCTTTAAGACTGGTGGACTTCAACTCCCAGAATTCCTCCTCTCGCTCTTCTTCTTGATGATGTGCAGACAGGCGAGAGGGAGGGAGCTGGAACCGGTTCTAAATGGCACTGTAGACTTGTGGAACCTCTTCTATAGAAGAGGTTAGAACTGGCAGGAACCCACCCCTTCACTAGATCCATGCACGAGGCTAGTTAGACATGCAGAGTTCAGAGGTCTCAATGTATGGATGAGATAGAAATGTCAGGTAGAGGATTCAGATTAGAGAGACAGGCTACACTTGAACTGAAATAAAATCAGGATGCGAGTACAGAAAACAAACAAAAATTGAAAGAGATTTTAAACTTCTCCTTTGGGGAGAGTATCAGTCCTACAAAGTAGACAAGATGGGGATGCCAATGGCATATAAACCAAGACTACTTATATTGCAGCTATAGTAACAAAATTTTGCAAGTCTGAATGTGCAGTTCCCCTCCTGCACTTTTTTAAGGCTTGTCTGAGCCATTTTTTTCAAATTGGTTTCTTGGTTTTTTCCGTCTGCTAGTAGTGGCTTTTCCTCCTGTCCTTCAAAGGCATTCCCAACAGGTGCTGGATAACATCTGACTCAGAACTTTTTGCTGACGCCTGGATTGGAAAGCATGTTGCTTATTGGTGTGCCTATAATTAAGAGTTGATTTATGGGATCAAGAGTTTTATATTTGTTAATTAAAAAAAAGATAAGGAGATAATGAAACTGTTTATATCATGAGGAGGGTGGAAAGTTGTTTTCTTGTTTTCATGACCTTTTCTCTATTTTTCCTTTCCTTTTTGTGGCTTTCTTGCAAAAGAGGTTTTATAAAATAGTAGTGTCAGGCCTGCATTTATATTCCTTTTAGAATTTTGGCCTGCCACACTTTCTCTTATTTCATTATGCTGTTTCATTAGTATAGTTGATGGGAGCGGGGAATAGACAGGGGTAGGATTTTGGAATGTATTGTTTTTCATTCTTTGCTAGAAGCCAAGGTCATCCTTTGTTTCCACACCAGTACACCTGACCGGAAGAAGCTGGGCATGGATGCCAGCGTGGAAGAAGGAGATTGGACCATGTGATGGATTGTGGGTGTGGGGACAAGATCATGAACTTTTAACCGGGTGGGATTCTGATGTAACTTCCAGAGTTGGGATCCCCACAACTATGTGCCAACATGCCTGCTTTATTAAATTGGAACTTTAATCATAGTTTTGCCTTCGACTCTGATTTAATTCTACATGGTATTTGGAATGCTGACAAGTAGTAGAATATGCCAGTGTAGACCTTACCTTCCAATAGGGTGCTATAGGGGCTATCAGCTGGCTCCAAATTATCCATTTGCTGTCAAACTGTGTCTCATGACAAATTAAAGAGATATAGTATATAATCTGGTATAGCTTTTCTTTGTTTTCTGTAAGTTTATTAATATTAATAAACTCCTTTTGGGGATTTATGTTGGTTTGAGAGTACTGCTTTGATCCCTCAAATCTACTGCCTGCTACCAGACCAAACACACTTACTTCGCAGCCACATCTGGATATCTGAAAAGTGTTTGACAAAGTTTCTTATCAAAAGTTTTTGAATAAAATCAATACCCATGGGATAAGGGCTGGTGCAGTTACTCAGCAGTTAAGAAGCTGGCAGTATGGGTTCAACACCCAAGTGCCAAATGAATGGGTGAGCTCCTGTCCTCACCCCAGCTGCTGCCAAACTAGCAGTTTGAAAGCATGCACACTCAAGAATATAAACAGGTATCACTTTGGTGGGAAAGTAACAGCACTCCGTCACATCATGCTGCCCACATGACTGCAGAAATAAATCAATGGCCTTGAAGTGGAGATGAGCACCAGCCTATAATCAACAACAACTAGTGGAATAAAATAAGTAGGGATTCCTTTATCTTTTTTTGCATGGGATAACCTATAACCTAGCTTTTTTAAAAAAAAGAATTGGAATAAATTGCAATTTTTTTCAGGGGAAGAAAGGAGGTTGCTCAGGGTTCTATATTGTGGGCCAGGGCTTTTCAATATTGACTTGGGGTAATCCGTGAGTTGGCCGGATGTTA
The DNA here is from genome assembly GCF_009769535.1 of Thamnophis elegans. Taxonomy (NCBI): domain Eukaryota; kingdom Metazoa; phylum Chordata; class Lepidosauria; order Squamata; family Natricidae; genus Thamnophis; species Thamnophis elegans. Next base: position 73,975,611 of record NC_045546.1, on the reverse strand, counting down.
CCAAACTATTCAAGTCACTAAAAACTAAAAATAACACTGAAGAGTTTCAGAAAGTTATTTTAAATTAAATAAATGGTCACCCAAATGGTAAGCGCAATCCAACTTAAGTTTAAGTGTAATGTTTCTTCAATGGAGCAAAAAACCCCACTAATTTCATATTTATATTGCACTGTTTGTAACCAACTAGGAAAGTGATCACAATGACAGCACCATGTAAATGTTGAATGAGTCTGAAAAAGCAATTTAAAAAGGGGAAATTTCACTCTAGGGATCATTAGGAGGGGGCTGAAAATAAAAATGCTATATTCTAATCTAAATTCTAATAAACACTATAATATATTTATTTTAGCTCTGATTGTTACACTTGGAAAAGTATTTAATAAAGCTGGAAAAAAAAACAGAAGAGGGCAATCAAAGAGATTATAGAATTCAATCAATCAGAACAGAGGACCTTGGAGGTCTTCTACCCCAACCCCTTGCTCAAGCAGAAGACATACCATTTCAGACCAGTGGCTTGTCCAGTCTCTTCTTAAAAACCTCCAGTGATTTTTAAGAGACTGGACAATCACTTAGTCTCTTTCTAGAACCACTAGAACTATGAGTCATCCAATGATGCTCTGGAAGGTAGGAAAAACCCCACTTCTACAAGATAATATAAGCCACTAATGTGGGTAGCTTTAAAAGTGGAAATAGGATAAATTGAGGGATTAGAATGGTTTATGGTTAATAGGGAAAGGTTTATCAAGCATTATTGGTCTAGAGGACTCAATATTGTCTTCATGTTGGGAACAGGATGTTTTTAAATAAAATGTCTAAGGGAAAATGATGGGCTTGCACCATCCTATTGGCATCTAGCTGTCCAGTATGAGAATTTTTTTTTAAAAAATGCTGGAATAAGATGAACTCGATTTGATTCATCCTAGTTGTTCCACTCTCATGCAGAAGTGAGTATAATTAAAGAAATAAAACTAAATTATTTCTTTTTTACAATGCATGTTTTAAAAAACATTCAGCAGCTATTGCATAAAATAAAGCAGAGGGCATTAACATAAAAAGTAAACACCCTTGGTCTCCCACCACTTCCTTGTTGGGTTACACAAGGTGGAATGCTTTGCAAATAACTCTTGATTTTCACATTTCTATGGCCACTTACCTGGGCATGGAAGGATATTGCATTCTTGGTATTCCAGGGGGGGTCCCAGACAAGGCAATCCCCCATATTTTGGCTCAGGATTATTGCAAATTCGTTTACGGTTCCGAATACCTCTGTTGCAGTCACGACTACACTGAGACCATGGAGACCAAGGGGACCAAGCACCATTGATAGTGTGAGTGGAACGATGCCCAGAATGCAAAAGGTCACCTAAGAATACAAATATAAACAGAATAAAATTATTTACCATGGCAACCATCTGCAAATGTATGTGTTCTAATTCTAATTCAATTTGCATCTGACCGAGTAACTTTAACAGTAGTACTCTGAAGTACTCTGTCATATGGATTATAATATGTTATTAAAGACTGACAGTTATACTTCATAGGAATCTGTGTGTATAAAAATAGCACTGGCCAATGAACCATGAAATTCCAATTCCCAAAGCAATTCAATCAGGCCCTTAGTGGCTTTACCAAAGTAGATACTCCACTTTTGAAGGTTATAACTCGTTTTGAGGTCTGGCTATACCTCATAATATATTTTTATTATTATTATTAACTGGATCCAACTTTATCATGAAGTTTGATACTGCCAGACTAATGGCTACTGGCTGGAAAATAAGAGTGGTTTTTAAAACAGACTTCAGTTGGTCTTCCTTGTACAGATCTGTCTTGAATATATAATTTATAATAAATGTGTGTCCCTGTTTAAAATGCGGAAGACTTCAGAATAATTGGCAAAAGCAGCAAAAAATAAAAAATAAAGAAATCTCATGAAGAAGAGTGAATTCTTAAACAGATTTTAATAATATTAATTTAATTGCACTGAAACAGTTTAATGTTAAAGGTTAAAATGGTTATTTTCAAAGCATAATGAGCTAAGTAAAAAGTAAAATAGACAAGTAAAATTTAAAAGCCTCTGTTCTATCAAAATGACTCTGTTCCATCAGGTATACAATATACAACAAATCTGGGTATTTATTGTAGCATATATTTTCCTGTAGGAACTCAATGACCAGGATGAATTATGTATAACTTGCATTTACAATGAATGCTGTGACTTTTAAGTCTCGGATATTTGTGATGTTTGCTTTTCTGCTACATGTTTTTATCCATGACTTATGAAAAGTGAACTGTGGTTTAGAAGCACATTTATTTTTTGTTTGTACTGCAAATGCATTTCAATTGATCACAACACAAAGGTTTTTTTTAAGGAAGAGACAGAAGTGCAATACAACTCTTGGCAGCCATATCAATTTTGAGTCTTTGTAAAGAAGTAAACAAATGAACAATGCCAATTTCCAGATGAAATGGCTACAAAGAAAACTGCACATGTAGAGACATTTTCATCCATTACTCTTCGAAACAAGTAACCAAGCTTCATCAAAAGCTTGTTTCCACCACTCCTTTCAGTCTTTAAATTACTTTATGGCCAAATTCTAGGCATGCTTGTTTAGATAAAATCTGGAGTGCTCCCATTAACTCCCAGTAAGTAGGATGGCAGTCTTATTATTTTGTCAAAGAATTCTGCATCTCCTCTTGCTAGAATAGTTGGGGACCTCCAATTGCAGGGATCCCTCATCAATTTAAGAAAGATATCTGATAGCAACCTCTATATTCAGAATCTACACCCCTGAAAACAATGTGCAGCAGAAGATGTTAAGAACAAGATTAAAGGACAAAGTGGAAACGTATTAAGAGGAGGAGGGAGAGAAACCCTGTCGGCAGGAGATGGGACTTGCCCAACCATTATAGAATACTGGATGTTAGTTCTAGTGCATGGGGAAATGAAATAGAAGTATTCTGGAATGGGGCACTGTAAGCTATCTGAACAGAAGAAGCATTCTCACAATTCGTTGTAGTTTCCCTATATGCAGTTAAAGTTCTTAGCACCTGAACAGCATCCAAACCAGTTGAAAAGCACTGTCTCAATCATCCTTACGATAACTCCACAAGGTGGATCAGTGGTGGGTTGCTAACCGGTTTACTACCTGCCGCTGCCACTACTCGTTCGACTGAACTGAGCCGAACCGGGAGCAATTCACCTCTGAGGTGGATCCTCACTTGGCAAATGTAGTATTTATACAGAAAAGCTCGCTGAAAGGGAAAAGCGAGCTTTAAATCTGATATTTAATCCAATAGACCGATTAGATCCCACAGATTAGGCCTCCTCCGAATTCCATCCGCCGGCCAATGCCGACTGGCGACTACCCAGAGGAGGGCCTTCTCTGTGGCTGCTCCGACCCTCTGGAACGAGCTCCCCGTGGAGATTCGAACCCTCACCACCCTCCAGGCCTTCCGCAAAGCCCTCAAAACCTGGCTATTCCGACAGGCCTGGGGCTAAAGAGCTTCTACCCCTTTCTCGAATGGTATGACTGTTGTGTGTTTTTAAATTGTGTATTGTTTGTTTGTCTTTATCCCCTGTTTGTACTTCCTTTCCCTTGACTGAGTTGTGAGCTGCCCTGAGTCCCCTTCGGGGGAAAGGGCGGCATATAAATGAAATAAATCCTAATCCTAATCCTATTTCTTGCCTGGGTTTTTTAGTTAGACGCTAGCTCTTTTCTGTTTTTTATCTTCATCCTCAAGACTATTCAATTTACAACAATAATTGCAAGAGTTGCAATTACCAGGTCCTTTTTAATTAAAGCAACGTAAAGTCAATAGAGACAATGATTAAAAGCCTTCAAGTGCTTGAGATTCTGCCAGATGGAGGCTACCATTGTTGTCTCCTGGCCCAGAATCAAGAATCAAAAATGAGGAAAAGAAAAGATGGACGAGTTACAACAACTTGTGTTTAGGCGCAGCAATAGGAATGTTAAAACGGTCACAATGGCACCATAGCAGAAGAACTATTTTACAAGATGTAAAGAACGGGGCACACAGGCCACGTTAAAGTAAGTTTTAATTGCAAAATGCTTGCTGCAGGAGGGATGGTAGAAGGCTCTGTCCTGCTGGCAATTTCAAATGAGCTGCTGGCAAGCTGTAACGTTTTATTTCTCAGATTTAGGCTTGTATAAAACTGGAAGAGAATCAGAAAAAGAAAGGCAACTGGGGAGGTAGAAGCGGGATCTGTACACAGATATCAAGAACCTCTTATTTGTTTCAGCTGCCAGTTTTCAATTGCACACACACACAAAAAAACATGCCAGAGATTTGGTTAATTTCAGGATTTGAGTTGGTTGAATGGCAGACGTGGCTGGAATCTAGCTAGGACTTACTATTGGAAGAAATGTCCTTCTGGGTTCAGCTCCAAGTGGGGAAAAAGACACTGGAGACATGGAGGCTGCTTGGAAAGATGGTTTATTGGTGGACAGGACCACATGGCTTGAGCCCTGAACAGAAAAGGTGATCACATGCTTCAATGTTGGTGGAGAAGAAGAGAAGGGCTGAAGGAGGGGCTTGCCAGGCTTTTTATAACCTGTTCAGTCCCACCTCTCTCTTTCCTGTTCCTGTGTAAGAAATGTATTCTGATTGGTTGTCAGACTCACATAGGCCCATGCAGGGTCAACTCTCTAGGCTGAGTTTTGAATCCATGCTTGGTTGAGTTCTCAGATGCCATGTGGTCAGTTGGGTAAAAGGCTTATAGTAGCATGCCTTGATTCCATCCTCCTGGAGCTCAAGGGGAGAACTCTTTTATTACGTAAAGGGACTGGCTTGGCCTTCTTAATGGCCCATTGACTAAAAAAAAAGGGGGGGGAGGCAGGAAACTACAGGGAGAGTCACTTTGTCTTTTTGAAACATGTTTCTTTCTTTTCACATCCACAGAAACGTAATATTCTGCCTTTTCAATATTTCCTAGGATATTTCATTTTTCTGGGAGAGGGCTGGGTGATAACATCCTACATTACCTAACGACTTTCACTTTACTTCCAACGGCAGGGTAATTGTGAGAATACATTCAACAGAGTGTAGGAAGTTATCACCCAGCCCTCTCCCAGAAAAATGAAATATCCTAGGAAATATTGAAAAGGCAGAATATTTCTCTGGATATGAAAAGGAAGAAACATGTTTTAAAAGACAGAATAGCTGCCTGCAGCTTCCTGCCCAACCCCCTTTGTCAATGAGCCATTATAGTCTGAGCTAGTCCACTTTACATAATAAAGAGTTCTCCACTTCAGCTCCAGAGTGATGGCATTAAGGCATGATAATATTGGCCCTTTACCCAACTCGCCACATGGCATCTGAGAACTCAACCAAACCTGGATTCAAAACGCAGCTAGAGAGTTGCCCCTGCATGGGCCCATAGGAGTCTGACAATCAATCAGCATACAAGATCAAGATCAAAGGCCATAGAGGGCATAAAACCAGGGACTCATCTTCTCTTCCTCTCTTCCCTTCTCTTCTCCACCAACATTGAAGCATGTGATCACCTTTTCTGTTCAGGACTCAAGCCATGTGGTTCTGTCCACCATTAAAACCATCTTTCCAAGCAGTCTCCAGTGTCTTTTTCCCCACTTGGAGCCGAACCCAGAAGGACATTTCTTCCAACAAGAGCAAAATCATATAGTGAGAAATCAATCAGAAGGTTCAATGTGTGTTAACCCCCCTGCCTCAGCCATTGTCTTAGAAGTAAGTAAGTAAAATCTTTATTACGGTCAAAGACCAGCAATACACATTAGTTTTTACACTATATTAAAAAATTACTAACATTAAAATATAATTAAATAGTATTGACATTAAAACTGGATAATAGCATAATGGTCCAAAAATTGTTAGCGGTATGTCCAGATAATTGGTACAAGATGGTACAATACTTCTATAGCCAATTTTTTTCTTATGGACATTGCAGCAGCACAGAACTTTGCCACTGCATACGTGGTAACCGGGTTAGTGTCCTGGAGGAGAAAGCCTAGATAAAAATTGTCTGCCCTCCCTGGCAATCTCTCTAATAAGGGGAGAATATGTGCAGACCTACAAGCTCCGTATAGCTCGCAGTATTGTCTTAGAAGAGATATTTGCAAGGAAAAAACCACAAATACTCCACATCTACGTATTCTAGTTAAGTGCGGAACTAGGAGTGCAAAAATCCAGATTCTAGTCTTTCCTTAGCCAAGAACGCAACTGGATAATCTCAGGCCAGTCACATCTTCTTAGTACGGTACTAATGATGGTCAGACTCTATGATGTTGGGTGATAAACAAACATGCTTGTCATATTATGTATTGATAGTTTTATTTATTTATTTATTTATTTTATTTTATTTATTCGTCTTGTATGCCGCCCACTCCCAAAGGACTCCGGGCGGCTCACAATAGACAAGGGGAGGGGGATAAATAGACAAAACAACACTTTAAAAATATGCAACATTCACATTTTCCGTGGGGCTGGATATTTCACAAGCCCCCCGGCCTGCTGGAGCAGCCAGGACTTGGTGGCTTTGCGGAAGACCGGGAGGGTAGTAAGGGTCCGGATCTCCACGGGGAGATCATTCCAGAGGGCCGGAGCTGCAACAGAGAAGGCTCTCCCCCGGGGAGTCGCCAGCCGACATTGGCTGGCAGATGGAATCCGGAGGAGACCTAACCTGTGAGATCTAATCGGTCTATGGGAGGTAATCGGCAGGAGGCGGTCTCTCAGGTACCCAGGTCCGATGTCATGTAGGGCTTTATAGGTAACGACCAGCACCTTGAAGCGGGTCCGGAGACTAATGGGTAGCCAGTGCAGCTCACGGAGGATAGGTGTGACGTCGGTGTATCTGGGTGCACCCACAATCGCTCGCGTGGCTGCATTCTGGACTAACTGAAGTCTTCGAACACTCTTCAAGGGCAGCCCCATGTAAAGCGCGTTACAATAATCCAGTCTTGAGGTCACAAGGGCGTGAGTGACTGTCTGAAGGGCCTCCTGATCCAGGTAGGGTCGCAATTGGTGCACCAGGCGAACCTGGGCAGTTTTGCTGCAAGAGCTAGAGAAGTGCAGTATTAAAAGAAGCAAGCCCCCAGCATGCAGGAAAAATGATAAGGAAAAGAACAAACAACAACTCTCTACCCTCTATTTCTATCCCATAAATATCTGGCTCATTTATCTTTCTAGAAAACAAAAATTGAGCCGTTTCCCCGTAGAAATCCAGAGACTTCTGGGTTTAACAAAACTGTCATTAGGCAAACACCCACTAAATAAAAGCAACATATAAGCTAAAGAAATTGGACCAAGACAGGGAAGAAATGAGATAAAAGTGTCAAAGTTTTAGAGGTTAAGATACAAATTCTAGCAAATCATGGGCCAGCGAGCTTCTTAAGTATAAATAAGGTGTCTAGGGCTAACAACTAGATGACTGCAAGGAATAGAAGTCCTTCCATTCTTCACCATTCAGTCAGAACTGAAGAAGCTTCTTGGATGAGAAGTGAAATGCCTTCAAGGAAAAAACAAGAAAGTCCAGTTGCTTTTTGAAAAAGCACCTTTGGGACATTGATAAGGTGAAATTCATTATAAATTACAATGAATTGTTACTCAGATAAAACAAAAACTACTGTATATATACCAGGTGTCAGGCCTGCATTTATATTCCTTTTAGAATTTTGGCCTGCCACACTTTCTCTTATTTCATTATGCTGTTTCTTTAGTATAGCCGATGGGAGGGGGGAATAGACAGGAGTAGGATTGTGGAATGTATTATTTTCATTCTTTACTAGAAGTCAAGATCATCCTTTGTCTCCGCACTTTCACACCTGACCGGAAGCAGTTGGGCGTAGACACCAGCATGGAAGAAGATTGGACCATGTGATGGACTGTGGGTGTGGGGACAAGATCATGAACTTTTAACTGGGTGGGATAACTTCCAGAATTGGAATCCCACAGCATGATGCCAACATGCCTGTCTTATTAAATTGGAACTTTAAGCATAGTTTTGCCTTCGACTCTGATTTAATTCTGCATAGTATTTGGAATGCTGACACCAGGTGAGGTATGACAAAAAAAATAATAATTCTGCTAAGGAAAATTTATGAGATGTTGCAAATCACACACAATTCAATAGTGTGATCTTCTGGCAAAATTTGAACTGCAGAATTATAGTTCTGTAAAATAAGTATTAATAGTATTTGATCGAATGTCAGTAACTATGCACTGTAGAATTCTAGAATCAAGAATCAGATGCTGATGAATGTTAAAAGTTTAAAAGATGTCAGAAAAAAGCAATAGCTTTATGTAACTTTTAATTCTAAAAAAATATTTTCTAATTATACTTTCAATGATCAATCAAGCTAATAGGAAGATTTTTTTTTAAAGGGGGCAGGGTGATTTGCAAAAAGAAAACATTAATATCGCTTACGAAGCACATTACATATACCTTCATGCATTAAAAAATGTTTCTACGGAAAAATACAACTCAGTGTTGCCTTGCACCACAAGATGAATGGCATATAAATTTGACAAATAGATAAACGGATAGATAGAATTTTGTTGTTTTTTTTTGCTGGAGAACTGAGTGGCAGCAGTTAATTTTTACAATGATGTATCTTGTGTTCATATTTCCTGGATGTGTTCTCAGGCAACATGAGACTATGTAGAAGTGCAATAAACTATTACAGATGTTAGCAGTTATTACTCACTTCAATTGCTGCTAACTCTTTGAAGTTGTCCAGATCAGGAAACAGATACCACAAGATGACTAGAATTTCACTGAGATTGGTTAGTGTAGTTTTATGAGCCTGATGCATTTCCCTTTTCCTTTTCCTTGTACCCCAGGGAGAAAGGGAAGGACCAGTCTGAGCCTCTTCCTGACACCTTCTCTGTTTCACTCAACATGTCCTTTTCCTCATGTTGTTCTAACAATCTCTAAATAATGTCATCTCTGTGACTCCCTACAATGAAAAGATAATAGGGACCACATCGAGGTGGGCTATGTTTGCCCCACTGCAGAGGTCAGATATGTTCATCAGTTATAGATAGTGATGGTAAAAAACCTGGGCAGAGGGGAGAAGTACTGCTGCCTGATGAACCATGTATCTCCAGGTGCATGCCATTAGGTTCAGCCATAAAAGAGCTCCCTGCAATTTATACTCCATCACTTAATTCATGGCACGACAAAACCGTGCTCATCAAAATAGCGGTGATAAAACCGCGTCGCTAAAGCCGCAACGTCATCACCGCCGGAAGAACAGCGCGGCGACAGAAGGGCGCTTTAAAACAGCGCGGCGGAAGAAAGCCGATTTAAATTAAGGTAAGGGTTAGGATTAGGTTTAGGGGTTAGGTTTAGGGTTAGGTTTAGGGTTAGGTTTAGGGTTAGGTTTAGAGTTAGGTTTAGGGTTAGGTTTAGGGTTAGGTTTAGGGTGCTGAGTGCTTCGGAAGGCGCGGATTTGCCCTCCGCGATTATGTCATCGCGGTAGGGTCGCGTTTTTCCTTAGCGCTTCGAATGGCGCAGATTTGCCCTCCGCACTTATGTCGGCGCGGATAAGGGCTTCGCGGTTTTGTGGTGGAACCCACTTAATTTACTGTAATAATAAGCAGTTAGTGTTTCTACCTGAAGTCCGTGAGACCTTCTATTATAACAAGCTTAAAAGATTGACAGTGATTATCTGGATGATTGCTCACCATCAGTTGCGCATCCAGTGGCACCATCCTTTGAGCAATAGCGCATTTCAATCCGTTGCCTCCCCACATCTAGCAAACTTGCATCAGGAAGGCGTGCCTTACAAGTGTATCGAAATCGTTGTTCATAGTGCCCACCATTGTCAGAGATATTCACTGGTGCCCATGGAGTCCAAGGAGTTGTCTTCTTCAGTTCTGGACAAGGTTTGGTATTGCAAGTCTGATACTCCTATAAGAAAAGACATAGTTTAACAGAATTTAACAGAATAGCGGAGTTGGAAGGGACCTTGGAGGTCTTCTAGTCCAACCCTGCTCAGGCAGGATACCCTATACCATTTCAATCTCTTCTTAAAAACCTCCAGTGTTTACGATACTCTGTGATAAATGTATGATACTGTACGATAATTTGGATAATTAAGATCAGATCTTGTCAAAGCTTACAGTCTAGCGACAGACTGTAAATTATAACAGCATTATAATAGGATTAATATGCAAGTTGAAAGATTGCACAAGATTCAGCCTTCCATGGACCAAATTATCTTGAACTGAAAGCTTAAAAAACATTAACAACTGCAGAGATTATCATTTGGATACTAACAGATTTGCTGTAGGCAATAAACAAAGCTTATAACAATGGTTATCTCTAAAACTCTGGATCCAGTGTATGACAGAATTTTATACAATGCAATATACTTTGCATAAAATATAATTTTATGGTCTTATATTCCAAGGATATACTTGCTTATTTAAACTGAGCATTTTAAACTGTGCCCACAGTTTTTTTTTTAAATAAAATCCACTGATAGTAGTATAAACATCGCTTTAGAAAATCACAAGCAAATCGCTCCAAAAAGGGAATTTGAAAGGGAGGGAAATTATCAAGACTCTTCTCTTGGATTATCTTGCCCCAAAACATTTAGAATTTGAACGGTTAAAGCTACGTATGAGGCAAGCCATCACCACAAAAGTAAACTCCTACAGCATATGTATGTTAGAAATAGCAGTTCTCCTGTTTTGTTTATTCCAGTTCTTCTGGCCATTATTGTCAGGGAAGAGCAAGGCAGTTTGAAATGGCACAGGGCTCCAACACAAGAAATTCCATGGGCAAAAAACTTATCTTCCTAATATGTTTTCCTGATAGATATAATGATGAGATACCAGTGCCATAACCCCTGATTTCTTTTCAGCTTCACCTAGTGGTGGGTTTCAAAAATTGTTCGAACCTACTCTGTGGGTGTGGCCTCCTTTGTGGGAGTGGCTTGCCACCCATGTGACCGGATGGGAGTGGCTTGCCACCCATGTGACCGGATGTGAAGATGCCGACGACACTTGTCAGAACCACCTTAAATTACCTCACACGCAGCACTGGCATGCATAAGAATATGATGTCAACTTGTTTTTTAAAAGGCATCTTTGGTTTGCGTTAAAACAACTTCAACACACGCAATGTTCTGATTGCACCACAAACGCAGTAGTCATCCTTACCTTTCACAGAGGCACTGAGTTTTATAAATATGAGCATGATAGTGTAGAATAATCATATCCAAAGACCAGTGGTGGGTTTCAAAAAAGGTTTGGAACCTCTTCTGTAGGTGTGGCCTGCTTTCCGGGTCCACTGGTGGAACCTCTTCTAACCGGTTCGGTAGATTTGACGAACCGGTTCTACCGAATAGGTGCGAACTGGTAGGAACCCACCTCTGGCTTCACCTCATAGCCCACTCTGGTTTGATACAACTAATTTGGCCAAGTACTTTTCTTCAATGAAGCTTTCTCATGCATTGGTGAAACGAAACTCCCACCTAACTGTGCCTTTCCTCTGTGCCTTGGTGAAGTCATAACATGTTTAGAGCTTCTTTCTGATTTCTGTGCTGCATTGGCTGGATTAATAATGGCAAATGTCACAAGTAGTACCATAGCAAGAAAAAGTGGCTAGAGGGAGTTCAGTCCTTAAATAGATAGTATGGGCATGCCTAGCATAGCTATCCCTGATTAATTAAAATGTGATGTTGTAGATTCTGGATTCTAAACTAATGGAGGACCTCTCATGAATGCTAACATGCTTATGAAGAAGGCACAGAAGAGGCTGTACTTCCTGAGAATGCTAAGGAAAATAAATCTATCTCAGCGTCTACTTCTGTCTTATTATCGCAGCGCTATTGAGAGTGTCCTGACATACGGCATTCTTGCATGGTATGGAAGCAGCTCTGCAGCGGACAAAAAAGCTCTACAGAGAATCATTAAAACTGCCCAGAATATCACCAGGCTCCAGCTACCAGTCCTGGATGACATCTTCGCATCTCGCTGTTTGGGGAAGTTGCATAACATTCTCAGAGACTCTTCCCATCCTGCTTACAATCTTTTTAGACTGTTGCCTTCTGGCAGAAGATACAGAACAATTAAAATTAGGATCACAAGTCTTCTGAATAGCTTTAATTGCACTCAACAATGAACTAAAGGGCCACCATCAATGAGCTATTGGAGAGCTATTGGTCTGTTGTGTGGATGTTTGGGTGGTTTAGGGGCGGGGAATTTTTTTGGTGGGGTGGTGGTGTTTGGGGATTGTTATGTGTGTTGGGTCCGGACTCTGGGTGTTATGTGAATTTCGTTGTATGTGTAAACTGTGTATATACGTACAACAACAATAAAGTATTTGTATAGTTAAAAATGGTCTCTGCAGAATGTTCATCATTAAATAGCCTCATTTTAGGTCCTCGGGTTAGTTGCTCAATTCACAATATTTAATTTTTTACTCTATGTATACAGTTAGCACAAACAGGCTTTATGACTGAGTCAAATGAGAGCCATAATTACAGCAGCTAAAATGAAACACATTTCTCCTACATAATATGTGTGATGGTTGAGTTCTCTTGGGTTAATGCCAAATCACTCCCCTCAGTAAAAAAAAAAAAAAATCACAAGAGAAAACTTGCTTTGATCTGTTATGTTATGATAGGCCTGCTCCGACCTTTTATTTACAGCTCAAATTTAAAGGTTCACTAAGGGAGATCAAAATAATCCTCCTCTGGAAGCCTACAATACAGAGGTCACTGAAAGGTAAAGTGAAATGGAGAATGCTCTTAACCTGAGTTTGTGTGGACAGAATATAAATAGATTTCATTTATCTAGGACACTTCTGGTTTTGCTCACTTAAAAGTACTAAACAATAAGGAAGAAATCCACAAATCAGAATATAGTCCAGACCAGCACAGCAGCAGAATTCAGCAAAACTATAGAATTAATATTAAAGACAATTAAGGTGGCGCAGTGGTTAGGGTGCAGTACTGCAGGCCACTTCAGCTGACTGTTAGCTGCAGTTCGGCGGTTCAAATCTCACCGGCTCAAGGTTGACTCAGCCTTCCATCCTTCCGAGGTGGGTAAATGAGGACCCGGATTGTTGGGGGCAATATGCTGACTCTGTAAACCGCTTAGAGAGGGCTGAAAGCCCTATGAAGCGGTATATAAGTCTAACTGCTATTGCTATTGCTAACTCTGAAATACTGGAACAATGAAAACATTCACCGGGCACTGGAACGGATTCCCAGCTGGCTTCAGGGCAGTCTCCCACCATTAGGCAGGAAGAAGACTCTGGCAACAGAATATCAGGCTGCACAAACTTCCATCCTACAGTGTGTAAACATGAAGCAGCCACTTTTTGAGGTGCTGTATTCATGTACCCATGTGCTCCACCGCCTCATTTGGAGGTAATATCTGAAGCATGCACAGGAGCCGAGGTGGCGCAGTGGTTAAATGCAGCACTGCAGGCTACTTCAGCTGACAGCAGTTCAGCAGTTCGGCTGTTCAAATCTCACCGGCTCAGGGTTGACTCAGCCTTCCATCCTTCCGAGGTGGGTAAAATGAGGACCCAGATTGTTGGGGGCGATATGCTGACTCTGTAAACCGCTTACAGAGGGCTGAAAGCCCTATGAAGAGGTATATAAGTCTAACTGCTATTGCTATTGCTATGCACAGTTCTAAAAATGATAATATTTGTTGTGTAGTGATGAATCAGTGTATTTCTGAATTCTTCTGGGTCATACATCACGACCTCAACTCACAAATTTATGGTAAAATCCTGCATATATAAAAGCAAACAAAGAATGCAGCTATAAACTCACAACACTGCAACCCGGACAATCTGGGCCATTTTCACAAGTTCGGTGGCGAGCCTGAATGCCTCCTCCACACTGGGCTGTGCAACGTTCCCAGACACCCCAGCCAGTCCAGAACACATGAGGAGAACACAACAAATGCTCATTGCAATACCTGTAAGAAGGAAAGCAAGGTCAGATTTAACGTGGTCCTTAATGTGCTGTTGCATTAATATGATTTATCAATATGCTTGTCTAGAAATGAAAGAAAATCAAATAACAGACATCAACCCCTTTTGAGCTTGGATCAGGTGATTTTTCCTTGGGATGCAAAAATAACATGATTTCATATTCCTATCATTGTTTAGATTTTCGGTCGTCTCCCCCCCAAAAAAGGTATTCTCTTTTCTTTCTTTTTTCCCCCTTTGAAAATTATTTAGAGTCTCTTATTCCAGCAGCCTGCAGGATAGTGCTAGCATTCAGTAGTGTGATCAAGAGATTGCCACAAGCTATTTGTGATAGGCTTATGTTCTGACGGAGTGATCAAGAGGCCTCTCCATTGTGATTTTGAAATAGCTGTTTGGAGCAGAAATGCTTAACACCAGCCGGCTCAACCAAGTACTCAAAGAACATGGGCAGCTGCTGCAAGGTGGATGATGAAGCTAGCTTGGTGAAATGTACTGCAACTAAGAGAGCTGAAAAGGAGAGGAGTAAATAAAGGAACACTAAAGGACAACCTAATCTACTCTTGTTTTTTGGGGGAAAAAATGTATCTTCAAAGTTTCTTCTTAGAGACGTTTCTAACTCCACCTCAAGTACAGGTTCCCCACAGGGCTGTGTCTTGAATCAGTTACTGTTCATCTTGATGGCCCATAACTGCCGTGCCACGTCTGTGCCGAATCATATTGTGAAGTATGTGGATGACGCGGCAGTGGTGGGGATTATCTGGGAACAGGATGAAGATTCTTACAGGGAAGAGGTAAAGGCTTTGGTGGACTGGTGCACGCATTTGTCGGTGAACCAATAGTATTAAGTAACTGGGGTCGCAGATAACCAACAATCTGACTTGGCCTCTTCATATATTATCTTTAGTGAAGGGTGCAAATGAGCATTTGCATTTCCTGCATTGGATGAGGAAAGTACATCTTTCTCCTTTTGTCGTGGCCACTTTTTACAGAGGCACAACTGAGAGTGTTTTAATAAACTAGTTTGGTGGCAGCAATGCCTCAGATAGAAGGTCCATACAGAGAGAAGTAAGGACAACCAAGATGATTATAGGAAACTCGCTTCCCGTTATTCAGTCTACTGCTTATAAGCGCTATGTGCTTAGAGCTCGAAGCATTAAGACCCCACATACCCACTTCACAATCTGTTTCTGTTGCTCCCTTCTGGGAGGAGGCTTCAATGTTATCTATAGTAGGACTACTAGATTTTGTAACAGTTTTGTTCCTTGTACCATCCATCTTGTAAATTGGCAGGATTTTTTTTTTGCCATGTATATGTATATATCTGAATTAGACTGTGATTGTTCGCTATGTCATATATCTGTGTTATGCGAATACACACATAATGGTCATCTGTTGAGAGCTGAATGCAATGAAAATTCATTTTAATGTATGCAAATTAATGTACATTTAAAGTGGCAATAAAGTTTTTATTCTGTTTTGTCAAACATCTTGTACATGCATAAAGAAAAAAAAAGGTCCAAACTATGAATATGCATGAACCTTTACATGTTCACTGAGGGTTGGTCTCTAAAGATCAACCAAGGATAAGAGACAATAGGTATCGTATTTTTCGGAGTATAAGATGCACCTTTTTTCCTCAAAAAAGAGGCTGAAAATCTGGGTACGTCTTATAAACTGAATACAGGATTTTTGCCTCCCGAAACCACACACCCTTTGCAAAAATGGCCATGCATAGTTTGTAGGAGGCTTTCAGAGAGCTCCTGGGGGCTGGGGAGGGTAGAAATGAGCAAAAAAAACAGGCCATTTTTTTGCTCAATTTTGCCCCTCCAGCCCCCAGTAGCACTCTATAAGCTTCCTAAAGGCTATCCATGCACCTTTTTTTGACAAAAAAACGGGCACATTCTTTGCTCGTTTTTGCCCCCCACCCCCACCCCGGAGCACTCTACAAGCCTGCTAAGTGTTATTCATGCCTTTGTTTTAAAAAACAAATGGGCCTATTTTCACAAAAAAACGGCCGATTTTTGGGATGTTTGCAGAGTGCAAAAACTTTTTAAAAAAATTTGCCTCTTCAAAACCTTGGTGCGTCTCATACTCCAAAAATACGGTAACAAGGATCATTTGTGTATTATCTGTTGTGACTCAGCAGTAGTCTCCTGTGAGTCTTTCTGGATGCAAGATTACCAATGCAGCTGGGGCTCGTTAGTGGGTCTTCTGATGATAAAAGGACGGATGGTGCCATGCCCTGGTTGCAGGAATCAACGTTCCTTGGTTCGTTCAACATTGATTGATCATCGGTCGTGGTTTATGTAAGATACACTTGGAGAAGTGCTTTGTTTCTGTAACCCTGATTCTAAGATACACTTGGAGAAGTGCATTGCTTGTAAGAGTTTTTGTTTGGAATTCTGTAATCTCATCAGAGACTTGATTTGATTTGATTTATTGGAGTTCTATGCCGCCCTATTCCCGGAGGGACTCAGGGCGGCTCACAAACCAATAGGGGAGGGGGAATACAAACAAGAGGAACAACGGACAAACAACTACAAACAATTTAAAAAACACTCAACAACCACACAATTCGAGCGGGGGCGGGGAATCCGTCAGCCCCAGGCCTGTCGGAACAACCAGGTTTTAAGGGCTTTGCAGAAAGCCTGAAGAGTCCGAATCTCCACGGGGAGCTCGTTCCAGAGGGCCGGAGCAGCCACAGAGAAGGCCCTCCTCCAGGTGGTGGCCAATCGGCATTGGCCAGTAGATGGAATTCGGAGGAGGCCTAATCTGTGGGATCTAATAGGTCTGTTGGAAGTAATTGGCAGCAGGCGGTCTCTCAAGTACCCAGGTCCAATACCATGAAGGGCTTTATATGTTATTTTTTGGGCTCGCAGCCAGTCTGAGCCGAGAACTGATAAAGAGAGTTCCTTTTAAGTTTGTCTGCCTGCCGTTTGTTAACGAGCGGAGAAGGGGGGACAGAACAATTATCTATATAGCATTCCTCCAAAAATTAAATCTACGTGCTGAACTGCTTCCTCAGTTTTATAGGTCTGAGGATAGACCAAAGTTGTGTAATAAAATGACCTCAACAACTGTGATATTAACATTTAGGCTACCTAATTTGAATGAGAATGCAAATATTTAACATAATACAAGATTATACATGCAGGTGTAACCAGATTTGACCAAATCCTAAAGATGGAGCTGAAAGGAAAATCTAGAACAGATTTTTATTTATACAGAATGGGTTCCATCTTGATTTTGGACTGCTTGACACCATCAGTTGGTTTCATTGGAACTCCAGAATACTATAAGAACAGTGGTACTATAGCAGCCACACCTAGAAAGGAATACTGTTAATGTAAAATGGCACAGGGTGGGAGTACTAGATTTGGTCTGCCATCCCATCAGAATGACCTTTGTATTCAGATAAGCATGACTTCTCCATTATCTCGGAAAGATAGAGAGATCCTGAGTTCTATTATTTGTTCCAGCTCGCTCTGCCCAGTTTTTCAGTTATGTATGGTACTTTGTGAACTCTGCCAGCTACCTGATCTAGCCAAATGATTTTTTTTGAGTGGAAATAACCATTGCAGGGGGTTTTTCTGCCTCAAACCAGCGATCAGTTCCATCATGTTGAAGAAGAGACATCACTAGTTCTTTCAGAAACTCTTTCTTCTTTCTTACCCATTGCAAGACTACTTATTACAAATTTTTATCACATTCTGTCCCATAACAAAGTTAGAAGAACAATAGCTTTTATGAAAATTGACATGCTTCTCAATGTTGCGAAGCTCCATGTTTTTTTACAAACATCTTTTTCATTCTGCTGGGAAAAGTGACATCAATAGGTTTGTAATCTTCGCATGCTTAAAAAAAAATGTATCTTTTTAACTCCTAATCCAGGCAAAAAGTAGAATTGAGCCACCTCTGACAAAACCACCTCTGACTATATCCAATCATTTATGGAACTCCGGACTGGGCCTTTAAACTAGAAAGCCTTGTTTCTGCACAGTCTTAATTATAACCACAGGAGGCCTTAATGTCAGCCTCATTCAAGCAGGGGCTTTATCAATTTATGCCACTTATGGATAGCCATGCAGTTTCACCTGTCTTCCATTTCACTCAACTTCACACACAGTTCAGATAGTAATAGCTGACAATTGGGAGCTGGTACAGTACCAAAGCTCTGATTTTAATATTTTTGAAAAGTGTTTTGCATTTAATAAAACAAAGAGGCATGGTGCCAGTTTTATAGTTTCCTCCCGATATGCAGAGCACACAAGTGCGTTCCCTGCAGCAAACAGCAAGCAAGGCCCAGAAATCTCAAATATGGTTCAAAGTCTCATTTCCAGAATGAATCTGCTGGAACACAGGACTCTGAGCAAAGTCCAATTAATCCTCTTGGAAGCATTTCAAGCTAGCGGGTAATGCTTTCCCCCTGCTGATATTCCTCTCCCTGTTATTTATTTTTATTTTCTCAAAACTCAAGAGGATTTATGGTTTGCAAAATAAACAATACAAGAGTATTAGGTCTCTGACTTGTAGACCTCTGCACTGACCTTGTGTCCGGAAATGATGAGATAGAATTGAGAAGGTGACATGGAAAAACTCTCAAGCAAGTAATATGACCTTTGACATAGCCAACAAGCCCTGCTCAGCTTCCAAAGTGGTCAACAGTTTTAAGTAATGAGAAGGAAGAGAAAACAACAAGCTAGTTCCTTCCGTGACACGTCAAAACCGCGGTCCACTAAAGCGCGCCCGATTAAAGCGTGTACCTGACGTCATCAGCAGCGCGACGAAAAAAATTAAAAATAAATTAAATTAAAATTAAAATAAAATTAAAGCAAGCCGATTCACATAAAGGTAAGGGTTAGGGTTAGGGTTAGGTTAAGGGTTAGGTTTAGGGTTACGTTAAGCGTTAGGGTTAGGTTTAGGGTTAGGTTAAGGGTTAGCGTTAGGTTTAGCGTTAGGTTAAGGGTTAGGTTTAGGGTTAGGTTTAGGGTTAGGTTAAGGGTTAGGGTTAGGTTTAGGGTTAGGTTTGGGGGGGTTAGGGTAAGGTTTTCGCTTTAATTTTAAATTTACCGCTCACAGCGTGATGTTTTCGTCGCGCTGTGATGACGTCACGTACGGACTTTCGTCGAGCACGCTTTAGTCTACCGCGGTTTTGTGGTGGAACCAGTTCCTTCTACTGACATAACCATAGGAACAATAGGAAAAGGATTAAAACCCCTTTTATACACAAAAAAGAAAATGGGTGTTATTTGGCTAAATAATGTATTACTAACTCTGACTAGGCAAGTGTTCTACCTCATTGACCAGAGACCTAAACTTTCCCGGCCTGGTTGACCTCTAGTGTGTTGGAATAGCTTAAACTACAGATCCTATCCCTCCCAGGCTGAATGTCAACAACCATGCTATTATAACACATCCAGGGAAGCCCAGCCTAGGGATATTTGTTTTAATACATTAAATCAGCCAGTTAAACATAATAAGCATTGTTCCGTATTAATCAGGAAGCAATATTTACTTTTTTTTTTTCTTCCACAAATGGTTTAATCTTAAAAAAAGGCAGAAAGTTTAAAGACTCAATAGGCAAGGCTCCAATGTTTAATAGTGTAAATTGCAATGGACATACTGTATCTATTTATATCTTAAAACAATAAAATTAGCACTAGTTGTGGTGATATTCTTCCCAACAAAGATAACTGCAACTTATCCCATTTTTTCATCTCTGTCTGTATACTATGCCAAAGTGGTTCATAATGATACTTATATAATTTCCCATTTGAGGTTAAGATATTAACTCCCAGATATTTGACCTTTTTGACTATTTCGCATCCTAACATTCCTCCTAGATCTTCCTTTTGTTTAGTATTCATATTTATAGCTAAGGATCTTATCTGTCCTGAAATTCATAAGCATTTGCTTTCATTGGCTCCTTCTCACATCTACACTTTGGGAGACATCTCTTTATTTAACTTTCCAAATTATAGTTGTGTATAATGTCTCCATTTATTCACATTTTTCTTAAACTGCACGGCTAAAATGTCTAACTAAGCATAGGGTTGTTATTCCTGTGGCATTTTTTGTCCTTTTCTCTGCTCTAAAAAATACATGAATGTATACTCATAGAGATGTAGTGAGCAGGGTATAGAAAACTATGTTAGTGGTTAAATTGTAAAATAAAATTGACAATCGCAGCAGGCGCTGTAATGATGGAAGGCATCTGAACGAAATGCACACTTTTCTCTTAGGCTGAATTCTAGCATCTAGATGCAATCAAATCTTTCAACACCTCCATTCTCAGAAATGAAAAAAATGTTTTCTTCCTTTAAAACTGAGACAATTCTCTTTCAGCTTCTGTTTAATTCCAGGAGGAAGAAATTTCCAGGTAACTAATGAAAACAATAGTAGCATATCTTTACGGCCTCATTATTTTTTTATAATAATAGGAATAAACTGGAAGTGTGTTAGAATATTTTGGTTTCTTTTATCTATTGTGTTGCACAATAATTATCTCTGGATCAACTTTGAAAATGATGGTTAATATCAGCGTGTTTCATCCACGAATGAATGCAATAATTTGCCTTTAAAATTATATCATTTGATTTAGGGGTTTTGGGTAGCTTGTGCTGTTATTACTAATTTGGGGCATCTTCTGGTTTGCAAAACAGTGGTATCAGATCAATAACATCATCTTGTGTTAATTTTATATATTCTGATGGATGCTTTTTCCTCCATTCACCTGCAGATTTCCAGATCAGAATAACTCCGTGCTTTATATTTTCCAACATGGAATAATATTCATTTTAATATGTAAGCCTAAAAGGAGTTCTTCAAATTTTTTCCCCTTTAATTTTAATCTTACCTGTTAAATGTTAATCATTTTAATTTTTTTTTCTATATCCTGTGAGGTATGTCCAGTTATACTCTATTTTTAGAATTAAAGAAATACATTAAACCAGGGGTAGTCAACCTTTTTATACCTACCACCCACTTTTGTATCTCTGTTAGTAGTAAAACTTTCTAACCGCCCACCAGTTCCACAGTAATGGTGATTTATAAAGTAGGGAAGTAACTTTACTTTATAAAATTTATAAAGCCGAGTTACAGCAAACGCCTACTGCCCACCATGAAAGCTGGAACACCCACTAGTGGGCGGTAGGGACCAGGTTGACTACCACTGCATTAAACAAAATGAGCCGAGGTGGCGCAGTGGGTAGAGTGTAGTACTGCAGCCACTTCAGCTGACTGTTATCTGCAGTTCGGCGGTTCAAATCTCACCGGCTCAGGGTTGACTCAGCCTTCCATCCTTCTGAGGTGGGTAAAATGAGGACCCGGACTGTGGGGGCGATATGCTGACTCTGTAAACCGCTTAGAGAGGGCTGAAAGCCCTATGAAGCGGTATATAAGTCGAACTGCTATTGCTATTGCTAAACAAAAACAACCTGGTAACAGAGATACAAACAAAGGGGAAGCAGATGGTGGAGATATTAGCCTCTTACCTCTCTTCACGGTTCTGCCCAACACATACACGACCTCCGTAGCGAGGGCTTGGGTTATTGCAGGAACGTTGACGTACTTGAAAGCCTATTCCACAAGTGGTGCTACAAGGAGACCAGGCTGACCATGGAGTCCACCCACCATTTCTGTAAGAACAATAGACCATGCTCAGTAATGTTTAGGTCTGCATGTCCAAATAAATATTTGTTTCCATGGGGGAAAAAAGCTCTTTGTGGGGTACGTGGCGCAAGAACAATAATGATCAACAAAACAATTAAATATCCTTTCATTATCCCAATATCATTATCTCATTATCCCAAGCAGCTTTTAAAAACTGGACAATCTAACATGGGCTTAATTACATGGTTAGATCCTCTGTTCTTCTAGAAAATTCAAATTTTTCCCAGTAGAGACATTCTTGAGGAAATCCTTCCACAATATAATTTCTCCAACCTGAAGTCTTTTTTTAAATCTTTCTATCAGCTAAGCAACTTTACCATTATGTTAAAGTGTTCTGATTGTTTTTGCTGCTGTTGTTTTTTGCAATCATTCAGCCAGAGGTTGTGCATATTTTGGTTTAAACAAAATTGCCATTGGAAAAATCATAAGACAAGGTATCATAATTCAGTATATTACCTGTTCTCACATGTTTTTTTAATTACATTAAAATAAAATAAAAACATGTGCTTTTGTAATGGGTTGTGTATCAGATTCTGCTTCACTTAATAACCAAGAAAGAAACCACTCAATTCCATTTTGCAGAATTAAGAGTACTTTTACTGATTATAAGTAAATAGAAGCTAAGCAAGCTGGATCTGAGCAAAAGCGCGCAAAAGCATTAGATATCAATACATGACCCATTCCCCTTCCCTTGGTAACCCTTCGGGGAAAAGGGCGGCATATAAATGTAATAATAATAAATCCAATCCCAGTCCATAGTCCAATCCAATATCTCCACAGCTGTCTTGTGGGAGACATCTTCAAAAATCATCATCAGGTTGGTATGCCGGACAGTTGGCCTTGGCGGGAAACTCCCCTCCTTGCCACATGCGCAGACGATGGTGAGAACAACTCCCAATTAACAGTCCTCCTGTACATATTATTTCCCTCACCCAAATATCATGCCCTCCCTCCCCGTTTCAATGGCAGCCGAAAAGCGAGCAGCAAAACAGAGGCTGACATCGTGAGAATAACTTTGGGAGATTGTAGAAAGAGCCACAATCAGGACAACAGTTGGACAAGGAGCAGCCCACAGAAAGAAAGGGGGTGGAGAAAGTATCTCAGAAGGGACCCTCCCTAGTTCTCTGGAAAGTAAAGGCAGGGGAGGGTGAAAGTGCTTTTCAGACTTTGGTAAGATTCTGTTACTGTAAGCTTACAATAAAGGTAATATTAATACTCATGTTTTCGGTTTCTTGTTTGGACTGCCTCGAAGGGCTGACAATATTTCAGCTATATGCACTTAAAAAAAAACTTGAATAGCTAAATCAGAATTCGCCAAATTTCAGATATGTATATAATTGCACATTTTTAAATCTTGGAACTCATGAACACTTTTAGTTAATCATATTTTAACCAGAGCGAATTTTAAAATCTTTGTAAGGAAGCAAAGATTTCTCTTCTCTCTTATTGTTCTTTCTTATTGTATCAAATGACTCCACATACTTTTAAAACCAGTACATATTTGAAAACCAGACTTTAGTTTAGAACCGAGCCGAGGTGGCGCAGTGGTTAGGGTGCAGTACTGCAGGCCACTTCAGCTGACTGTTATCTGCAGTTCAGCGGTTCTAATCTCACCGGCTCAGCCTTCCATCCTTCCGAGGTGGGTGAAATGAGGACCCAGACTGTGGGGGCGATATGCTGACTCTGTAAACCGCTTAGAGAGGGCTGAAAGCCCTATGAAGCAGTATATAATCTAACTGCTATTGCTATTGCTAACCATATTCCCCCAAAATATAGAACTGAGGGTTAAAAAAAAGTAGCAAAACAGTATATGTAGGCTGAGTTTATGAGTTCCAAAAAACCCGATTGAGGTAGGATTGAACGAACAAGCCGGTTTTAGAGAAGGAAGATCTACGGTGGATCATATCTTGGTACTCCACCATTTAGTACAAAAATACACATATATAAAAAAAATCCTCTCTTTTTGAGGCCTTCCTTGATTTTAAGCAGGCCTTTGATTCAATATCCAGGATCACCCTCTGGGAGAAATTAAAATGCACCACGATCGATAAACGCCTCCTCTTCCTCATACAAAAATTGTATGCCAATTCCACCTTGAAAGTGAGGTGCAATCCCCAAGGGAGTTTAACCAGCTCAGTAAGGGTACAAAAGGGGGTACGGCAGGGTTGCATCCTGTCCCCCTCCCTCTTTAACTTCTATATTAATCCCCTGATTGATCTCCTACATAACCCTGATTTCCATCCTCCTAACCTAGCACAACGCAAAGTGCCAATTCTCTTATATGCTGATGACGCCGCTATCATTTCACAAACCCCTGTAGGACTGAAGAGAGCAATTAGGGCAACACTCAGCTATTGCAGGCAAAACAAGCTGGTCCTTAACTTTGATAAATCAAAAAGTTTAACTTTAGTTTTTGCTAAAAGACCAAGCCAATACTCCTGGAAAATAGAAGGCCATAGTTTGGAACAGGTTAGAACATTTAGATACCTTGGGGTGGTTTTCCACTCGCAAGGGACATGGAAGGCACACCTGGATCACACATTGCAAGTAGCCAATAGGTCCTCAAATGCAATTAAACATTTCTTTTATACAGGTGGAGATCAGATTGTACCTGCTGCCTTAAAACTCTTTGATGCCAAAACATTGGCACAAATTCTATATGGGGCACAAACAGGAATCCTTGCAAAGAAAGACTTACTTGAAACCATACAAACCAAATTCCTGTGAGCCATCTTAGCTGCACCCAATGGAACTCCAAATGCCCAGTTAAGAATTGAGACAGGCATGCCTCAAATTCAGGTAAGAGCCTGGAAGATGATGATCATTCATTGGCTTAAAATGCATTTCTTTCCAGAGGGACTGTCCCCACTAGTGTTGACTGACAATTTCCCTTCCCCCTGGAAACAAGCAATTGATCATAAGCTGGGCTCTTATGGGCTCTCACCGTTATTCTTAATGTCCCTAGGCTTTGAGCAAGCAAAGCAAGTAGTAATCAATAGAATGAGGGACATGGAGTTCCAAGAAGAACTAAATAGGTTGCCTCTCCACAGTAGGGACAGAATCAAACAGGGTGTGTGGGAATCGGCAAGATATCTAAATGATCTGATCTCCCCAAAACAAAGAATAGCTTTCTTCAGAGCCAGATTTAACATTCTTCCTTCAGCACTCCCCCAGGGCAGGTATAAGAGAACACCTATAGCAGAACAGGTTTGTATATGTGGTAAAGGAGAATTGGAAGATAATTCACATGTTCTATTACACTGCGAGCTTTACAGAGCTTGTAGGTCTGCACATATTCTTCCCTTATTAGAGAGATTGCCAGGGCGGGCAGACAATTTTTATCTAGGCTTTCTCCTCCAGGACACTAACCCAGTTACCACGTATGCAGTTCTGTGTGGCTGGAATGTCCATAAGAAAAAAAGTGGCTACAGAAGTACAGTTGTCATCTGGTACCAATTATCTGGACATATCTCTCACAAACTTTGGACCATTGTATTTACTCCTATACTTAATAGCGTTGCACCCAGGTAAACCAGGGAGTGACCCAAACAATCTGAGAACATGTATGTTATTTTCCACTTTTAACGTCAATACCTTTTAATTATATCTTAATGTCGGTACTTTTTAACATATTGTAAAAACTAATGTGTATTGCTGGTCTTTGACCGTAATAAAGATTTACTTACTTACTTGAACTGTATTAGGTCAACAGGTCTGCTACACAGTAGGTAATTTAAGACTCTATGCTATAGGAGTAGATTTTGTAAGATATTTTTAGGCCACCGTTATTATTTTTATAATACGTAATTCAAAACAGTGAACAAATCTACTTCCTCCTTCTTATGACCTCACCAAACGGTGAGATGAGTTGGGCTGAGAGATAGTGATTAACCCAAAATCACCCACTTGGTTTTTCAAGCCTAAGGCAGGACTAGAACTTACAGATTCCTGGTTTCTAGCCTGGAGCCTTTAAGCACTAGAGCAAATTGGCTGTTTTTCCTGTCATGGTTCTTTGTTTTTAGAAGACTAAAGAATTCTTCAGTATTTTTAACAGTAAGAAATCCATGTTTGACCCGGAGTGTATACTTAAGAGACTGCCATGTTCAATCATAATTCCTTAATGTCTCAAAGTTTGTGATCCAGATCTGCCCATTAATCCTTGAAAGGCAGAATCTGAACATAACCAGAAACTAAGACTGGATCAACTTAGCTGCAAGTTCTATATTTTATTCTTGTGCATTTTTGTGCTTGCTGCTGCATTTGGAGCCCTGATAAGTGGCCAAAAGTACTTGTTATCAAACATGCAATATATGTAATATATTGTATTACACTAGTTTATCTCAAGCATATAAAATATGAAGCGGTTCTATCATCAGCAATGACCGGGATATACAAATAATCTTCCAAGACGTCAATATTACATTATTAATTTTACTTTTTACATACCTAGAGCAGTTAACAATCTCAATACTTGACCCTTCACACTGGCGACCCCCACATTTTGGAACTGGATTGTCACATAGGCGTGTTCTACAGAGGCAAATGCCTACACTTGATCCATCTATGTGTGTACAAGGCTTCCATTCTGACCAGGATCCAAAATGGCCATCCACAGTCAAATTCCTCTTCTGGAAACCAAAGGAGAAAAGAATAAATTCCAGTGATCACATTTAAAGTAAAAGATAATCCACTATATGTTACAGGTCCTACTTGCCTCACTGATCAAGATCTGGCCACTTCTGTTGGACAGACACAGCCTTGTCACAATATTCTTAAGATGTGCAGGGGAGAAAGATAAAACATGTACAAACACCTGTACTATCAGTTATGTTCTAATTACGCATTAGCTCAAACTAATTTCAAATTGGTATTGCTAGTTTATATAGCTTTCTTTTTTTTAATTTCCTTTGTCTTAATATATTTTAGACTGTGTTTGTTAAAAATCTACACTGTGTACGGGCTCTGGGAAGTCGGGGGGGGGGGAAGGGAGGTGGGGTCTTAGGGGGGAGGGGGGATATATAGTATGTGTTAGATTTTAAAGTAACGTGATTGTACTTGTATACTGTTGCTCTTTAATTCCAGTGTAAAAAAATAGGACAAGCTGAATATATTAATAGATAGTAGAAATACACCGAAGGGAGGAGTAGAGGGATAGAAGAAAGAGGGGTAGAGAGGGTGGGAGAGAGGATTGGAGGGAGGGTGAGAAGGAAGGGAGGGAGTGTATCGGGAGAGAGGTGTGGTAGAGGGGGAGGAGAAGTAGGGTAGAGGGGAATGATGGAGGGAAGATGGAAAGTTGGAGGGGGGTGAAAGAAAGGGTGTATGGAGGGTCGAAGAGGTACATTGGGTTTCTATTTTGGGGGGTATTATTGACAAGAGGAATGGCTGTGTTTATTGTTTAATGTTATATGGCCCCGGTTCTGCACAGTATATATGTGACTGTACGAAAATGAAAATGGAAAATAAAAACACATTTACATTCAAAGCTTTAAACATCTTATGACCGGCTTGCCTAAGGAACCATCTACTTGCATACGGCTTACTAATAATAAACAGTTAAACAGGTACTCTGTCAGAGGAACCACCTCTCCCATTATGAATCTACTACCATAATACATACACTGAACCTTGGTGGTGCAGTGGTTAGAATGTAGTATTGCAGGCTAATTCTGCCCATTGCCAGCAATTCGATCCTCACCGGCTCAAGTTTGACTCAGCCTTTCCGCTTTCCATCCTTACGAGATTGGTAAAATGAGGACCCAGATTGTTGGGGGCAATACGCTTAAGAGAGGGCTGTAAAGCACTATGGAGCGGTATATAAGTCTAAGTGCTATTGCTAAGTGCTATGAATCAACCAACTGCAATCGGAGGCCTCTGGTGCAGACATTTCATTACCAAACTATGTAACATCATCAATGTGCTCATATTACCTAGTTTGGTAATGAAATGTCTGCATGAAAACCACCCAGCTCAGAGAGCACCAAGGACTCCGTCGTTCAATCTTCAGCTATAAATATTCTATCGGTATCAACTGCAGTGTTTAGAGTATAAGGGCAGGCCTTTTTGATGGAATGTCTGCCGGAAGCTTTGCGATCTAGTATGCAAAAATGCCCTTATCCTATTTTGCTTCTAGGTAATGGCATGGTCTCAAGAACATTACCCCAAGATTCGGGAAAGTGAGCAAAAAGATTCCTGTTTCATCAAGCTTTTAACTGTTAAATTGATTTTATAAGTGGTCCTCATTTAACAAACACTTGTACAATGCCCGTCAAATACTCTGTTTCCCTGAAAATAAGTCCTATCCTGAAAATAAGCCCTAGCGTGTTTTTACATTGCACCTAATATAAATCCTATCTCCAAAATAAGCCCTACTTAAGAGCCAGCACAGCCAGCGCCCAGCCATTCTGTCTGGTTGGCCATACAATGGCCATGTGCAGCAGGAGCCCATGTGGCCGTCGGCCCACTTCTTCCACTTGCGAGGCAGGTGTTGGGGCGTGGATGGCCTGGCTGCAAGGGCCGTGAGGTAAGCCGGGGTGGGACACATGGGGTAGCTCCATCCCCCCACCTCGCTTTGTGGCCGTGGCACCAGCAGCTTCAGCATGTGGCTCGGCCTCCTGCTCTGTTGAGGCCAGGAGGAAGAAGTGGGCCAGCAGCCATGGGGAGTCCTACTGGAGTGGCCGCCATGAAGTGAGCCAAGTGTCGGGGCGTAGCTGTAGGGGCCCTGAGATAAGCTGATGTGAGGCGCATGGGGCAGCTCCACCCCCCCACCTTGCAGCAGTGGCACTGGCATGCCGCACAGCCTCCTGTCCTGTTACAAGCAATCAGAAGAAGTGAGCCTCCTGTACTTGGATAAGAATAAGACACCCCCCAAAAAATAAGCCCTATTGCTTATTTTGGGGCCCAAAACAAAATAAGACTTGGTCTTATTTTTGGGGAAACACGGGTATATGACAACACTGAATGAATGATAGTTATGACGGGATGTCATACTTAT
Source organism: Thamnophis elegans (assembly GCF_009769535.1). Lineage (NCBI taxonomy): Eukaryota > Metazoa > Chordata > Lepidosauria > Squamata > Natricidae > Thamnophis > Thamnophis elegans. The sequence continues at coordinate 73,946,995 of NC_045546.1, read as the reverse complement.
AATTATTGCAGTTACACAATTGTTATCAAGGTGCTTGGCACCTGGCTTTCAATTATAACATTGAAGTTCCTGAGTCATATAATTGCAATCTGCAACATTCCCTGATAGCTCTTCACAAGCAAAGTCAAAGGGGAAGCTGTCAGGAAGATGGGGGTCATATGAGGTCCTCATTTAACAACCCACATGGTTCTCAACCAAAGTTACCCAGGCAGCTTTCATGTAACTAAGGAAAGCCTAGAACTCCTGCTGCGTTCTAGGCCAGCTCTTTAACCACAATAATTTTAATATGTTTCATTGGTTTAATGCTTGTATACTGTGTAGCGTAGTAGTGTGTGTGTGTATCTGTGTGTGTGTAAAATAAGATTATTTATAAGCAGAAAGGCAGGTATAAATTTAATCATCACATTTTTGAAGGGCTTGCTGGGCAAGAAAAAGACTTAGGGAAAAACTTCTACATCAAGTTGCAGAAATAAAGAATGTAATTTGTACACACACACTGACTGAAAATTGAATGTTGTTTCCAGACAGTTTAGCTAAGATTTAGCTAAGAATGCAATGAGTAATAAACCAAGAAATAAAAGAAAAAGAATTGCAAAAGGACTTTGCAACTGTCATGCCATTGGCTGCCAAAACCACATGGACCCACCAGGTTTTCCTACACCTGCAGTCATGAGCTGTGAATACATGCTCAAACACTAAGTAAGTGAAAAGTGAATATTGTTCTGTTTTTCATGTGGCCTGCTAAGATGCCCCCCCACCGAGCATCTGGGCGAGGAAATTAAGCAACCTCTGTTAATTGATTGTTTTCAGTTTGTTTTCCTGTACTTTTTTCAACATTGGGCATTTGTTTTATGGACTCCTGGTTTAATTTTATGGTTTTAATTGTTGTATATTGCCCAGTAATTGCTATGAGAGAGTTGTCCGTTTCTAAAAAATAAATAAATAGATTAGCCAGCAAACTCTGGTTTCTTTCTATAAGAACAAGGTGAAAGAAGTGTTCAGTTTACACCAGTTCTTCCCAAAATCGTTTTTAAAGTAACAATTATAAATCCATTATCTAAACATAACGAAGACATTCTGATAAATAGTAAAAAAAAGACTTCCTGATAAGCGGATTTGGGTAATGAAGGGGAAAAGTTGGGAAGTAATGGCTTACACAATCTTATCAATCCAGCAAGACCCTGAGAAACTCCAAGGATTGTCTTTTTACTTGTACTTTTAGTTAATTATATTTTATATATTGTTTGCATGATGGTTGGTTTCAATAAGTTGGTTTCAGAACTTACAGTCCTTTCCTTTATGCTATATGAGCAACTTAACAATTGTCACCTGTTATATATGCAAATGTTAGAGGAGTGTTGAGTATGCAAATAATGACCAGCCAATCAGAGAGCTGGTAACAGGGAACATTTGCATATATAACACTCCTTCCCCCCAGTTATTTGCATACTCAACACTCCTCTAACATTTGCATATATAACATCACCCACCATTGTTAGGCCAAAATGAAAGTAATGGGGACATGGATTACAACACTGCAGGGAAAGGTTGATGATGCAATGAAGATACTATAATTCATCAATGGAGAGATGACCTCTAATCAAGAAGTTTTTTTCTGGATAAATGTATGAGGTCCGATGACAAATCATGGTGAAATCAAATGAAAAGTGAATGCTTCTGAAATCTTCCTAAATGAAAGGGTAGGGTAAGTGCCGACGTCTTTATGACTCATTCTCATTACGTTAAATGTTGCTTCATGTAACTTCAGAATAAGGCATATGAATATGATGTATTTCTTCCAATTATAATAATAAAAACATATTTTGTGTTAATTTTCATATGGTTTTTCATATTACAGCTCAGAAGAAATTAATGGTAGCCGAACCAGAGTTAAAAGAGTGATGAGGTACATTTACTGCTAACCTATACTATTTCCAAGAGAATTGCTAATCATAATTAATCTTTCCACTTAAAAAAGCCTACATTCTGCTACAGAAAATTAGCACGTCAGACGTAAGGGCTCTAGCTAAATTTCCTGACACACTAAATTTCCACGTAAAGGAAGTACTTACATGGAGCAAATAGTCATTATGCCCTGAAAGGCAAGCCAAAAAAATCCATGAAATAATCCTGCAAGGGCTTTAATGGGTAACACACATTACAGCCCTTGGAGGTCTATCCTATGGATTTTTCTCGTCCCCCCATGACAAATTTTCAACATTTCAGAACAAAATGCTTTCTTCACCTTTTCTCTGTATACAGAAAAAAAAACTGTTTGAAGTTATTATCCTAATAGAGGAATTTTTTTTCTACTCGGGAGTTACTTTGGCAGCTGAAGCTGCTGAGTCATAGCCACCCTGCATGCAAAACTTACTACCAGCTGCCTGCCATGCCAGCTGTTTCAAGGTGGAGACAGCCAGAGCCATCAAATCATTCCAGCTGCAGAGCAACTGTGCTAGATGCCTACTATCTGCAGATATTATAATTGGGCATCAGAAAGTTGCTTTCTAGATCCACCCGCATTACTTTTGATTCTGTGGGGCTCAATTAGAATAGCTCTGTTCTGTCACTTGATTCCTATGTATAAATCAAAAAGAAATTCAGTGTTTCAAGTGAAAACAGGCTCTTAAGCATAGAGAGCCTGTGTAAGGTACTGAAAGTTTTTTTCTCTGAAGGAACAAGATGCATTCTCCGTCCTGAAAACCTTTGTGTCACAAAAATGTATATACATTTCTGTCCTCCTCTACCTGGCAATATATGAAAAGCATCAGTCACTTGAACATTTTGCACTTAGTCACAAAATGTGCCTATTCAAATAAACTCTCTAAAGGTCATTGTGAAAAACAACAGAAAGGGGGAAATTATCTACAAATACTTCAGACAGCTGGTAAGTATAAGTGCACCCACATCTAGGGCCATCTGTTGTAAGGGGGGAGTCTGCTCACTAAAACAAGAAAGGCCTTGTGAGTTTAAGGAAGGAATAAAACTTTGGTGTGTGCATTAATAGCAAGAGATATGTGTGCTATTTCTGCATATCTTAAGACCAGGGGTGGGTTTCAACCAGTTCGCGGCGGTTCCTGCGAACCGGTTGGTCGCCAAACCCGGAAGTAAGGAACTTCCGGGAATGGCAAAGGGCGCGCCCGCCTGCCCGCGGTCCTTACCCGGTTTTGATGAGTTCTGCGCTTCCACGCATGCGCAGGACGCATACAGCACCTGCGCGATCGTCCAGGAGCAGCTGGAGCGTCGCACAGATGCTAGTACGCATGCGTGCACCGTGCGCGTGCACGAGGACGCCGCCGGCCCCGTTCCAACCGAACCGGTTGGAACAGGGCGAGAAACCCACCCCTGCTTAAGACCCAGGGGTGGGGTGGGGTGGGAATGAAATAGACTGTCTATGGAGCCGTCATAGGAAGCTGTAGGAGTCCAGGCTTTCTGTAGAATGTCAACTCCTTTATGAACTTCAGAGCCAGTGGGGATAGTGGTTAGAAGTTCTGCTCTTCTGGCAGTGATTTTGAAATATTTAATTCTGCATAAAGGGAATGGGCCGCATGAGTTATCCTCAGTATATTGAGGAAACAATACCATTTTATTCAATCCCATGAAAGAGGGTGTTTTCAAGATGTATGAATGGATCAAATAAATGCTTTGGCTGAATGGGTTTGGGAACAACAGACACAAATGAAGAGTACTTAAGGCTTATGAGAAGTAGCCAAGGTCAAATCCCTGCAAAATTCTACTCTCTCTTCTTTTGAACCGCTTTATGAATGGCCATCTCAGAATATAGAATATTAACAACACTTCTTGCCCTTCTTAAATTCCTGGGCAGAACAGCGACAACCATAGATCTCCAAATGTCTGGCATTAATGTATTTAAAAACAAGGTAAAAATGATTAGCTTCCAATATCAGAAGGAAATTTTGGTTCCTAAACTCTGTGTGAAGTAGATCCTCAGTCTATCTCCTTTTCTAAAATTCTCTTGGCTTCCCGCTTCTTCCTTAATATCGGTTATGTTTTCCCTTTTATCTCTCGGTTTTATTTCACGCAAAGCTCTGCCTCTGGGACCTCTTTTCACTTAATTCAATCTATTTCTTTCTTCTTTAAGAACACAAAGGTAATGTCAACCTGCATGCTTAGAAAACTTACACATGACAGCCTAGAACTGAAGATGGTAAATAACTTTGATTCCTTGGGCCCAAGGGAACAGATAAAGATGGGCAATGTGTTGGAGAAGTAAGGTAGAGATTAATTTTAGGATGGAAGGCAATGAAAAACCTAGATAAGACATATTTATTTATTTAGGTTATGGACTCTTCAACAATAACAGCTTAAAGCATTGTTCTTTCCAGTGATAATGTATGGCTTTGAAAGCAGGACATGGAGAGAGAAAGAGAGGCATCTTCAATTTATGGATCTGGAGATTGTTTCTGAAAGTACTATGGATGGCAAGAAAAATGATCAATCAGTCCTGAATCAGATAAAGAGCTGATTGTTCCCTTGAGGTGATGATCAGCAAGCAGAAGCTTACATACTTCAGGCATCTGATGGGAAGGATGATGAAGTAGAAGAAAATAAGTTTGGTTGGCAAGATTGAGGGAGCAACAGATAAGATGGATAGGTGGCATCACAGAGATAACTAGAATGTCCTTGGAGGAACTATTGAGTTAATGCTTGGGCAAGTTAAGTTGGGAGCATTTATCCTTGTATTTACCAGGAGCTGAGTTCATCTTGATGACACCTAACTTCAGTCAAAGACATTTTTGTTATCACTGCTGCAGCTTTTTCTTTGTTGTTGTTCTTCTTTATCTTTTCAGTTCTTTCCTAATTTTCTCCACCCACGTATTTTGTGACCTCCATTTCCATTTATGGCTATGAACCTTTTGCTACTAGGACTCACTTTCTATTCTGTTTCTAAACAGAATTCTCCTGCCTTCCCTTCAGTCTTCAATCAGTTTCCAACTTCCCAAAGGCTTCCCTAACCACCACCCCATCAATATTCTATTGCTTCAGTGATTGCATATACATACATATATGCATAACAGTGGTGGGATTCAGCCAGTTCGCACCTATTCGGAAGAACCGGTTGTTAACTTTCTAGGTAATTCGGAGAACCGGTTGTTGGAAGAAATCTCCTTTTGCATTTTTTTTCCACTTTACAGGGCTAATGCTGTAAGGAAGGCAGGAAGGAAACATTCTGGTGTTGCTTCTAGTCTAATATTTATTGCCCTGCTTACAGAAACTGCCTCTCTGGTTAATCCTTATTACATTGTAACAGCTAAGGCTGTGCCCATCGACCTGAACGATGTTGGCCATGCCCACATGGTCACATGTCCACTGAGCCATGCCTACCCAGCTGGTTATTAGCGCACAGAATCAGTTGTTAAATTATTTGAATCCCACCACTGATGCATACATGCATACATGCATACATACAACTTTATGACTCATATATATAAACAAATTATGCCTTACAAAAGCTTGCTAAGAATAGAGAAAAACACTAAGTATGTAACTCTGACAAAACACACCAACTGATATTATTTTGATAAAATCATTTGCTGTTAGTTTCCCTGAAGAGATGCGGTGGGTGGTGTGGGGGTACCATCACCCTAGAATTGCTCCATCAATTAATTGCTCCAGCAATTACCACCAATTGCTCTTTTCTAATTTCAGTGTTTCAGTTTGAACCTTTTCTGGTTTAGAATATTTTCTAATTTTCATTTAAACTGGTTTTTTAATTGTAAATTGCTTTAAGGAGACTGTTATAAATAATTACAATAATGAAATGGTTATCATGAATACAATGGATTCTATGGAAATCACTTGGATTAGGAGAACTTGAAAAACAAAGACATATATGAATTCTACTTACTGGACAGAGAGAGATGCTCTGCTCCCATTGACTCATGCTCAAGCTTTCTTCCAATGGTGTGCATTTTCTTAGCACTAAGTCCCAGCCACAATAAGGATCCTGGGATCCAACACATGTGCTGAAAAAATTAAATTGAAAACATCACATAAATTCTCATGTTTTTCTTCATGGGGAAGAACCAACATTCCTTAATGTGCCAGACCTTCTGAGTAAGGCAAGCAGCCTGAAGATGGAGGTATAGTTTAATGACTGTTCCCTTAGCATTGTTTGTAGTTATGAAGGACCTTCCAAAAGCTACTTATGATGCAATTCAGAAGATTCAAAGGCTGTATATACCCCTGCAGTCACATGACTGTATTTCGGCACTTCTTGATTGGCATACCTTTATGCCAGTTGCAGTGTTATAACCTGGAGATTATTATTCTCCAGGCAAAGCAAGAGAAAAGGCTAATTTTTCTGTTGTTTAAAATCTATCCCAAACTCTTCAAATACTTGTTCACTGTCCCTGAACAGAAGGTAGCACTTTTTTCAACTTTAAGTATTGAAATTTCCTACTGATAATTGTAGTTTGCTGGTGCTAATAATAACTTTCTGGAAATGTTCTAAATTGCCTAAGATGGAAAATTGCTTTAGTTAGGAGAGTTATGAGACTGGAGAGTTTAACTGAAAGATTAATCAACTGAATTGAATTCATTAGGGGTAGGCTGCCATTCAATGCATTTGCAAACTGTTTTTTGGTGAAGGAATAGCAATTTTTACAACCGATGTCTTTCCTCTATTAAACTGAAAATTGTTCTGCTTCAGATGGTTACTTAATGAAAAGAGTTTAAAATTAAGTAACCCTGTAATTATATTTACTCATTTTTCTACCCAGATCATTCAAGATCAACTAATCAGACAGTTACCTGTATGTTTTATAAAACTGGCATCTCTTCAGTGGGATCTTCACCACACTTCTCTGAAGACCCACATAGAGAGCGCTCTGACTGTGTAAAATCTGAAGGCTCTTGATGGGCTCCCATTGCTTCTTTGGGAAGATGTGAATCTCCTCTAGCAAACAACTGCTGGCTGTCTGATTAACTGGAGCAAGGATTTTCTTAATTGTCCCATGATCTGTAAAAACAACAAGTGGGTCAGATGAAAGGAGCAAAACTTACTGAAATGTTGTTATCACAATTTCTTTCACATTCATTTTGGTAGAAAGAGAAGAAAGGAAACTATACTAAGGAAGTGAGGTGGAAGTTGAATACTCCCATCCTTTGAAGTTCAAAAAATATATATACAGCTGCTTTATGCCATTGATTCAACTTGCTTTTCTGTTATAGCTGGAAGCAGTATTTCAACACTTTGTGCAAGCTTTTTTTTCAATCCACAAATAATAGTGGTGACTGACCTTTGTGAGTGCAAATTGATTCCTTCCAAACACAGTGTCCTATTCTGCCAGGCAGAGGTGGGTTCCTACCAGTTCGCATCTATTCGGTAGAACCGGTTCGTCAAATCTACCGAACCGGTTAGAAGAGGTTCCACCAGTGGACCCGGAAAGCAGGCCACACCTACAGAAGAGGTTCCAAAATTTTTTGAAACCCAGCACTGCTGCCAGGGCTACAGCAGACAGGAAGAGGAAAGCAGATCAGTTGTGCAATATGAGCCAGCAGAACGTTTCTCAATCTGGTGTTTTCCAGATCAACAAACTCCATCTTAGGAGAAAGATGCTGTAATTCAACACATCTGTGTGACATCAGGTTCCAGAAAGTTGCCTAGCAATGTAAGATTGTAGCTTCATATTTGAAAAGTATGGATAGTAAAATTAGGTGTATCAGAAGATCATTTAAAGAAAACCACAGCTGTCCCTTCCTTAAAAAGGCTGTCAGTAAATTTTACTCCTATGATATCTTTAAAACCACACTCTCTTTTATTGCCTCAGATATTCAGAAACTGTTCCCTGCTCTAAGCATATTCAACTTGTTGTACAGCTACCAAAATATCATTGATAATATGCACATATAAAAAAAGGAATATGATTGAATCCAGTGATGTGCAGTCAGGGGAGGCAGGGGAGGCAGAGCCTCACCACTGTCAGCATGAAAAGAAAAAAAAATGTAAAAGGAAAAAGGCTGAGCTAGTTGCTGCCAGAGTCACAGTGGATGACTCTGCTTAGTGCTTAACTGTTTAAAAAAGCCTCTAAAAAGTGCCCTCTACAGGAGGAGGCGGGAGAACCACGTGCCTCATTTAGTCTATCTTTATGATCACTCGAGCAGAGTTAAGCAAGGGTTAAAAGCCAAAAAATTCCTTATGTAGATGAGGCAGATAGATAGATAGATAAGCATTATAACTCATAATTCAAAATCCTCAAAGGTAACACTATGAAAACTAATATTTATACCAAAGGTAATACTGTGAAGACAAATAGTTATATAAAGACATTGATATAACATACAAAAGCAAAACCAATTTGAAAATGTGTTCCGGAACAAGGAATACTGAATGAACTACAGGATCAGCACAGCTTATTTGGAAACGGAGTAGGATTCATAATAAACATACACGTGGTAGATTCTGACCTTTATTGTCTCCTATTATATTTTTGTTTTCACATTAAGTTCATATATGAGCCGAGGTGGCGCAGTGGTTAGGGTGCAGTACTGCAGGCCACTTTAGCTGACTGTGATCTGCAGTTCAGCGGTTCAAATCTCACCGGCTCAAGGTCGACTCAGCCTTCCATCCTTCCGAGGTGGGTGAAATGAGGACCCAGATTGTGGGGGCAAGTTGCTGACTCAATTTGCTAAAAAAAATTGTAAACCGCTTAGAGAGGGCGGAAAGCCCTATGAAGCGGTATATAAGTCAAATAAATAAACAAACAAACAAACAAACAAACAAATAAATATACAATGTGTTCAAAAATATTAAAGCCAAAGAATTGCCTTGGTTAAATGACCAAGTATTCTCTTTTGATATATATTGAATTTTACATTAGGCTAAATCTGAAACATTAGACTTCACAAATCAGTAGGAATAAAGGTTGTTGATTTCCCATTTTGAAGATATGGGGTTTTTTTTTAAGTGATTCTATTATTAATTTAGCAGAACTTTTAGAATAGCTACTCTAAGATATTCCATCAAAGGAGCAAGTAGCTGGTTAAAAATAACAAAAATTGGGAATTAATGTTTCCAAGCATTTGTTCTTTTTTAATTGATCTAATTAACATTTAAGTCTTGCAATTCCCATGGGCATAGGAGTCTGGAGATAGGGTGAGCCCTATCATTGTGATTCTGCATTAATGTGAGTTTTGTTTATTATTTGACATTATGTCACTGTTATTATGCTACGTATTAATTGCTATGTATTTTTTCTTCTGTTTTTTTTTTAATCATATGTTTGCCACCCAGAGTCACGACTGCAAGATGAACAACTACAAAAAGGAAATTAATAGCAATCAATCAATCAGGAACAACTTGGGTGGTTTTTTTTTTCTAAACTGGGAGAATGAGCACTAAAATGCCAAATGTTCAAGATTAACAAGTATTAACTGATGTTGATGGGATCTGTAATGATGGTGATTGACCAGGAAAGATATTTGATAGTTCAATGAAAATGTCAACTCACTGGGCAGTTGCTGAAAAAAAAAGCTAAATACCATATTGGAAATTATTATTTTAAAATGAAAATAAAATTCAAAGAAGCCTCAAAACTGTGCAGACCTTTGAAACATACATCATACATTTCCTGTGCATGGCTGAAAATGTATGATTTTAATTCCATTTTGAGAATGCCATTAGATAATCAGATATACATTTTAAGAACCAAGTATTTCGGTAACTTTTTGCTATTTCTGTAAAAAGACTTAAACTATACTCAATATTGTAGCTATCGTTATTTTTCACACTTGACTGAAGGCCTTTAATTTGTATTTTTCTGTTGCTTATATTAGTATAGCCAAGTATTATGCAAAATGGATGCTCGTGCTTGTTAAAAAGGACTGCAAAGGACAAAGGAAATAAAAAAGGGAAGGTTAGTGTTTGTTTAATTCTATGATCACAATATATATGATTTAAAAGGGGACAAGCCTCCTGACCCAGAATTAAAACTAAGTTATCTTCACACAATCACACCGTCTTTGTGTGTGCTATGCAACCATTGATAGGGAAAATCACAAACCAGACATTGTATCATTGTTCTCTTAAAAGCATTATTTTTCCTGTCTTTTCCTTTAAAAAATGTTTGAAATGATAAGTCACGGGAGGAAACCAGCTATTGATTCCCAATTCAGTCACACTGCTCTTTTGCACAACTGGTTTAAAATTTAATTATACATATACCTCAGTAGCTATGATAGGTCAGGACCTGAGGAATTACTTTAATTTCCCCAAAGATTTAGATACGTTATATGGTGGGTTTTTTTCTGGAACAACATAATCAATTCTTCCATGCTTAGCCACATCACAAACAGCTTTTAATTATGTCCATATGGTCTAGATTTAATGACAACTTTAAGAACTAAATTACTTATATATTGATAAATTGATTCTCTCTGTGTAGGTGTAGATGGGTGTATTATTGTATATTTATTTTAATCACTATGTGATATGTAGCTTTTTATGTTGTATAATCAATAGTGTATTTTGTTATATTGTTTGTTATATCTCACCAAATGACTCTTAATAGTTCTTTTAGTGTCATATGTTTATGCTCTGTGGTATAAACAAATGGGTATGAAAATAGGAATTCATAGGTTGGTGATAGCTGCATGATAGAAGTTTGTATATAATTTGTGCATATTTACAATTTTTCTATAGACTTAGGTGGTTTAGAATGGAATAATAAACCCAATAAAATATGAAATGTAAACAATTAGGAACAGTCAAATACTAATTCAGTTGGGAGCCAATTTGATTTAGTGGTAAAGTTGCTGGCCTAGAAACCAGGAAACTCTAAATGCCAAGCCTGCCTTTGGCATGAAAGTCAACTGGGTGATTTTGGGCAAGTCACTCTCTGTCAGCTCAACCTACCTCGCAAGGGTTGTTGTTGTGGGAAAATAGGATGGCGTACTAGGTACATTCACCGCCTTGATCAGGTGGAATATTTTGCTATTATATTTTTATAATAATATATAATATAATGTATTATAAAAAATATAATAACACAACATCCCACCCCTTTTTTCCAATGCATTCTGTTAATTGTATTAATCAGATCCCAGATGTTCTGTAAAACAATACTGTTTTGACAGGTATCCTAAAAGAAAGCATTGTATCTCTCATCCCCTCCCCCTTCTCCCTCTTTCCCTCTCTCTTTCCTCCCTCCTTTCCTCCTCTCCCTCCCTCCCTCTCTCTGTCCCTCTCTCTCTTTTCCTCCACCTCCAACAGTGACGTGCGGTGAGGTTTATGGCTGGTGAGGCACTGACACAGGGGTTTCAATTTTTTTTAGACTTATGGACTTCAACTCCCAGAATTCCACAGCCAGGCATGCTCAGTTCCGATTTAAAGCGACAGCATTTGTTTTTCTCCTTTGCGAAAAAGTTTTCCTTCATTCTTTTTCTTCTCCCTCCCCCTCCTTCTTCCCTTTCTCCGTCCCCCCTTTCTCAAACAGACACACGCACAACAGAGAAGTTGGATCCCTCTCTCACTCACTCGCTCTCAAACAAACACAAACACAGAAGTTGGATTGGATATATTTTCCAATGGCTTGAAAGCAGCTCCTCTGCCGTACCCCACAATTCCCCTGCTGCCTTCCGATCTGAGCCTTTGATTGCAGGTGGAGCCACATTGCCTTTTCAAACTTGTAATCAGTGAAGCTGGGCTTATATACTTTTATCCAGCTGTGTGTGTGTGTGTGTGTGTTTGAAAAGGCAATGTGGCTCTGCATGCAATAAAACTACACTTGGGGAGGGATCTACACTTGAGGATGAAGTTTGAATTCTTCCCCCTCCCTCCGACCCACACACATACCTTTTCCAGCTGTTTCAGAGAGGATTTCAACTCTGCTCTTGCCTGCCATCATGAAAAGAAAAAAAATGTAAAAGGAAAAAGGCAAGAGCTCTGAGGTCAGGCTGAGCTAGTTGCTGCCAGAGTCACAGTGGATGACTCTGCTTAGTGCTTAACTGTTTAAAAAAAAGCCTCTAAAAAAGTGCCCTCTACAGGAGGAGGCAGGAGAACAATGTGCCTCATCTACGTCAGGAATTTTTTGGCTTTTAACCCTTGCTTAACTCAGCTCGAGTGATCATAAAACGCTACACTAGATGAGGCAGGTCGTTCTCCCGCTTTTTTAGAGGCTTTTTTAAACAGTTAAGCACTAAGCAGAGTCATCCACGGTGACTCTGGCAGCAACTAGTTCAGCCTTTTTCCTTTTATATATTTTTTTCTTTTCATGGTGACAGTGGTGAGGCTCTGCCTCCCCTGACTGCACATCCCTGACCTCCAATATTCTAGAATCAAACTCAAGGGCCATGGGCCGCATGCAGCCTGCAAGTTGCTTAGATCTGGCCATTGGAACCAGTCTGGAAATCAGCCAGTAGTGCCTCTGCCAGAGAAAATGGAGTGTGTGTGTGGGGGCGAGCTCCATTTTCACTGGCAGAGGACTGCAAGAGAACGTTGCGGCCAAAAACAGGGCCCAGGGCACATAGCATCCCCTAAGCTCTGTTTTCGCTGGCAGAGCTAAGAAAACAAACTAAAAGCAAAACAAAACAAAAGGAGAAACGTTTCTCTTTTTTTGCATTTGAGCATCCCAAGAGGGGACAGGAAAGGAGAAAGGGAAAGAGGAAAGAAAAAGAAAAAGAAAAAGAAGGAACGATGGGAAGAGATCAAGGAAGGAAAAAGGAAAGAGAGGAAGGAAGAAGAAAGGAGAATGAAGGGGGAAGGGGAAAAAAGAGAAGGAAGGAAGGTTGGTTGATTTAGCATGTTTAGCACTTGGTTACCAGCAACCTTACTGCCTTTTCGCCATCCCTTTGTCCCCTTCTCCTGACCTCTCCTGGTCGCCTTCTATCCTATCGCTGAGAATTCTTTGGTTACAAAGCCGGGTCTCCTTGCGTGGAGAGAGAGTAGGCCTCCCTCTGACCCACACATTTTGCCCTCCTGCACACACCATGAGCAACCTGGCCAAGGAGGGTGAGAATAGCAACAGCCCTTAAGATCCACCCAGCCCTGCCCAGGCCAGCACAGGTGCCTACGACACAAGTGATGTTGAGCTAGCCACGGCCACTTGGCCATGCCCCCCAAAGTCAAACAGAACTGATGCAGCCCTCAATGAAATTGAGTTTGAAGCCCCTGTTCTAGAGGAAAGGGATTCACTGGAGAAATGCTGCTGTCCATCTTTTTAATGAAAGGGACATAAGCATAGCTTCTTGGTCTGTAAGCTTACAGAATCAATGAACCTACTGGAAGGAGATTGTCTCAGAGGTACCAGGGAGCTAAACCAAGTGTATCAAAATAAGCTAGTATTTTGAGTTATACCTGAAAGCCTGTCAGAAGCCAATGTAGGAACTACCACAGATGAATTTGGCAAAAATTGTGCAGCATTCCGAAAGACTGGGGTTCAGAGGAAAAGGTTATTCTGTTACACATCATGAATAGACAAGTCGGAATGAAGTAGAAGAATACAGGCAAAGTGATGGAAATGTTCCAAAAAATGAAAATTATTGCTTGGTGAATTGATACCTTCTTAGAAAAGGTTGATTTGTTTGTTTGTTATTTGTTTCAAATATATGACTGAAATATGAAGCTCACTTTTATGTACACATATAAAGGAATAAATCTAAAAGTATAACTGATTTGTTTTGCGGTGGTTTTTTTAAGAATAGAATTCGTTATTCTTTATTGACCAAGGGTGATTGGACACACAGGGAATTTGGTGCATAAGTGCTCAGTGTACATAAAAGAAAAAAAATACATTAATCAAGAATCATAGTGATAGTCATAGGTTTCTAAATAAACAATCAAATCATACTAGGAAACAAATAAAACAATATAAATCATAGAGATACAAGGAACAAGGTTATAATCATAGGTGGAAGGAAATAGGTAATAGGACAGATGAGAAGAGTAATAGTAATACAATCTTAGTAAATAATTTGGCAGTGTTGTGGGAATTAGTTGTTCAGCAGAATGATGGCATTCAGGAAAAAACTGTCTTTGTGTCTAGTTGTTCTGGTGTACAGTACCCTCTAGCGTCATTTTGAGGGTAGAAGTTGAAACAATTTATGTCCAGGATGTGAGGAGTCTAAAAGATTAAGAGAATTGATAACAAATACAAGAGTGATAAGAGATTTTGAGTCAAGGACATGCCATTATTTAATAGTATCAAAAGTATATCTTAGGAAAAAATGGAGGTAAAAGAGAATGAAAAAAAGGTGACAGAAATGAGACTGATAGTAGATCTTCAGAAAGATAAAGTAGAATCCTATATATTACTAGAAAAGTATTAATCTCATAGCAGACGAAATGGAAAATATACGTAAAGAAAGTTAAACTCCTTTGTATAAGTTTTAAACAATTGAAATGTTTAAAACTACATTAATAAGAATCAAAACAAAGGATGCTTGATGGAATTACTCTGTGAAATAACCTGTGCATAAGAAAAAAACGCATGCAAGAAAATGATGACACCCCCCAAAAAAAACCCCAATAAAAGATATTTTATATTTCATTCAAAGAGGAAATATTTGTTTCAAATAATGCCATCGAAGTCAGCATGGAAAAGGTAATGTTAAAAGAGGCAGAGAAAATGCAGAGATTTTTTAATGAAAACTGTTTTTAAAGACAATGAAAAGGATTTACAGCCTCCAGCAGAATGAATGGGATTAAGAATAATAATGATTAAATGGTTTCAGATGAAATGTTAGTGAACAAGTATTGTGAAAAAGTTTTTTTTTAGAGATCTGCATGGGATCTGCATGGGAATGATAGAGATATATTGAAACCTGAAATTGAAATGAATGCTATAAATGTTAATGTCCCACAAAAAACAAATAATAAATGTTTTGTGTTTTCAAATGATAAGGCTGTAGGGTATAGATTTTTTAACTGGAGAAATGTTGAAATATGGTATTGATTCTTTAAAAAAGGCAGTTTTATAAACTGTTTGAATCTGTATGAAGACTGCACTTGGAAGAGTGCTGTTCATGACCTTATACATATGGCACAGGTAGAAAAAACTAAACCCAAAAATATTGAATTGTTAAGAATCCCTCAGAATATCTCCACATTCTGACAATGAGCAAAATTTTGGAAGCCCAGTGTGGCTTTATGCCAGTCAAAGGGCACGCCAATCAGACTTTTTTTTCCCCTTTAATGAGAAAAAAGCAAAATATATGAATAGAGGAAAAAGCAGGTTATAAAGAGAAATATGGAAAGCTTCATATTTAGTGTGGAAAGTTGGTCACTAAATGCAGTAGGAGAACTATGTATTGAAACTAAACCATGCATGAAAATAAATGGACTGCTTAGCAAGTAGCACATCCTTGAACAGAACATAAGAACAAGATTTATGTTATCCCTTAGTTGTTTAATGGATGAATGGAATATTTGTGGTGGATGTAGAGGGTGATGGTTGAGAACATGAATACTTATGACTGCCAATGATGCCATGTTGTTGGCAGAAAACCCAAACAGTTTGCAGACCTTCTTCCTATGGTGCAACAAGGATTATGGATCTGAAAATTAATGTAACAAAGAAACAGGAATAAACAATTTCAAATTATACATAAAGTAAAAGTCAAAAAAAGAGAAAGTGAACGAATTTTTATACCTTTCTATGAGGTCTAGGAGTGATTCTAATGAGAAGCAAAAATCCCTGATTCTAATGAGTACTGCTACTGTCCGTTTTCTTATATAAGCATTGAGTACTGATGAAGGAACATAAAAAGTACTTATATGCAGTAGAAATGGGGAGGTTATGAGTGGTAAAAAAAATACAAAATACAAAATTAAATGGCCAATGGAAAAAATACATTTCAATAGACTGAGATGCTTTGATTCTATCAGGAAATTGAATGAGGATCAAACTGCAAACGAAGAGTGAACAGAACAAGCAGAGGATAGAGAAATTTATTGTTGGATAAGGTCTTGAAAAACAAGGTGAGAAGTTTAAAGAACAAAATGCAATACATGGATCAGCATATAGATATGATGGAAATAAGGATGATTTGCAAAGGCTATAATACATAAGGAACGAATTTAAACAAGATATAATTACTTTTTACTGTCTTATTTCCTGCTTTAAATTACTTTAGCTAACTACTTCTAACTTTTTCTATCCTATGAATTGCATTTAACCACAAAAAAAGAATAGAATGATGAATATCAATGTATGTTCATGTTTTCATTCCAGTAGTGAAAAGTATAACAACTATTTAAACTCCAAAACAAGTTAAGAGATTAAAGGGTTGATAGGATGGCAGGTATGGGTCTATTATCTTACATGCATATGCAACTTTTACAATTTGTGGAATTTTCACAATCTGGTCAAAAAAAACTGCATATGGAGATTCTCAATCACCCAGGCAATAGTTGTCCCAAAAGTGTTTTTTCCAAAAAGGAACTGGACTTTCTTGGGTTTTTTCCTTTGAAAACATTTTACCAGTTGCCTTTTGTAAAAAGCATCTTTGGGACAAGTATGTTTTTTTTAATGCGTACAAAGAAATAGAGAGACAAAGATAGAAATATAAGAAATAGTATAACAAGAACATGGCTAGTTTGCAATAATACATATCTACATTACCCAACTATTCAGGGGTGGGTTTCAACTGGTTCGCGGCGGTCCCTGTGAACCGGTTGGTCGGCGAACCCAGAAGTAAGTAACTTCTGGGAACGGCGAAGGGCCCACCCGCCCGCCCGCGCTCCTTACCAGTCTTTGAAGGCTTCTGTGCTTCCACGCAGGTGCATGGCACATACAGCGCCTGCGCGAGTCTCCGCGAGCAGCTGGAGCATCGCGCAGGTGCTAAGACGCATGCGTGAACTGCGCGCGTGCACGAGGACGCCGCTGGCCCCGTTCGAACTGAACCGGTTGGAACGGGATTAGCAACCCACCCCTGCAACTATTCCACAGGTAATTACAATGATAGTTTATGTAAAACTACAGAGTGTGAAACAGCATATTATGTATAGTAGTTTGCAAGTAGTTTGGTTTTTTTTTTTCCAGAAATATTCCAAAACTGTGCTTAATTGAGTAGTTTCACATAGCACAGGTAGAACAACTGAGAAATAAGATGTAAAAGGTATAAATAGCTATGAGTCCTTCCAGAACTCTGACAGTTCAACGTTCACTCTTAATTCTGCCTGAAGGCCACACGTAGACTAGAAACATCTGCATCTACAAATCCAGACTTGTATATGAATTTCAATGCAATCTACATACCCCTTCACAATACAGATTTTTTTTCCTCAGCTTCATGGGATTCCAAATGGCCATTCAGAATAAAACACAAGAGTAAAGCACAATCTGGCACATTCCTCTTTTTATCTAAAATCTTAAAGGAAGAAACGATAGAGCAAACTACATAGCTAATTATTAATAATCTATCTTTTATTTTATTTTTTAAACACTTAACTATCTGATTCGACTGGAAGTTCTCCAGCTGGACAGACGAGGGAGGTGTGAACTCTGAAGAGTCTCACATGAACTATGTCTGACAAATCAATGCTGAGATCCTTTTGGATCAGAACCTCCCTGTGAGGGGTGGTGGTGAAGAAGGGGCAGCATCTCATCAGACCCAGAGGGAGAGCAACAGGTCCCTCATAGGTCGGAGATTTGCCCTCTGAATCAGAGTCGGGGCAGCAGCATGGCAACATGGCTGCACAAGAAGCTGGCTTCCAGCCAAAGCAACTGAACAGGAGCATCCAGGATGAGATGAAAGCCCAGTAAGAAGATCTAATTAACCCACAGTCATAAATCAGAACTTGAAAAAGGCAAAGAACCATGAAAGTATAAATAATATTAATGGACCGATTTGGATTTTGGCAAAAAGAAAGAAAGAAGGGGGGAAAATGTAGGGTTGAACCACTAGCCCAAAAAGAGCCATTTGCTTGAAATGTGTGTGGGCAGAAATCTGGACAGAAAAGGAGAAAGTAGAGAAGTGACAAACCCACTCAAATACAAACTCTAAATTTGGTCTTGGATTTGAAAAGACTGTGTTTTTAAAAGAGACTAGGAGGTTGAAATAAAAATCAAAACATACCGAGTAGACTTGCTCCATTCGAATTTCTTCTAACTAATATATCTCAAGCAACTCCAATTAATGAGAGGTGGAATGTAACAAGGGGGAAAAAATCAAGAAAAAAGCACTATTTTCTCACTGATAACCTAACCTTGCCTATGCTGCGAATGGAATGTGAAACTGTGAGCAGGAAAATTTAATTAACCAATTTCCATAAATCAGAACTTGGAAAAGTAGGAGGTGAAGAGAAACATACCGGAATTTGGCCGTATGCAAGTTTGTTCCAATTAATATATTTTGAGCAACTATATCCAACGAGAGGTGGAAGGTAACAAAGGAAAAATAATAAAATCAAGAACTGGGAAAATACAAAAGATCAAGATGGCTCCCACTTCTCTTCCTTTTTACATTAGCTGAATTGGCTAAATTTAAGGTGGACCACAACTTTGAAATAAAAACAGAAAATTTTGGAACTGGACATTAAGGAAGAACAAAAGATTAAGATGGCTCCCATCGTTCTTACTCTTCAGCTGAACTAACCAAATTTAAGGTGGACCAGAACTCTGAAATAAGAACTGTATAACTAACTGTAACTTTGGAACTGGAAATTATGGAAAGGTGGGAATTTGAAGAACTATGTAAAATTATAAAAAATATGCATAAATCATTAAAATCAAATCTAAATAGAATTTTGAACTCAGAGAAGCAGGAACTGAAGGAAGAAATGGGGAGGGATAATGAGGGGGTAGAAATGGTGGAAAATAAAAAGTAGACAAAAAAACTTCATTGGGTTTGACAGTAGTATAGGGGAAATTGAAAAGGGGGGATGTGTCCCAACAAAAGCCGAGGTGGCGCAGTGGTTAGGGTGCAGTACTGCAGGCCACTTCAGCTGACTGTGATCTGCAGTTCAGCGGTTCAAATCTCACCGGCTCAAGGTCGACTCAGCCTTCCATCCTTCTGAGGTGGGTGAAATGAGGACCCAAATTGAGTTGCTGACTCAATTTGCTAAAAAATTTATAAACTGCTTAAAGAGGGCTGAAAGCCCTATTAAGCGGTATAGAAGTCTAATAAATAAATAAATAAATAAATAAATAAATGGAAATAAAAAGCAGACAAAAGATTTTATTGAGGTTGACAGTGGCATAGGGAAAACTGTAGAGGGGGGGTTTATGGCCCAACAAAGGGAAATACAAACGATTTCACTGGGTTTGACAGTGGCTTGGGGAAAATTGACAAGGGTGGACATGTCAAAATAAAGAAAAGAGAGAAGACAGGAATAGAGAAGTGGGACAAAAGACTAATTATCTAATCAGATAATTCGAAACTGTTATATGGGGAAATATAAAGTTGAGATATGTGATTTACTCCTATACATGATAATAAAATTGAGTTGCTAACTGATTGAATATGATAATGGACAGATAATTAAATAAAGGTTAAAATATATGGAATAGGGGCAAATATGAAACTATTACGGGGAGAATGTAAAGCAGAGGTATGTGATTCACTTTTATACATGACAGTTAAACTGAGTTGCTAATTGATTGAATATGACAATGGAAGGACAATTAAGTATGGGTTAAAATATATGAAACATGGATGCACATAGAACTCCTAAGATAATGAACAAAGTGAGATGTGTACTGCTTGTTATTCTATATAGTAGATTAAGGGAATTGTAATGAACATTGAACAGTAAGGATTGTTATTTAAAGACAATTTAGGGAACCTAAGCCAAGATATGGAAAAATGGAGAGGGAACATGAAATATACCTACAATGGGAAATTATTGAGATTACAAAGACAGAATCACAAATTTGGGGCATGTAAGGATGCATAATTATATAAATATAATGATGAGAATAACTGGGAATTGTAACCAGGTCTACATCTCGCCCAAAAATAGGCTGGTGTGTGTGTGTGTTGAAATACAATTACTATATATGTATACTTCTTTTTTTCTCTCTTTTAAAAAAAGTAGAAAGATATATGTTAAAATTAAATATGTATATTGAAAAGCAATTATAAATACCATCAATATAAAATGGAGCTCACTCAGAGGCTGAAATACACCAAATAAATGAGATGAAGAATATGAAGTAAAGGAGAGAGGTAAGGGAAGGGGAGAGGGAGAGGAGAGATGGCAAGGGCGGGAGAGGAGGAGAGAAAGAAGGAATGGAAAGGGAAAGAGGATAAGGAGAGAGGAAGAGAAGGACGACAGAGGAAAGAAAGGAGGTAGGGAGGAGAAGAAGAGAAGGAGAAGAAAGTGATGGATAAGGTACAAATATGGTGTATGAAGAGCAGAAGAGCCAATAATTGTTTTTGGGAGTTGATGGTAAGACAAATTGATGTAAACAGTTAATAATATAATAAGATGTTGGTTATGTAATAGTATACATGTGGCTATATGTTATGAAAATGAAAAAATAAAAAAACTTTATATAAACACTACTATCTGAAACATAACTAATAATATCATATACTGTAAGTATACATCATCTTATATCAGCATCATAAAGATACTGTTTTCAACTAATTGCAGTATGAAAGTTGAGGTCATTGTAAATTAATTTATGTAAGGAATTCCTGCAGACTAGAACACACTATGTACCAACCATTCAATTTTCATTTATCATGAATCAGAACAGCATGTGGCTTTTCTTAAACAACATACCAAGCAAGTAAAAAGTAATGGACAAGGACTAAAAACCCTTGAGCTGTCTATAAATAATAGCCAAGTGAAAAGACACACATATAATAACAAATTTGCTTCTGAAAATATTACCATTCAAGCACATTGCTATAACTGAGTTGACTCAGTTGTTTCTGCCAGTTTTAACTCAAATATAAAATGGAAGTCAAAAAATGGCGACATGTCAGTATCTTCAAAACTCACACATTTTCAAGATGATTTATGAACCAAATTTTATTGATTAATCATACTATACGCATGTTTTGTTTTATATTCTTCTCAGGTTTGTTAGATTTTTATCAGCGTATCTCAACCTATTGAATCAAAACTTCATTCTAAGTACAACACATTTCAAATACTACACAGTGTTTCATTATACGGAAATGAATTAACACTATTTCTAATTATAAATATTATATCCTGTTTCTTATATCACACATTTATATTAAATGTCATATTTCTGCCTTTATAAACTGATAAATGTATGGTGAACATTTTATAAATAAAGCAATTAAATCGTCCTATTCTAACGTACTCTATTTTTATCATTTTATTAGTGGGTTTGGAGATCCATATTCCTCAAAGAAAAATTACACTGGGAAATAAATAAATCACTGTATTTTTAAAACATTAAACATGTCTACATCTCCATGCTAGAAATCATATCATGAAGTTATTACTCTTCAGTTTCTTTTGCCAAGCCTTTTAGCAAAAATATCAAATTCAGTTTAAGTACAATGATTGTTTGGAAATGCAATAAAGTTAACAGGGGAATGAAGAGATGAAACAGAAATGTTCTTCTATTTTTATTACTTTCCTTAAAGTACAGATGGTCATATCAGCTTGGATCCCAATAGACAATTGTGTATAACCAGTGACATTCAGGAAAGAATTGTTGACTTTCATTATTAACAGCTTTAATAAAAAAAAAAATTGTACCATACTACATATAGTTCCAGAAGGGCCTGAAGCCACAAAAGAGATTGTGAGGATGGGAGGAAGAGCAAAAATGAGAAAGAATATGTTAATACATCTACAGAATTCAGCTTACTTGCATGGAGTAACTGCCACTAATTCACTTAATATACAAAAGTTTGACAAGCAAGTTTAACGTGCAAGTAACTTAATAAATCTCAGAAGGGAAAACACAAATTTGTTTTCCCCTTCTCAGCCATTCCAATATTTTGCAACAGAAGTCATGATCCAACTAAACACAGTACTGTAATTAGATATTAACATTTCTAACTAAGGCAACATCCATCAAAACTACCCAGGTATTTAAGTCAAAACTTTTATTCCTGCAGATCAAGACATAAATATAGGAATTATTTAACAAGTTTATATGTGAGTTTGTATGAATTTTTAAACCTGCTTTAATTGTTACATCTTTTAAATCTATGAAGCCCTATGAAGTAAATACTGCATTTCCTTAGAAATAGAGCTGAACATCAAACATGTTTTTCTACATTTATAAGAAGAAAAAAGATCAGATATAACTTTTACATAGCCCATAGATCTTTCAGTTCAACTTCCAGTTCATAAAAATGATTGGCAAACAAAATATTTGTTAAACAATTTTTTTTCTCTAATAAAGCAAATCTCATGGATAGTTGGATAAATCCATGCAAATATACATTAACAAGCACAGATTAAGTTGGAAGCATTAATGGCTGGCTGGATAGATAACTTAATATCAGTTGTATATTATTATTATACAATTGTATCACAGCGGCCAGTTGTTTCGCCGGATTTGGCATTGGTTACTAGTCGGGCCCCACCCAGGGACCTAGGACGTTGTAACGGATTTTTGTAATATGTGTGCAGATCCAAGCAGTGCGGCTTTTTGCATTTGACTGATGGTGATTTTGTCAATTTTTAACTCTTTCAAATGTAATTCCAGTGTTTTTGGAATAGCACCCAGTATGCCAATTACCACTGGAATTACCACTGCTGGTTTGTGCCATAGTCGTTGAATTTCAATTTTTAAGTCCTGGTATTTTGCGATTTTTTCATGCTCCTTCTCGGCGACCCTGCTATCACCTGGTATTGCGATGTCTATGATTGTGACCTTATTTTTCCCAACCAGTGTGATGTCTAGTGTATTATTATTATTATTATTATTATTATTATTAACCATTATTTCCCCCTTGCTGTTGGTTTTATGTTATTTTACTACTTGTGTTTTAAAGTGCTTTTTAGGATTTTTTTTGAAAAAAAATCAGCTAAAGAAATTTATTTAATTTATCTGCATGTTAGAAATAAAGAAAACGAGGAAATAAAGACATAATTTACCTGTGGCCAAATAAATTATATGAAAAAGCATTTCTTTTCCTTGTACCACATCCACAACCACATGGGAAAAGCGGCTATTGTCCTCCATGAAGTAAGGAACTGGTGTGATAGGCTGGATCACTTCATGCATCAAAATAAATTTTTGGGCATCTTGGAGATTCCTCTCTGTCAGATTCAAATACAGGCCTTGATCCATGGTGCCACACTGAAAATGTATACATGTTTACATTAATTCAAGATTTTAAGAACTTAAGACATATAGTAAATAGTGCATATATTTTGAGATCCCAAATTATAAAAATCTAAAGGCTAATTCTTATAATAAGCTGTGCACAATTGACTGGTCATTCAGATATATATAATATACTTCAATCTTTTTCCTCATTAGCAGATTATCCATATATATAAGTTTCCACACATGCAAATATGTTGCAATGAAGATATCTCAAAAAAGAAACAACAGATAAGTGATGTTTTGAGCCTTATACGCCCATATCACAAGCAAGAAGTACATAGCATACAACTCTCCAGATTGTGTTCGTTTGCTGTCCCTCCTGGATAGGAACAGCAAGACTTGGAACTCAAAATCACAATGGCACCTCAGCCACAGCTGTAATTATAATTATAAAAGGAGCCTCAGGTTCTGTCAGAAAAGGAATGGCAGAGCCTGTGGATAGTCAAAAAAGAAATCAACTTAGAGCAGTGATGGCTAACCTTTTTGTCATAGCGTGCCAAAAGCTGGGGGAGTGCGGAAGGGTCGTGAGGGCGTATGTCCACACCCATAATTCTATGTGCCTTCCCCCCGCACATGCGCGTGTGATACCAACCCCCTAGGGTCACGCACGCGGGAACAAACTTCCGGGTTGCCTGTAGGGCCATTTGTCCCCTTACGGAGGCTTCAGGGAAAATGAAGGCCAAAATCAGCTGCCCAGCATGTACATGCACACTGGAGCTGACAGGGCGACGCCTCATGTGCCCTAAGAAATGGCTGCGCGTGCCACCTGAGGCACATGTGCCATAGGTTTGCCATCACAGGCCTAGAGTCTCTAAGTAGCCACAAATGGACTAAGTCATCATCCTCTCTTGAATTCTGTTGAGCCTTATCTAGCTCCACAACAGTGCTATTGGCAGAGTAGATTCCTGTACTTTGGTATGAGTAGTAATAGATCAGTTTAATTGGAACTTCACATGTGGTCTTGATATTTCATGCCTGACAGGCTCTGTTTTTCTCTGAGGGCTTAGGTATGATTCTACTTTTCCCAAGGAAACTTCTCCCCAAGAATTAGGTTATCACAATTATAATTAAGCTTACTGCTATATTTTAGCCCTCAAGGAGGCGTGTAGATCCAACTTTGTTTCTGGAAGCCAAGATGGCATTGTGAGAAGTTTTTCTTTTGCTCACGTTTACTTGGTGCTCTAGTTCTATCTCCTGGAGAAAACTAATCTGGCAACAGTGATACTTAGTCCTTCCTTGGCAAATTAATATAGCAGACATCACAGAAACCGCGCTCACAGTGTGTTTTTCAACTATAGTTGCTGTAAAATTCTTAACCGGATTGCTTATTGGTGCCACAATTTATACATCATCCTAATACCTGTTCTAATAAGTTGCACAAGTTTTCAGTTTGTTTGTAGTCCAATTTAAAAAGTTGATTCTTCCTATTAAATCATAAACAATTTAGGACCAGAAAAATGAAAGCTTCCTCATACTGTATTCAGTTTTCAGTTTATGTGTAGGGTAGTAGTGGTACGCATCAGTACGGGTATAGTGGTATGCATCGGTACGGGCAGGCGGTACGTATCGGTACGGGCATACCGGTGCCTGCCCGGAGCACTGGGTACCGTTCCGGTTCAGTGCTCCGGAGGGCACACCCGCCCGCCCGAGCTCCTTACCTGTATTTGAGCTCTTCGGCACTTCTGCGCATGTGCATGAAGTACACAGCGCATGCGCAACACTCCACCAATCAGCATCAAGGAGACATCACAAGAGATAATGACATGTGCACTGCACGCATTCATGTGGTGGACGCTGGACCCCATTGCAACCGTACTGGTTGCAACGGGATACAGAAACCACCTCTGGTGTAGGGTCATATCTAAGAACAAAAAAGAATCTAGGCCAGTGTTGGCAAACCTCTTCGGCACTGAGTGCTGAAACAGGAGCCTGTGCATACCACAAACTGGAAGACCAGCCGCCCGGTGTGCATGTGCGCACCGGGAAGATGATCTTCTGGTTTCCAGCATGAGCATGCGCACTGGCCACCTATTCTTCCAGATTCCGGAGCTCCTGTGCGCTTGAAGACCAGCTGGCCGGCACGCCGGAACCTAGAAGAGCAACGGGCAATGGCTTGCGTGTCTGGAGAGATGGCTCTGCATTTCTCTTCCAGCACGCATGTCATAGGTTCGCCATCCTGGATCTAGGCAATGGAAATACAGAATGATGAGTTTTTAGGAGTAGCAGAATGTGGAATTCACTCCCTATGTACAATAGGCTGGATAGATTAATCCAAACAGTCTTAGCTTCCAGAAGAAACCAAAAATATCCCTGCTCAATGGACAATATGTTGCTCTCCCAATGTTAATCAGCTTGCAACTTATATCATCCTTACCATGGATTTAAAACTGTCAGTTAAATGTTAAACTCAGGATATTTGAAGGCTTTATTATTTTTACCATGTTTATTTATTTCTCTATTGATCCCTTGCTATTATAAATATTTTAACTTCCTAAACTGCAAATGCAATTTGATGAACATGCATACATTAAGAGCACCTGTTGATTTTCAACTACCTGAAAATTAGGATTAGGGTTGGGATAAGGAAGCCAGGCAGAACGAGAGTTTTCTTGGTATTTGAATGACCCACTAAAGACATGAGTTATTGCAGTCATGTTAAACACACAAACAGCTGAAACGGCTACACTGTTCCTTTAAAAAAAAAGAGAGAGAAAACAGATTATTTTATATAGCCAGTGAAAATTTTCTATAACACTTATACTTCTTTGCATCTCAGCTCAGAATAGATATTAAGTATGGATCATGGTTAAAGTTAGAATTTCCTAGAATGATAGTCCTGTATGATCTGGAGCAACATCTCTGGAGGCACTAAGTTGAGCAAGGTTTCTTTATAATTTAACATTATTTTATAATTAACAATCTCATGATACCTGAGACTATATATAAATTATACATTATGCAGTTACTATTCAGTACATATCACATCGCATTTTGTTGTGAACTCTACAATAAAAGTCTCCAACATTGTAACCCTTTCCTAAATTAGTTTAGCTTTTTTAAAATTACTGTGATACTGCCACATTAACTAGAATACAACATGTAGATACTTATTCCTTGAAGAATAAACCAATTACCAGTTGATTAGTTGAGGTAGCTAAACAGAAAAGTGGAGATTTAAAATCTTGCTACACATACTTTGGCAAGAAACAAAACCCATCATCATGAAAATAAGCAAGGATAAACACTCTTCTGTTTAAAACATCAAATATTTTCTTACAACAATCATTAATATATGCAAGCAGTAAGAATTATATCTTTCATTCTCAAATTATTTGCAAATTACCTAGGGTCAGCCTTTCCCAATCTTGATATCCTCCAGATGTGCAAGCTTCAGTTCCCCAAATTCTTAGCAACATCCATGCTGGCTGGGGAATTCTAGAAGCCCACACATCTGGAAGTTGCTCATGCTGGAAACTGAGTACATGTTCACAGATTCCTAGACAGCAGTATCTCTTTTGTGACAGAGCGGCTAAGTGATTCTTAAATAAATGCTTAAGTGCTAAACTACAAGTGTTTAAGATCATTTCTGCTAAATGCCTAGTTACTGAAAGGGAATACACTACACAATAGTAGCTAAGATCAGCTAAGCAAGAATTCAATACACTGAACAGCTATGAAACAAGAGCAAATGACAAGCAAATTTAGTGATAAAGGCATACATAGATTTAATTCAGCAGAATAGCAGGTTGAGTGAAATTTTAGTAATATTCATAAAACCTTTAGCTAAAGTAAGGTAAAAGATATTAAATGCAGAGTTAAAGTAGCTGAGTGAAGTATTTCCATTCTTTAATTCCTGGAATGAAATAACAAAACCATTTTTTATCTTAAAGAAGGAAACAGATAAAAGCTAGAAGACTTAATAAATATTTTAATTAACTCTAGATAAAATTGCCACATACAGTATATGCCCATAGAGAATGCACATTACTCCTAACTCGGTGCTACGCAGAGAGAACTTTGTAAAAGTAATTATTCAGATAATGCACTGGGAACCCAATTCCATATTGTTTCCTAGAGAACAGTCTGTTAAAATTATTTAATTAATTCACTTGTACTCTCTCCATACAGGCACCCTGTATTATACTAACCCAAATAAGAGTCCCAGGACTGTTCCCACTTAACAGTTTCAAATACCAGCATTATTTTCCCATTAGAGTGTGCATTGTGCATGCTTTTCAGAAGCCAGATTTTATAGCTGAGGGTCCTGCATGATATTTCTAAAAATCTGCAGTTAAACGTATCTGGGAGATTCCCGTCACTTACAGAGATCCAGATTTGATTTCACCCTTCTTTAGAAATTTATTCTTCTCCTCTTCATATGCTGGAACCTTCAAATCAGTGGTGGATTTCAAATTTTTTTAGAACCTATTCTGTGGGTGTGGCCTATTTTGTGGGCAGGGCTTGGCAGTCATGTGACCGGGCAAGTATGGCCAATCCAGTAGAAAGCTATCACACGTTGAGGAAAGAGCTTTGGGAGATCAGAGGAGGCAAGACAGAGGGGAATCCAGTAGAAAGCTATCACACGCTGGGGAAAGAACTTTGGGAGATTGGAGGAGGCAAGACAGAGGGGAATCCAGGGGAAAACTCCTGAGCTTGCCTCTGCTATCTGGTGGATTGTGCCGCTGGACCTCTCCAGCGGGCGGGGGTGAGCGTGGAGTGCGACAGGGCCGGGACAGGCATTCCGAAAGTTACTTCTGGGTCCATTTCACCATCTGGTTCTCCCGATCTGGTGTGAACCGGCAGAAACCCACCACTGCTTCAAATGCTGGAGAGCTACCTTACAGATTTGGGAGTAACAACTTATTCAATTTATACAAATTCAGAATAACTTAAATTCCAAGAACTCCTCCCCCAAGATCTGCTTGATTTATATTTCAAGGTGCTTAATGAATTGCCAGTCCATGGAAAAGTGAAAGGGCAATAAGACAAAGATATTATTTGATTCATTTTTGTGGCTATAAATGCATATTATAGTCATTATGAATCTTACAGTTATTATTTTTTGCTGCAATACACAAATGTAGATAGTTCTCTAGAAATCATAGTGTTTGAAATATGTTGACTATCAGTCATGCAATGCATAAAATCAAACTGAATTATGGAATAGGTTTATATTTCGATACAGATACATAATAAATGTATAGATTTATAGACATCCAAGCATAAAGAAAGGTAGGTAAAGAACTGAAAATAGAGCTAGTTTGGTGTAGTAGTTAAAGCATCAGCCTAGAAACTGGGAGCTTTAGTGCCACCTGAGAAGGAAGCCTGCTTGGTACCTTCAGGAAGTCTTTCTCTCCCAGCCCTAGGAAGGAGGCAGTGGCAAATCACTTTAGAAAAAAATGACTTTAAAATGGCCAGCTGGTCAGAAGGAAATAAATATACTATAGAATACCTTTGAAACTACCAAAATAATCTGGGAATTTGCCATCATTTGAATCAGGAAACTATCAATTTGCAGTGACTTCATTGGTTTCCAATTGATTTTGTTGCATAAAATTTAACATATTAGCCATTACTTTTAAATATCTTAGTAAGATTTGGCTGCTCAGATATCTGAGAAGTGGCTTGTAAGAAAAAAGGCCCTGCAATATGTCTCCAGAATCAACTGTTCATATGATTATAGCAAGATTTACTCCATCATAGCATTCATCCAGGTTCAACTACCTTTCTTGAGTGGACCGGATTCTTTCCCGAATGAATTTTATTGTGTGAACAAAACAATACTTCATAGCAGGACTTCCTCACCTATGGGTCACAGCCCACTACCAGGCCATGGCCTATTCGCAACCAGGTCCTGCGAGGGGTGCCTCAAAGGTTGCTCTTCTCTCTTCCGTGGAGCTTCAGGTTCACGGGTGCCGGCTCGCCATTTGCATAGCCCTGTTCCCCTCTACCCAACTCCCGATGCTCCAAAAGAGGAGCAGTAACAGCAGAGGCTGAGTGAGATGAACACGCCCTGCTCATCTTCAATGCGCCCTGGTCAACTTCGATGATTCACCGAGACTGTCTGCATAAGAAACCCAATCTGCTTTTGGAGCTTTGGGAAGTCTCAGTGAGTCTGAAGAAGCATGAGACCGCACATCCAAAGCAGTGACGTGCAGTGAGGTTTATGGCTGGTGAGGCAGTTCTCTCCCTCGACACCCCACTTACTAAAGCATTTTCTTTCACCCGCCTGAGCCTAAAGCAGAGGCTCGGGTGGGCTGCCGCGAGCACAGGCGGGCGAAAGAAAGTGATTTTAGTCAGTGGGGTGTCGCGGGAGAGGAGAGAATGCCTGAGCATTGCATTTATTAAAGAAAAAAAAGGAAATTTGAAGGAAAAGAGGGAGCGTGGGGTGGGGGTGGGGGGCATCAGAAACGGAGAAAGAGAGGAGGAAGAGTGAGCGTGACGCTGCAGCTTTAAACAGAATGACAGAGTTGAAGCCTCTAAAAAATGCGCCCTCTACTATGAGGCAGGAGAACTGCGTGCCTCAACTACCTCGGGATTTTTTAGGCTTTTAACCCTCGCTTAACTCTGCTTGAGCGCCTAAAAAGTTAGACTAGATGAGGCATGCAGTTCTCCTGCCTCATAGTAGAGGGCGCTTTTTTAGAGGCTTTTTTAAACAGGCAGTCATTCACGGTGTGGCAGCAGCTAGCTAGCCTAACCTCAGCACTCGCTTTTTCCCGTTTACATTTTTCTTTCCTTTTCATGATTGACAGAGGTGAGGCTGTGCCTCCCCTGCCTCCCCTGACTGCACGTCACTGCTCCAAAGGCTTGTCTTCTCCATGCCAAAAGCTTTTGCAAACGGACAAAGGCTTTGTGGGCGAGATCTTGCACTGCGTAAGGTCTTCTGTCCCTTTGCAAAAGCTTTTGGCATGGAGAAGCCTGAAGGATCTGAGATCACACCCCAAAGCCTTGTCTTCTCTCTTGCAGGCACACACAGGTGTGCATTGGCCTACCGCTTGTGCAGCCTGGTTCCCCTCTCTGCCCCAGCCAGGTCACCAAGCAGGAAAGATTGGGGACCACTGCTTCATAGGATCTTTTGTCTCCAGTTGAATGTTCTCCTACAATTCATAGTATTCATGCTGAAATCAAGGTATGTTTTCTTAACTCCTTTGTATATATATATGTATATTTAAAAAACCACATTTACTAATGGAACTGTTATCTTTGCAAATTAATTCATTAATGTGACTGATGCAAATATTTTGGTATATAATAGTCTCCATTTTTGCCAATTGCATCATTTCAAATGAAAATTCAAACAAGGAAAGCTTTTAGGTTTGAAAAACTCACATTCATCTAGCTGTCACTTTTATTCCCTTCTATAAGTGATAAATATATAATCATTTTCTACCAAAATCTTTTAACTTTTTTTTCAGTTTTGTTTTGTTTTCAAGATTGCCCACTCCTGGATATAAATAGATATCCTCCTCAAGTTAATTTTGAATGTTCTAGAAAGAAAATACTACATAAACTACATACACATTAGTGGTAAAGATCCCGTAGATTAATTCCAGTTCTGGCAGGAAGAACGTACTCTGTAATTCATTGTAGTAAAAAGGAATTTCTCCAGGGTGGGAGCAATTCAAACGCGCTTTCATGAAGGTGGTCCAAGTATCTTCCAGCAAAAATCTGCCACCAATGTCATTCTTACAAACTCGAGCAGCCCGAGAAAAAACTATTTTCCCACAGTCATGTTCCACTGCATTCTCTCGGAAGAAAAAGTAGATGAAGTTTCCGATGTCATATGAAGACACAAAATTTGGTTCTGGAATATATTTTGGAAAAAAAAATAGAGGAAAATAACTTTGCTCCCTAAATCGACTCCATCCATCTACACATGACCCTTGTTTCCTTAGGCCACGTACCTAGGATTCATGCAAGAAGCTACACTTTTTGCCCCCCTTCCAATATTTTCCTTAAATCCCAACTTTTATGTAACATTTTTTGAAATTTCCATTCATGAACTCAAGAAGTCCACTTACCTCTGTCAGTTTTATCCTGATTTCCTTTCTCCTGCCAAGATTATGTTCATTCAAATAATACCAAGATTAAACACAATAATTTAGTAATACATATATGATGAAGTAACTGTCCAAAGACTATCAATTATCTTTTTTTGTTACAGTTATCTGGACTTTTTGGTGAATTGTGGTCATTCAGACTGGAAACTCCATAGTTAAGCAATGCAGTTGTAAACTGGAATGTCATGTGACTGCGCTGACTTAAAATGACTGCTCTTAAGAGCCGAGGTGGCGCAGTGGTTAGGGTGCAGTACAGCAGGCCACTTCAGCTGACTGCTATCTGCAGTTCGGCGGTTCAAATCTCACCGGCTCAAGGTTGACTCAGCCTTCCATCCTTCCTAGGTGGGTGAAATGAGGACCCAGACTGGGTGGGGGGGGGGGGGCAATATGCTGACTCTGTAAACCGCTTAGAGAGGGCTGAAAGCGGTATATAAGTCTAACTGCTATTGCTATTGCTACAATGGCAGTCCATGCCTTTCTAGCTGCCATTGTTAAGTGAACTTCATGTGATTATTAGACATGATATCACCATTTGCAATCTCCTGCTGGCTTCCTGATTGATTCAGCTTTTTCAGAAGTCAGCAATGAAGGTTGCAAATGGCTATCACCTGATCACGCTGAATTATTCTAACCGCAAGCAGGTTGCCAAGCATCCAAATTGCAAAGGTATGGCTTTAGGGATGCTACAATGGCTGCCACTAGGACGACTGGTTGTAACTCTCCACATTCAGCATCATTGTAACTTTGAACAAGCACTGAACGAGTGGCTGCTGAATGAGGACTAATTGCATTAAGAACTAAATAAACCTATGGTTTTTTTTGTAGTATATGCCTCTTACATTTTCACAATTAACACTCAGTTGTTTTATATCTTTTCTTTATTTCTCTCCATGCCCCAATTTCATATAACATGACCAACTTTAAATCTGCAAAAATGACATCTAAGAAGTCATACTATATGTGAAGAGGCTGTGAACAAAGCAGCATTAAGTTGTAAGAATGAAGCTTTTTCCTTCAAAATAAACTACCGTATTTTTTGGAGTATAAGACGCACCGTAGTATAAGGTTTTGAAGAGGCAAATTTAAAAAAAAAGGTTTTGTACTCTGCAGATCTCCCAAAAATGGCCTGTTTTTCATGAAAACGGGCCCTTTTTAAAAAAAGGGGGGGCATGAATAGGCTTTAGGAGGCTTGTAGAATGCTCCTGGGGGGGGGGAATAAACAAAAATGGCCAATTTTTCACAAAAACGGGCCAGTTTTTTCTCAAAAAAAGGGCATACATAGCTTTTAAAAGGCTTATAGCGTGCTCCTGAGAGCTGGGGGGTGGCAAAATTGAGCAAAAAAGGCCCATTTTTCACTCATTGAAGCCCTCCTCAGCCCCCAGGAACACTCTGCAAGGCTACCTAAAGGCTCTGCACGGCCATTTTGGTGAAGGGTGCAGGGTTTCAGGAGGCAAAAAATGCTGTATTCAGTGTATAATACGCGCCCAGATTTTCAGCCACTTTTCTGAGGGAAAAAAGTGCATCTTATACTCCGAAAAATGCAGTAGTTGAAGTTCTTAAAAGAAAGCATTTCCTAACACACACACACACACACACACATATATATACATACATACGTGTGTGTGTGTGTGTGTGAGTGTGTAGGTCTCTAGTTATTCGGGTTTTCTCCCGCGTAAAATTGGAGATGTCTTGGCGACGTTTCGAAGCACCAAGCCTGAAGAAGCCTGAAGATGACGAATGAGACTTCGTCGAAACGTCGCCAAGACATCTCCAATTTTACGCGGGAGAAAACCCGAATAACTAGAGACCTACATACTAACACCCGTGAAAACCTCAGAATATATATATAGTGTCACAACCCCTGGTATGCCCCAATTATGGGAGGAAGCTAACTGCTTCCATTATCTGTCTATTGGCTCGTCACAAGAGTCCATCATGACAGAAACCCAATATTTTTACTGTTGCCTTTGTTACATTTGTTGTATTTGTGCTGATAAATAAATATATATATATGTCTCTTCCATCTACTCACCATTCAGCCACTTAGAGTTGTACTGTGCAGTCCGAAGTGGAGGGAGAATACCCAAGCTGCGATAAATTGCCGGATCTCTCCCTGGAAAGTCCATGACAGTTGCTGCATATAACTCACCGGTGCTTGCAAGGAGAGCTGTAGAATTGTGCTGAGGGCTATAAGGACAGCGTGCCATGCCACTGATCTGATCATGTGTCTCTTCCAGGTTACTTAGCTTCATCAGAATATTGGGGAGAGGAAGAATTATTACAAACTGCATGAAAGAATATGAAACCCACGAATCTTTAACATAAACTGAAGAAGTCATTTGTACATCTGTCCTGCTTTTTGGTTCAGGAACTCCTTCAGTTTTCACCCATATCAACATTGAATTAACTATTATATAACTCTAATTCTATTCTTACATTAACTATAAATATACACATATGCACACAAATAATTGGGGGGGGGAAACCCTGACTTCTAATGTGAAGAATTAAAAACGATGTCTTAAAGTACGTTCTTATTAATATAGACTTCTTACTAGCTTTAGGGCCTACAAGTTCAGTAAAGAGTTCCATATCTACAGTACACTAGATCTCATTCACCCTATACAGATTACTATTCAGAATGTTCATCACATAGGAGATCTCTACAACATGTTCACTGTTCAAAATATGCATATTTATTCATTTATTGGCCAGGTTTTGGGAGGACACTGGGAGTTGCAAGATGAAAGGTAATTGCTTCCTCCTTGTTTCCACTGCAGAAGCTCAACTCCATCCAAATTTTACAAAATATTGAAAACTATTATTTTATTAAGTGAATCCATTCACTCTTTCTATCTTATATACACACCCATTTAGCTAATCCACAGCATGAATACACATTATATCACAGCACCATTAAAGCAGTCTACTGGCATTCAAGTATTGCAGGATACGGTACCAAACATTTGAGAGAAAATCACAGTATTAAGAAGACTACATTTTTCCATTTCTGGTAGTTCCCTCTCCTTCAAAATGCCACCTATACCACAATAAGGCTTAAAAATAGCCTGAACAGTCGTAAATTAAGCTTATTTTGAAGCTTTATTATAAATGATAGGTACTCCTTACCAATATTGTAAGGTTGGACAGCAGAACCCTTCATTTTCCAGAGTAATTCCTCTTTGAAAAGTATCCCATTGTCAGAATGCTTAAAATGGTCTCAGATATTCAGATTGGGCTATTTTAAAGCCTTCCAGGACTGGGGAAATTTCTAATCTCAGATCAGCTGTAGATCAGACTCCATGAAAGAGACCATGGCAGACCAGAGAGTTTTTCATTCCAAATGTAATCAATGAAGAAATTCCTAGCTCTCTGCCATTTTGTTCCTTCAGCCATTAATAATATTTATGATTAATAATATACTAAGTGGTAATAACATTCTCAAGACTCTGTTGATATAATATTGGTAATTATAGAATGAATGAAATACTGGAAATTATGCATTATACATTGAAGTTGACAGATGGCCACCTAGTACATAATGGAAAGTATCCAATTTATTTGTATTTTTACAATAAATTCCACAATCATAGAAGTCTTCCTCCACACTTCTGTCTTACTGAATTATGAAACCTACAGGACTGTAGTGCAGATCCACTCATATTCTTACCGTCCGATTAGTGCAAATGGGTGTAAATGCATTAGTTCCACATGCAAATAATCTATCTCCACCAATCAGGAGAACACGAATATAATTCTGGCACTCTTCCTGCCAAAGCAAAATATTTTATTAGTATAATGATATATATTAGGAAACTTCTATAAAGTCAGAAATTATTTACAATTAATTCCCAATGACAGCAACACATTCCATCAATGTGTTCTGTAAGTACTAATATATCAACATATATACGGTACTTATTACAACAGCTGCTGATTATAGATTACAGCAATATTCATTGTGCAGTAAGTGTATTTGTGGATTTCTATAAAAAATAATGTTTTGCTGTCTGATGCTACTGTAAACCACTTCATTTATTACAAATGCTTAAAGATTTACATAAAATGTCAAAAATGTATAAAGGTATTTCAAACGCATGTTGGTAATATAGATGTAAAGAAGGAATATTTTACCGTCTCTGAGTGACTTAAGAGAAAGAAAAAAATTGGAAGTAAGATTTACATCTTAAATAGAAGATTCCTAAAGTGACTGTTACTGAGGACAATTCTAAATTTTTCAAAAATAATTATGGTAAAATATGGAAGGAGATAAAATTGAATTTAAAAAGTTGGTAAAAATTAATTTTTCATTAGAAAGAAGATTCTTGAAGGGAATATAAAGCCATAGTCTTTTCTTTTAGGCTTAATGGACATAGAACCTGAACAAAAATTTGGAATGTAGTTGATATATATACTGACGGTAGATATTTCTATGCACAAAAATAGAATGATATTTTAATTCCCACAATGGATGACTGGCTGGAAACACTGATGGAATTAGCAGAGATGGCTAAATTGCCTTAATTAAAGAAAAAATACAGCTAACTTTTTTTCCACTTGGAAACCACTTCTGTGTTTGAGGTGAAAAAAATGAAACTTTGACTTTAGGTTTTGCTGATTAGATAGATTTGTTATTATAGAAATGGCTAGTTTATATATCAGTGGTGGGATTCAAATAATTTAACAACCGGTTCTCTTCTCTAAGGACTATCTGGGTAGGCGGGGCTTGGTGGTCATGTGACTGGGTGGGCTTGGCCAACTCAAGGTCACTCAGGTCGATGGACGCTTCGCCTTAGCTGTTACAATGTAATAAGGGTTAACCGGAGAGGCAGTTTCTATAAGCAGGGCAATAAAGATTAGGCTAGAAACAACACCAGAATGTTTCCTTCCTGCCTTCCTTACAGGATTAGCCCTGTAAAGTGGGAAAAAACAAAAGATTTCTTCCAATAACCGGTTCTCCAAACTGCTTAGAAAGTTACCAACTGGTTCTCCCGAATAGGTGTGAACTGGCTGAATCCCACCACTGGTATATATGTAAAAGTAAAAGTTGAGGCTGTATGGTATAATCTTATTCCATTGCTCTAAAAAGATTTGGAAGTCAATGCCTTTCTTTCTTTTTTTCCCCCCTTTTATCCTACCCTTTTTTCTCTTGCCTTTTTCCTCCCTACTTTCCCACTGTTTTAATTTTTATTTGTATTTTCTATTTTAATAAACTAATACAAAAATTGAAACATAAGCCTCTTCATTTATTGTACTACACAAATTTTGTAACTGTTTGGAATTCAGGACTTTAATTCCTAAATTCAGCTTTTTCTTTTTCATATATTCTTTTATTCAACACATCTTTCTATAAACACAAATATGAAATATGAACCAACCCTAACAAGCCATCAAATAATACTGCAGAAATGTGCTGATATTAAGGGTAATTTTAAAGAAATGTTGGAGAACTTGTAAAATACCATACCATCACATAACAAACATTGTCCAGAGATCTCCTTGGCAGCATTTTGGAGGGGTAGGGTTTTCTTTTCTTTTGAGTGGTAGAGTTATATATATATATATATATATATATATATATATATATATATATATATATATATATATATATATATGTGTGTGTGTGTGTGTGTGTGTGTGTGTGTGTGTGTGTGTGTGTGTGTGTTGTATTTGTGCTGATAAATAAATAAAGGGAGACTAGTATAGATCTATTTCAAGCTATTTAGCTCTCATCAGCTAGCCATACCCTTACTGGGATTAGAACCTGTGCTGTATGGCTAGCTGATGAGAGCTAAATAGCTTGAAATAGATCTATACTAGTCTCCCTTTATTTATTTATCAGCACAAATAGAACACAAATGTAACAAAGGCAACAGTAAAAATATTGGGTTTCTGTCTTGATGGTGTCTTGTGACGAGCTGATAGACAGAGAATGGAAGCAGTAGACTTCCTCCCATATTTGGGCATACCAGGGGTTGTGACTCTAACATACATACATACATACATACATACATACATACATACATACATACATACCAGGGGTGGGTTTCTCGCCCTGTTCCAACCGGTTCGGTTGGAACGAGGCCGGCGGCGTCCTCGCGCACGCGCGCGGCGCACGCATGCATACTAGCGTCTGTGTGATGCTCCAGCTGCTCCTGGAGGATCGCGCAGGAGCTGTATGCGTCCTGCGCATAAGTGGAAGCGCAGAATTCGGCAAAACCGGGTAAGGAGCGGGCGCGGGGGGGGCTTCGCCGTTCCCGGAAGTTACTTACTTCCGGGTTCGGCGACCAACCGGATCGCAGGGACCGCCGCGAACCGGTTGAAACCCACCCCTGATACATACATACAATAGTTGTAAACTACAAGGAGTCTGTATGACAAAGGCAGTATAAGAAAATCAATCAATCAATCAATCAGTGACTCAGTTTTGCACCCAGTAGCAGCACCAAGCAGCTGATTCCATGCCAATATGAACCAGACCGTAGGGATTTGCAGAACTTAGAACTCTGTAAAATGTTTTAATGTAGAGATATTCTGGCCAAATGCCTTCCTTTGACATCCATTGCAAGATCAGATGTCTAAGTATAATCTTTATTGCCATCGTACTTAAATACAACAAAATTGGTTCAGAACAACTTGTTCCAAAGTTGGAACATTTCTGATGAAGCCGGAACAGCTTAGAATTCAGAAAGCTTTCACCTTGATTATTTCCACACCTTTATTCAATCAGCCCAATTTTTTTATCTAAAATGGGAAACTGCAGGTTTTAGAGTGAGCTTATAAACTTCAGATTACAACTACATTTATGCCAGGACC
Organism: Thamnophis elegans; assembly: GCF_009769535.1. Lineage (NCBI taxonomy): Eukaryota > Metazoa > Chordata > Lepidosauria > Squamata > Natricidae > Thamnophis > Thamnophis elegans. The sequence continues at coordinate 73,908,885 of NC_045546.1, read as the reverse complement.
ACCAAAGCACTTCCAGGTTAAAAGGATTGAACAGTGACATCACTGTTGCTCAGAAGCTGCCCAGTTTGGGGGGGGGCTCCTTTCAGTTCCCCATTAAGTCACCCCACCGATGTGGTACCCATCTATCTGCCCACAGTCTCCTGCTTTCAAACAACTGGGTCAGCAGAAGCACCCCAGGGGGTCTCAAATGCAACCCTGCCAATCATCAGTCCTAATCTCATGAACCACCATACTACTCCAGAATTTCAGATAATCTCAATGATTACATTGGGGAGGGGGGGGTATTGGGAGCTGGATATTAGCCCTAAGTGCCATTTTCAGTTGGTTTGATTTTTTTCAGTCTTACAAAAATCTGTAACCCCTTCTTCTATTCTACTGGGATGTTTCTGTTTTTGTTATTTTTTTCCTTGAAAATCCTGCGTTGTGTAGTCTATCCATTGAGTATTCTTGGCATGAAAATGTACAATAAATGTCCAAAAATCATACTAAACCCAGAAGGCAAAACATTGGGAATAACTATTTATTGCATGTAATATCGATGCGGTTTTACCATATCCAAGAGGAAACCCCTAGAAAAAAAGAAATAGTACCATTTCAGATAGAGAAAACGGATAAAGGACTTACCGTTGTTTTGCCTTTACTATAACAAGCTTTTTTAGTAGTCTCATCACAACGCCATTCCACACCCTAACATTCAAAAACATAATGATTATTTATTCACAAAACCAAATACAATCTGATATTCCCATTGAAAGAGAGTCATTTTCTACTGAAATCTACCACATTGACGTCAAATTAGAAGGAAAATCAAAAATTATGATACACCCTGAAATGAACATGCAACATATTTGCTGATTTATGGTCAAACTACACAAGATCTGGATTAACAATGTTCTTTCATTGTCCATGTTCAATTATGAAAGTCAAATTGTTTACTAAAAGAAGGTTTATGTTTGTCCTTCCAATTGTTTGATACCCACTCTTTTTCTCCTCTGATATTGGAAGTCCCACTGATACTGAACACATCCCCAGTCCTATTTTATATGTGAAAACGGCAGGCATAATGTTCCTCTTGTGCGAGAGACAAATATTACTACACTATTCTTTCCAAATTATCCCAGGACAGCTTGCAATATATGAAATCTATCAAACCATGAAAGAAAAATAAAATGAAAGTAATAGGATACACATATATGGGCATCTATAAAGTTATATGTGGGTTTTGGCCATACATGGGTCCTTAAAGATAATTGGACCATTTTTTTTTCCTGGGAAGGTATTCTTCAGATAAAGCAGCTGTTCTGAAAATATCGTTCCATTTGACAGTGAAAGGATCCAACATGAGCAGGTAAATTCAACATCCAGACAATTTTGTAATGGGTGTGTGCATATGTTTTAAGTGATTGTTATCTCAAACAATTTAGGTAAGCACCAACACTTTAAAATAGTCTTGAAAATTTTCCCCACAACTGATAGAACATTTAAAAAAAATTAAGTCTAGAAACTGCACTTTATATTACCTGCAGGAATCCTCAAATACAAGACCCATTTTTGAGATTTGCAGAAGATTAATCAGAAGATTAATAAAGTATCATCCCAATATGAGAAAAATCACCACTGGCGTAACTTAAGTGACAAGAAGAAATAGAAAATACCAATGATACATCGCTACAAATGTTTGAATGATCTTTCTTGACACCTTTTATGGTTCATCAAAATCATAGACAAGATAAAACTTGGCAGGAGTTTCATAACAAAGATGCTATTAGGAAAGCAATAATTGACAAAACTGCATTCTCGGCAAGTTCTGCAGACTGACGCAAAACCACTATATCTACCACCTATCTAAATATATATAGGGTTCTAGAAGAACAAGATTTTATCTCCTGTATTTTTATTAGCAGGGCTATTACAACAGTCTCGCTACAAAGTCAGAAGTTGATTTGATACAGATACAAGTTGTGCATTTGCCACCTGTTTGAACTCCTTGCCCCTGAAAGAGAAGTTAGTGATTGATTAGTTCTGAATACATCCTTAGGATGGCACATATAGGGCAGTTAGTCTAAATATTTTAGACTTATACCAACCTGTTCTGACCCCCTCCCTTCTCCGTCCAGGAACGAAAGCCAAAACAGACATACAAAAGAATGTTTTAATCAGTCCAAGCTCTCCTTGGCTGCAAGCCCAAAATAAACTAATAGATAAGCTCTCTAGCAGCAATTAAACAAGCTTCTCACAGCAAACCACTTATCCAAGTTGGTTTCTCTGAATCATGAACATGAATAAGAACGAGAACGTTGACTCCTGCAACTAGGGCGTGGCACAGTCCCTTTTATAATCAGGAGAGGATCTTAATCAGCATCAGCTGCTCGTAATCACCTCCTGTAGTTACTCCGTTGTTCTTTCCGTTGAGTAACCCTTCGTCTGCATGCATCCTGAAACAACTCCCAAATGTTTTCCTGAACATTCCCTTTGATCCAATGCTCTGCCGCCACCTGGTGGCCAACCAGTCTCTCCTTGCCCTGCTCGGAGTCGACACCCTGTCCAGGGTCCTCCACCTCCTCCAAGGCCGACTCATAAGACCCCTCGCTGTTGGAGTCTGGTGACAGCTCCAACACCTCCTGCCGGGCAACACCAACCACTATATGTTTGCCACCTAGAGCAATTTCTTTACCTTGAAAAAAAAATCTAAAATTAAAACCTGAATGATGCAAAATACTATCTCAAATGAGAAGTTCTACCCTTAATACCTTCTCAATTATCACTTCTGCTGTTCCAGTAATATGGGTTTGGTGGTTGTTGTTGTAGGAATACAATTCTATTCAACAGTGATCAGTTAGGTCACCCAATTTGAAGAACACTAAAATCATATTTTAGGAGCTCTCTAGCTCATATTTGTGATTTAAGAAAGACGCCAAAAATATTGTACCTATGACTACAGAACTCTCAGAATTACGATATTATAACAACTCCATACGATTTTGTATCATCCAAGATGAAATGGTGATTTGGTTTCAAATTTTGGCAAATCTATAAAGAAAAACAGCAAACATTTTTCTGGCTTGAGAAAACGATGTATCAACATATGCACTGGAAAAAGTAACAAGGAAAAGAATGTTAATCAATAACTCATGATGAGAATGCTAAGGTAGTCTAGCAATAGCAAAAACCCTAATCATACTGTAAGACTGCTACTTAAATGTTACTGTAAGAATGCCATTACTAAAGAAAAATACAGATAAAATGCATAAAGGTTTCCAAGAGCTGCCTGAGGATATGCTGAAAATACAATAACTGGAATATTGGAATGTAAGTTCCAATTTAACACGTAAGAATAAAATCTGATGGCACTCAAAACACAGTAGCCCAAATGCCAACCTTCCAGCATATCAGTAGTGACAGCTTTGAAACCAACAGCAGTTTGAATATCTTGGCAAGCACGGAAGCCTGGGGAATTCTTATTCTGTCTCTCTCTCTCTCCTTTTTTATTTAACCCCTCCAAAAATGATGACTATACAGTCAGCCCTGATGGAGGAAGGACAAAGTACTCAGTTGCTGTACGGAAAGCTGGCAAGCATGCACTGTTTATCTGGGGAGTCTTAGTGAGCCCAACAGATTTGCAAAAATATAAACAGACCTACGCTCATAGCAACCCCGTGTTCATATAGAAATGAAACTAAATCAAGACAGCCAAGATCAATCTCAAGTGAATTTTAATTGGATTCAAAAAATCTAGTTGATGTAAGAACTGGTCATCTGGAAAGTCCATCAAATATAAACCTCATAAATGCAGCTGTTACTAAATACTTTCAAACTCTTTCTCAGCTTCCATTTTTGCTAGGAGTTCCATATCTAACCACCTGATCTAGAGATTTACATAACTGGAGAGCTGTGATATTTTAGGTTAGATTCTCACATTTTTTGCTTAGGATTTTTAAAATTAATTTAACTATTAGCTTGCGTGCCAGTAGTAAGATAATGTTCTACTTCAGCCTATAGTGGAGATGAGAGGATATGAACCTCCAAATGTAGCTATACTGTAGCTTCCAAGGTCTTCCATCATGAGTCCAGTTGTCTAGAACTGCTAGAAGGCCATGATTTCCTATCAATTGTCTATTTACGTTTATTAGGACTTGTATGCCGCCCACTCGAGAGAGACTCAGGGCGGCTTACAGATAAAGCAGGGAGGGGAAACATATAAAAATTAAAAAGTACAGACATTAAAATCGCACAACATTCATAACTTAAAGTGGGGCTGGATAAATCAGCAGCCCCAGGCCTGCTGGAAAAGCCAGGTCTTAATCGCTTTGCGGAAGGCCGGGAGAGTAGTAAGGGTCCGGATCTCCACGGGGAGATCGTTCCATAAGGCCAGAGCAGCTACAGAGAAGGCCCTCCCCCGGGGAGTCGCCAGCCGACATTGGCCGGCAGATGGAATCCGGAGGAGGCCTAATCTGTGCGATCTTATAGATCTCTGGGAGGTAAAAGGCAGGAGGCGATCTCTCAGGTAGCCAGGTCCTAAACCATGAAGGGCTTTAAAAGTAACGACTAGCACCTTGAAACGTGTCCGAAGACCAATAGGAAGCCAGTGCAGCTTGCGGAGGACAGGTGTAACGTGGGTGTACCTAGGTACGCCCACAATCGCTCGCGTGGCTGCATTCTGGACTAACTGAAGTCTTTGAACACTCTTCAAGGGCAGCCCCATGTAGAGCGTGTTACAGTAATCCTATTGATTTAAATGCAAGAAGTAAAGAAAGAAACAGCCATTTAATCAACCCCTACATAATCCATGTAGTTATTTATAAGGGGAAAAACCCTATTTTTACTGCTAGTTCTGTCAACTGCATTTTATTTTCCATTTTCAATGTGTGTTGTATGTCTTCCTTTGTCTTCTGCTGTAATAAAAGACAAGTTTTAACACTGACTCATAAACTACCATGCTACAGCTGAAATCTTAGGTCTTTAATCTAATTTGTACTGTATGTGGGTGTCTGAGAGAGATGGATACCCACTGAGGTGTTATAAACTGAACTGAAAAAGTTTCAGTAAATAGAACAGGATCAACTTTCTAATGTGCAGACATCAGCAGGGGATAAAGCTTTCGTCCCTATGCTATGAAAACCTTTACTATCCAATTTCTGCAGAAGTGATGCGATAAGAACATCGGATTAGATTTTCCTTTAACAGTCACGTCCCTTTCTTTGAAACTTCTACATCAAAATCTAAGTGAACCTCATTTTGTAACAGAGAATCCATTTCCCTTCATGAAACATCACACCCTGTTAAAGTTATAACTAATTAAAATAATCAATTTAAGATTAGCATGTTTCTGAGATCAGTAGAACATCACCGACATATATTGTGCAATGTATTAATAAGATGTTAGCTGTCACAGACATTTGAGAATTTCATATCCCCATGTGGGATTGACATACCACACGACTTCAAAAGATTCTTCCCTTGACAAATGAAGGATTTAAGTGAGAATTGCAGTCTTCAGCTCTTTGCCTGCTGAGGAACCAGTTTCCATGGAGACATGGTCCACAATCTCTCATGTCAGCTTAAACAGACAGGAGCAAAAGGAGATGGATGCATCCTTTACATTTGCTTTCTAACCATGATCTGGTAATCTATAAAATCTTTGGAAGTTTTCACCTGATTCTAGTGTAAGCTCTTAGGAGCGCAAAGCAATTGCTTTGACATGACATCAGCAAAACCTTACGGGGCTGCTTTGAAACCAGAGAGGCAGCATTTTAATTGAAAACCTCTTAACTGTAACTTCCCCCCAGCCCTGCCAAAAAATGAGCAAAAACCTGGTAGATGATTTCATGCAGGTCACTTGTATGACCTTCCTTAGTTGGAAGTGAAATTTAATTTATTGGAAATAAAGATCAAATGATATTATTCAATAGGTTGAGAGCTAATATTAATGGGGAGTGGGTGACAGCACAAACATGTATGTTCTCTTTAGTATATTTTCAATTTCTACTTTAGGAAGGAAAGAGTTTGCCCTTTTGACTTTCTTCATCATAAACATCTGCTGTTTGTTGTGGAAAATAGTAGGATAATGTCTTCATTTCAGAAAGATCCAGCCCTGATTTTCCAATCCAATTACAGATCATGCTTTAAAACCGAGAGTGATTCTCGGGGATGGATTGCTCCTTTGATGCTAAGCATCATGTTAAAAGGTCTTATCAGCAAGGCTTATCCTGAGCACTAGAATAGTGCTAGGTGGTTGGTATAAGTTTTCTAAAGTGGGCTTTAGAATAAAGTAAACTCAAAAAATCTAGGTATCTCACAGTCCAGGTTCAAACATTACATTTTTCCTATCCACTTTAGAAATTTGGGTTGCCCAAAGAATCGAAGGCCCCTTTAAAGTCTCCAAAATGATGCAAACTAAGATGGACACAAGATGAGGATGAAAAGCTATGTAAAATAGCCAGATAAATTGGAAGGAAAGGAAAAACTGTAAAGGCTAGAAAAGAAACTGGTGGTGGTGAGACCCATGAAATTGATAAATGTTTCATGAGCCACAGAGTCCAAGAGCTCTAACTCTTTCACCTACTTATATAGAGTAACTTGTCATGTTAGGTTATTGTTGATTGCCATAGCCAATCATGGCTGTCCATTTGTTGCCGGCCCCCTGGTCATAAGTCGAGGACTTGCAGGTGGTCATAAGTCAAGGACTTTCCGACCAGTCACAAGTCAAGGACTTTACACCCCTCTCCTCTTGGATGGCATAGGCATAGTCAGTGAGATAGGCGGGGTGACCCCAAGCGTCTCAGTCCAGGGACGGCGGCCGAAGAGGAAGGTAAAGTTGATGGGTTCAAGGTCTCCCTGCGCGATTAGCTTGTCCAGCTCTGTGTTGACCTTGGGTCAAAACGCAAGAGGGACACGGCGGGCCTTTAGGCAGATGGGGCGATTTGGGGGTCCAAATTGAGGGAAATGTGTGATCCCTTATATTTACCCAGGGATCTGTCGAAAACATCGACAAATTCCCTGGTGATGTCACCATAGATAGGGTCGATGGAAGAGGTGGCATGGATGTCCGAGACGGTCAGTCCCAGGGCAGAGAACCAATCTAGACCTAGCAGGGTAGGCAGGGAGTTGGCTACAATGACATGGGGGGAGGGGGGTTTAGCCTCGGAAATCAACATATTCAACGAGGCAGGAAACGCTGCCTAAGACAGAGATGGAGTGCTCAAGGTAGTCTCAGAGGCTGCTGCTTGCTTCTTGTAGGCAGCTTCTGGAGATAGCAATAGCAATAGCAGTTAGACTTATATACCGCTTCATAGGGCTTTCAGCCCTATCTAAGCGGTTTACAGAGTCAGCATATCGCCCCCACAGTCTGGGTCCTCATTTTACGCACCTCGGAAGGATGGAAGGCTGAGTCAACCCTGAGCCGGTGAGATTTGAACCGCCAAACTGCAGATAACAGTCAGCTGAAGTGGCTGCAGTACAGCATTCTAACTACTGCACCACCTCAGCTCTTAGATGCCCAGGACGAGGAGTCAGAGGGTGCTCCATGCCATGATCAATCTGGAGGACCCGGTGTCTATCTCCATTCGGCATGGAGCCCCCTCAAGGCGTAGAGACAGGTGCAGCTTCTGCTTAGCTGAAGCAGGGAGTGATGAGCTGCTGATGGAGGCTGTAGGAAGCTGCAGGTCACGGCGGATGGTAAAACAGTCACTGGCTTGTTGGTTCCCTCAGCGGTTGAAACGGCCGGGCTGGAACGGTGGTGGTGTGTCAGAGCTGGTGGAAGATAAATTAGACCGGCAAACATGAGCTAAATGTCCCTTCTTGCCGCAGTGGCAGCAGGTTGCCATTTTAAAAGGGCACGTAGACCAGGGATGGGAGCCCCTGCAGTCCAAGCAGGTAGTCTGAGGAAACTTGGTGGGAGGTTTCGGGCACCTCAGCGGTGTTGTTCTGAGGTGGCTCACCTCATCTTCGTCGATGTCCTCAGCTGCTTCAGGCAGGTCTTGGGTTTCAACTTGGAAGATTGAAGGTCTAGCTGCGGGCATTGCGAACTGCTGGCACTTTCGGATTTCAGATGTATATGTGTCTAACATCTCAGACGCCCTGGCTTCGTCTAGTGCAGAGGCCATGTTGAGCTCTGAGCGTGCCAGAAGCCACTGTTGGAGGTGAATGTCTCTTAATGCCACAGATAAATTGCTCGAGGAGGGAGTCATCTAGATCATGGAATTCGCAATGGATTGCGGCCGTGCTCAAAGAAGCCATGTACTGGCTTACGGATTCTCCATCCTTTTGTAAGCACTGTCAGAACCCGTAGCGTCTGGCGTAACGGGAAGGGGCTGGGGAGTAATGGTTCCTCAGCTTCAGCAGCAGGGTGTCCCATGGGAGAGTGTGCACTGGCAAGGGGGCTGCTAGCACCCGAGCCGTGGCAAACATCTCTGGGCCACATTTGCTGAGGAAAAAACCCATCCGCCTGTCAGAGGACAACTCCTTGAATTCATTGGCAAGGAGGAAGCATTCAAAACGTTGTAAAAAGACTCCCCAAGCCTCAGTTGTTGGATTGAAAGGAGCCAACTGAGGAATAGCCGCCATTGTCCAAGTTCAGAAGTCTGAGAGAAAGTCGACAGCTGAGTGAGGAAGCAGAGTGAGGTAGAGAAAGAAAGAATTTTTTTTTCTTTCCTTACTATCTACTTCAGGTTTGTTTCCTCAGCATCCCATCCTGATCGCCAGTGTTGTGAACTGGCTAACAGAAGTGAGGACTCTGTGAGGTAACTGTGAAACAGGTAACTTTTTATTTTAAACAGCAAGCTAACAAAAGAACAAGTAATTCAGCACCACGCTCTGCTTGACAGCTATTTATACAGGAGCTGTCAAGCAGAGCAGCCAATAGGTAAACTGCAAAAGTCCCGCTTTGAGCCAGGCGCGCCATAGCCAATCATGGCTGTCCACTTGTTGCCAGCCGCCTGGTCGTAAGTCGAGGACTTTCCGGCCAGTCGCAAGTTGGACTTTACAGTTATCATGCCAAAAACAGGCACTACTATGAAAGCTATATGTAAATGAGAAAAGGATTCTATTGTTGAAATTCATATCCATTTCATCACAATATAAAGACCAAATGTGGAAGAAATGGTTTGATATACATGGATAGCAATAGCAGTTAGACTTATATACCGCTTCATAGGGCTTTCAGCCCTCTCTAAGCGGTTTACAGAGTCAGCATATCGCCCCCACCGTCTGGGTCCTCATTTCACCCACCTCGGAAGGATGGAAGGCTGAGTCAACCCTGAGCCGGTGAGATTAGAACCGCTGAACTGCAGATAACAGTCAGCTGAAGTGGCCTGCAGTACTGCACCCTAACGACTGTGCCACCTCGGCTCTTCTAACCATACTTGAACTGGGCCCAGGAATAGCTCTGATTCTGAGAAACCACTGAATGACAATTAACTAGTCCTCAGCTGACCTTTGAAGCTAAGCCTTCATCACCGTTCCAACAGCAACAGTGGCAAGCAACCGAGACAACGCAGATCTCCAGGCTACAAAAATAATAACACTTTTGTTAGAAAATTGAATTTTCTTGCCGGCTTTGTGCGGCGACTGCGCATGCGGTAGCTGTCTTCCTCCTCGCTTTCGGAGCTCTCAGGCTCGGTAGTCTCGTGATGCACGCGGGTACTTTTTTCCGCACATCCTGAGGTGCGCTCTGACGCTGTAGGGTTTCCGTCGATTTGGCGGCAGATTCGGATGCCCTAGCCTCGTCTAATGCGATCTGCAGAGAGAGGTTCGATTTAGCGAGTAGCCTCCTCTGCAGAGTAATGTCTCGCATGCCACAGATTATGCAGTCCAGAATCAGCTCGTCCGGGTCTCGGAATTCACAATAGGCTGCTGGTTTCCGGAGTGCCCCCACATATTCATTGATAGATTCGCCTTCCATCTGGTTTCAGATGTTAAATTCATGCCGGCGAACATATTTGGACGGCTTGGGCACGTAGTTGGGTTTGTTGTAGTGCAGACCAGGACACTGCTTGGAGCGGGGTTGGTTCTGAGAGGTTTTTCACCATTTCAAATACTTCCCAGCCACAGTAACAGAGGAACATGTTTAGGTTTAGGTTCAGGTTTATTCGATTTATATGCCACCCTTCTCCCAAGGACTCAGGATGGTGTACAACATTAAAAGAGACACATACTACAAAAGTTAAAAAGAAATTAAATCGGGTATCCCCAAACCCAATTAAAATTAACAATGACACATTTTTTAAAAAGAATTCAAATTAAAATTAACAATAATCAATACTTTGATTTGTTTTGTTCAGTCCAGGCTGGCTTGCTGGAAAAGCCAACTTTTTAGGGCACGTCGGAAGGACTAGAGGTCGGGGATTATACGAAGCTCCGGGGGCAGCTCATTCCAGAGGGAAGACGCTCCCACAGAGAAGGCTCCCCCCCTGGGGGTCACCAGTCGACACTGTCTGGCCGACGGCACCCTGAGGAGGCCAACTCTGTTCTTCTTACAGGCTTCTGGAACGCCCATGAGATAGTTCGCTTCGAGGAAAAACTCGAATCGTAGCATGTATGATTCCCAGTGCTCAGTGGCTGGATCATATGGAGTTGGTGGGGCGTGCATAGCCATCCTGATTCACTTTCGGTGTTCAGCGATGGCTTGCTCGATGCCGCACAGGATACTCTGCGCTGGATGTACTTGCAGGATCCCATTTGCTCTTTCTGTTCGCCTAGTTGCCTTCCGACCCCACCTTTGTCACCAGTGTTAAATCAGGTAAAGGAAGGCACACAAAGGCTCCAGTAACAACAGCTCTTTATTGCAAGTCAGGTAAACATCCGGCTGGGGAAGGGTCGGGCAGCATCCCATTTTAAAGGGATCCGCCAGACCTCTTGACCAATGGGGTTAAACCTCTGTTCCCGACGAAACAGAGGACCTTGGTGGAAACCTCTGTCAGTGGGGGGGGGGTATCTAACAACTTTCATGTCTTAATTATTTCAGAACAATCCATTGTTTAAAGATCCAGGTACTAAGACGGGCAAAAAAGTTGACAGCCTAAATTGTCTATGTCTATTTTTTTACAATTCCGCTTGATTAGGTCTGGAAATGTAATAGCCTCAGAGACTATTTTTCTACTTAATGTATCTCCTCATTCAGTTAATAGTTTCAGTGCCCCAAAACCTAACTTTGTAAACAAATAATGAAGTATAAAACCTGGCTAATACCTAGTGTAGTTGTTAAATTTGGGGAGAGGGAAGGAAAGAGGGAGGGTGGGAGGAAGCACTGGTGTGTGTTTGCATGGTGTATTAAAAGACATACTGACGTAACATCCACTTTCATAAAAACCCATACAAACATATATAGATACCAATTTCTTTAAATTAAAAACTGAAAACAAACACTAATGAAACAAAATTCCAGACAGATGGCAGAGCGTGCCTTAGGCGACAGATGGCTCTGGTAATTAGATACTGGCAAAACATAGCATTTCCAAAGGTGGTTTAATTAAGGTGCCAGAAAACTAGCTATATAATTTCAAATTTCATGTCATTGCCTTTTTACTATTGTTATCTGTTTGCATTCTCATCAAATGCCATGTATTCAAACAGGATGTTAAGGTAAAATGCATTAAAGAAATGATCATCAACAATTGGCAATAAATTGTACTGGCACCATTGGGGAAGGCAGTGCATCATTGCAGGTTTTTAAGAAGAGATTTGTCCAGAATGGTATAGAGTCTCTTGCTTGTGCAGGGGGTGGGACTAGAAGACCTCCAAGGTCCCTTCTGTTATTCTGTTATTTCCAGCAAATCACCTCCCCCCCCCACACACACTTAACTGCTACTACTAGCAGTAAACTGTCAGAATTATGACAGTGGGTTTTGCTCATATTCTCTGATACTACTACAATCTACTTACTCATCATTATGAACCAAAGAATGATGGCAAAAACAGAACAAGAAGAAACTCAGAATTGGAAGATACTAGTGAGATGCTTCTTGTGGGATTCTACTAAAATCTTTTTGATTGTAGGAAATACTTTGATCAGACCTAGATATCAACAGATAGCAAAGTAATGCTATATTGGTTGTTCTTCTTGTTGGATGAAGATATAGACTAGCATAAAATACATATGAATATGAAGTCAAATGTGTGGTACCTCTAGATAGAAAATCAATAAGCATTCTGCAATTTCCATGTTTCCTTTTTCCCCTCTTTTAATATACTCTTGAGGTTCAGGGGAAAAAAAGATAAGAGCAGTAAAGATACAAGGGAAGCTAGAAGTAACAAAAATAATAAGTTCCCTAGTTCTTGCTTAAAATGTTATGTTTATATAGAGAAATTACCATGTTTCCCAGAAAATAAGACAGGGTCTTACTTTATTTTGACCCCCAAAATATGTGCTTGGCCTTATTTTTGGGGAGGTCTTACTATTTTTGAGATGCAGGAGGTGGTGAGCATGGTCACCTCATGGCTGCTGCTGTGTTGCAATATTTTGGGGGAGGGCTTATTTTTGGGGGAGGGCTTATTTTAGCGCATGCACTCAAAAGCCCGATTGGGCTTGTTATCTGGGGAAGTGTCAGGCATGCCTCCTTCAGTATCAAAGAAAGAAACACCTCAACTCCATTTAAATAGAGATAAAGTACTTTTACTAGATATGAATTGAAAGCAGCGAAAAGGAAAGCAAGATCTGAACCAAAAAGGCGTAAACAAGTACATATCAAATGATTACCCAGCCCCCTCCTTCCAATTACTCCAGCCCAGTGTCCAATCTGCAACTCCCTAAGGCAGTGGTTCTCAATCTTCCCAATGCCGTGAGCCTTTAATACAATTTCTCATGTTGTGGTGTCCCCCAATCATAAAATTATTTCCGTTGCTACTTCATAACTGCACTTTTGCTACTATTATGAATTGTTAAGCCTGATTTACTTAACAACAGTGTTACTAACTTAACTTGTAGTGATTCACTTGACAGATGTGGCAAGAAAAATGGTAAAACTGGGCAAAACCCACAACAAACTTCTCACTTAACAACATAAATGTTGGGCTCAAGTGTGGGCTGGTAAGTTGAGGACTACCTGTTTGTTAGGCTTGAACAAAAACAGGATAAGAGGTGAGGGGTCTCCATTTATCCCTATTCCATCAGGGCAACGTTTGCTTCTTATGGAAGGCAGAGAGATCTCTGCTGGATCTCTCACCAGCAGGGCAGCTCAATCGGGTCTGCCGACTGTCGCTCTTTCAAGGGCGCTAGAGGGCAGCGCCCAACCCTGGACTTCCTTTACTGCTCCCAGGAAGCTGCAGGCTGGACCATAAGGGCAAGGCACCCACGGGGTCATTGGAGAACGAAGCCGGCTGTCACTCAACATGCTGCCCGGCTCGTTCATCCACCTGGCTTTCCTGCCTCCTTACCAGGCTCAGGAAAGCGGTGCAAAGAGCAGCTGAAATGCACCACTTCAGTACCCACCAGGAAGTCGCCAGCTTTCCCACACCAAGGCCCCACCTGCCCAGCTTCTTCGCCCACTGCCATCGCCCACCTTTATGACCGGCTGAAGGGCGAGTGGCACCGAGCTTCCAGGCGGTGACTCTCCAGTGGCTGCATCCTCCCCCGTGGCATCTCTGAGGGCTCCCGCTTCTTCTCGCGCTCCCTCCTCTACTTCCAACTGGGCAAAGCAGTCCTGCTTATTCGCACCCCCCACCGCCATATGTCTACTATACCCGAGGGCCGTGGCTGCAGAGCTGGGCAGGTGACAAGTGACTGACTAATCCCAGAGCTGGCAGCATCTTGGCAGGCGAAAGGAGTGCCTTAAGGCCACACTTCCCAGAAAGCACCGGCAACCAGCTGTTTACGGTGCGGAGACTGTCGCTGCAAAACCTTTCCATACAAAGGTTGGCGAATGCTCCCGTTGGCTAACATCAGGCGAATTAATTCCCCTCTCTGGTTATTGACTCTAGGCCCTACAGGATTTAGACGACCCTGTGAAAGGGTCGTTTGACCCCCAAAGGGGTCACGACCCACAAGTGGAGAACCACTGCCCTAAGGTGTCATGTAGGGTGTATGCGAGACAGTTGGCCTTGACCAAGACCAAACATCGGCCATCAGCATGTGCAGAAGATGGTGAGAACAAAACTCCCTTCTACATACTCCTCCAGTACCATATAATTCCCTTCCCAAATACCACGCCTCCACCCTCCCCGTTTCTATGGCAGCCGATAGCAAGCAAGCAAAGCAGGGGCTGACAGGAGACCTTATTTTCAGGGAAGCAGGATACATAATTGTTTCTCATCTGAAAACAACTCTAAACCATAATCTGGTAAGAAAAGGCCAGCTGGGGAAAATGCAGAATACAAGGATTAACATTCCCTATTCATCCTCAAGAATTCAGAAATAGGTTCCTTTCTAATCATGAAGTTTTCATTTACCTATCAAAGTTTTGTTTTTAAATGAGTGACTACCGCCACATCCATCAAAGATCTTGGAATCAAAATAAAGTGCGAATTGCATAAATAAATTTATGAGCTAGTGGGGAAAATAAAAATGAGAATATCAATTTCTACAGCAGGGAGGTCCAACCTGGGCAACATTAACATGGCTGGCTGGGAAATTTTGGGAGTTGAAGTCCACAGGTCTTAAAGTTGCCAAGAGTGGACACGCCTGATCTAGACAGTCAAACTGAAGCCAATGAGGAAGGAAGAACAATCACAGAAACTTTGAAAGTCCTTCCCCCACCACACTCATAAAGAAGCTTTTAAGTAGCAAATCATACATTCTCCATACAAAAGTGTTGTGGCCCAGCAGGTGCTGTTGGAGCTGCCACCAGACTCCGACAGCTGCCACCAGACTCCGACAGCGAGGGGTCCTCTGAGTCAGCTCTGGAGGAGGTGGAGGACCCTGGACAGGGTTCCGACTCCGAGCAGGGCGCAGAGAGGCTGGTTGGCCACCAGGAGGTTCCTGAGCCTTGGACCAGTGGGGAGGAGACAAGGGAGAGTGAGCCAGAGGCCAGTAGTGAGCTGTTCCTGGATGCACACCATCAAAGAGCTACTCGGCGTCAGGAACAATTATGCAATTACAGGAGGTGATTGTACTCAGCTGGTGGTCATTAGGCTCCTCTCCAGACTATAAAAGCTACTTGTGCACACGGCCCTCTTTGCAGAAGTCAACGCAGGATTGAATGTCGGAGGACATTACTATGAGCTTGGCAGGCTGGATTGCTGCCAAGCCTTATCTGTGTTTATTGCTGCCTGAGTTTGTCTGAGTTGCTGCCAAGGTCCTAATCTGTTTGTTCTGCTTGCTTTCAGCCACCGAGGTCTGAAAGCCTCTGAAAGGACATTCCAGTTAAACTTGTCTCGGCATTCGTTACTGGACGGAGGAGGGGGTCAGAACACAAAAGTATGTTTTGCTAGGGCTGAAAATAATTCCTAGCTCTCCAGGAGCTTCGGGACCTCATGATGATAGCTCTGAATTTATGGATTAATGATCTGACTGACTTTGCGTAGAATAACCTTGTTTTGATAATCTTGCTATTTATTTCTTAAGACTGGAATATCCAATCCTGCAGTTCCTTCATTAAACAGTTTCCGTATATAAAAAAGAAATTGTGCCCTTGAAGCATATTCAACTCATGGTGACTCAAGGGATATAATCTCTCAGATTTCCTGACAGGAACCCATCTGACAAGAACTTCCAGAGGTCCCACAAGACTTGGTTTTGCCAGCAGGGGTGGGTGAAGTAGTGAGGTAGCTCTACTATTTCTAACAGAACTTCATATATTATTCTTTGTTGTAGTTTGGTGTTTATAATTTTTAATGCATTTATTAAAAATTTCAAGTCTGTTGGGTAATGCCCAGAGACACTCATTGGTGAGATGAGCGGTTAAATAAATTGGTGTAAAAAATTACAAATAAAATAAATTTAAAAAATTTCACGTCAGCCACCAATTCAGGCATCTACCACACTTACAGTAGAAGATTATCACACAGGATGGCATATGGCTTTACAAACATTTCTGGCTTATTCTAATGCTTGTATCGTCAAGGAAATCTGGGATGTTTAGGTTGATAGGGGTTTCTCTAAAAGATTCAATTCAATTCAATGTAATTTATTAGATTTATAGGCCGCCCAATCCCGGGGGACTCCGGGCGGCTTACAAAAACAAAAAAAGAAAAACAAAATAAAAATAATTTAAAAATTCACCAACAAACATACGTTCTGATCGGGGCGGGACCCTACATAATAAGGTCAACAGCCCCAGGCCTGCCGGAACAGCCAGGTTTTAACAGCTTTTCTGAAGGCCATGAGGGTGGGTGAGGTCCAGACCTCTGGGGGTAGCTGATTCCACAGGGTCGGAGCAGGGTCGGAGCAGCAGAGAAGGATCTCCTCCGAGGCCCCACCAGCCGGCACTGTCCGGCTGACGGCGTCCTAAGGAGGCCCACCCTGTAGGATCTTATCGGCCATTGGGAGAGAAATTGAGTAATCCCAAGCATTAACTTCCAAGTATTCCAAGAAATAAGTAAGTACATAATATTTACTGTACATCATATGTCACCCAGCTTCTGGAAACTCTGGGACTCTACTTTGGATAGTCCAGTATACTCAGAATGGAGGTGAAGCCCCCCCCCCCCCCCGAAGAATCTGCAAAGGTTTCCCTGTAGACCACCAGCTCCCTGCCTGATTTCTTCCACCACACTCTAATATTTCGTGTTCTGGTTGCTTGGATTCTGGCTCAATCACAGAACAACTGAGAGCAGAGTCTGGAAACTTTTCCTGCTGAAAGCTGTAACGAATAGGTCTTTTTCTTGCAACCCACACATACTGCCAATCAAAATGACAGACAATCATGTACAAATTCAATAATGTAATTGTTAAAACGCACTGCCTGGATGGAACTATATACTGTGCAGGCAGGCATCACATATTTCAGTTGGCCAGATATGATTTCTGGATTGAACTCTTCCCTATCACCCCAGCATAGGTGAAGTCATTATTTCTTTTTCAGTTTGTGTAGATTTTATAGTTGGAAGATGTGAGAATATCTTCCATAGCTTTTCAATACCTTCAAGGAATCATGGGAAGAGAGTGAAAACTGAAGTAGCGGTCCTTCCCCCCTCCCCCCTTTATATTTTGTTTTGTGACTCTTCGCAATGTTAGACCTCAGTAGAAAATGAGAGGTTGACACTCTGCCCCCCTACTCCTTCTCTGTATGTGCTGGAGATCTTGAAAAAAAAATGGAAAAAGGCAGACTCTGATTTCTTCCCTGGGACGATGTATTTCCTCCCTAGTGTTACTGTTTAATGTATGAACAACTCGAAAGAAGAATGGCTGCCTTTGTGCTAGGCTGAAGCAGGAAGAGATTTATGATCCCTGAATCCTAGCTAATGAGACCTGCTGGTCCATCAAACACAGCATCCTGTTTCCCACATTGATTTGCTAGATGCTCTAAGATACCAGTAAGCATAGCAAACAAGATTATACGCTCAAGGAAAATGGGGACTCCTCCAAGAATACATTTAATCCCATTGAAAAGAGAACCAAGGTGTAAGTCATTATCATACCTTTTGGCAATACATTTAATTCTCCATAGTAGGTGGAGTACAGTATAAAATTCATTTATTTTTATTTGTTAAAATGCGTATCCCAGGTTTCCCCGGGGAAGCTGATGCTCAAATACTTAAAGCCTTCATTTATCTCAGTCTTATAATCAAATGAAATACATTAGATTTTATAACTCATTTTATAAACATCTGCATCTATTTTGTCTATCTATTTTGTTTTAATTTTTCCATATTTAAAAAGTTGAGATATTTTAACCTTTTTATGTAATAAAAAAACTCTAACCCTTGAGTATATTGATTGCCCTTTTCTTTGCTCGTTGTCATTGTCAGTATGATTTTATTGCAAACAGAGATTTGTAATTAATTTGTAATTTAATAATTTTATATGCCGCCCAATCCCGTAGGACTCCGGGCGGCTTACAAAAACAAGACTAAAAGATAAAAAGTTAAAAATAGGAAGAGAGGAAAACAAATTTAAAAGCAACGCACCATACACTCAATCTTGGTGAGGCCGGACCTCGCTCATGAGGTCAACAGCCCCAGGCCTGCTGGAATAGCCAGGTTTTAGTGGCTTTTCGGAAGGCTGAGAGAGTGGGAAGGGTCCGGATCTCTACGGGTAGATCGTTCCACAGGAGATGCAATAAAGAATTGTATTTAGGTATTTGAATAACATCCACCTTATTTTCAATACTGCAATCATAATGCTTAACATGGGATCTGTCTTCTTCAACGCTATTGCATATAGTCATTAAATAGCCTATCACAATACCACATGACTTAGTGTTCTTTCAAAGGCCTGTGAACAATCTCCACTTTAAGGTTATTCAGGGTTTTTTTTTTAGTTATGGTGCTAGCATGTTTCAGTTATGAGTGTCTCAGAGACGGACTGGACATTATTCAATATGCAATTGGGAAGCAGCTATGAAAAAACACTTCAAGCTGTGTTAAAATGTGCTTCAACATATTTGGCATTTAATTCCAGCTGTACCCTTCAGAAGTGCTTGGCAGGATTCTCAAGCACTACCACTGAACTAGTGGCACATGTTGTAATCTTCTGTCAGGCAAATTCTGTAATCAAAATGAGGCAAGGCTCCACAGCTATTGGCAAATGAAATGAAATGTTCAAGCATCTGGGTTACTGTGCACCACAGGCTCATTAAGAGAAGAAACTGCGACAATAGTTACCCCCCAAAAAAAATCACAGAAAAGATTATGCCGTAACAGGAAATGAAAGCATCAGTTCAACCTTGTCTTGGCCTAGAAGCAAAGTGGTATCAAGGCAATATAAGAGAATATTTTTTTTGAAAAATAGATATGAAAGAAAAGGAAAAGAAGTAATAATAAAGGAAAGGTAGAATGACAACCAAGAAAGGTATGAGATTTTTTGTGAAAAATATATTTGAAGATAGAACTACCTCCCAACAGAATGAGTAGAAAGTAAGTCGATTTTTTTTAAATCTATGAATCATATTTTTTTCTAATATTAAAAAAGGATGTAGAAGCAAAATGAATTAAGTTACACAATGTCACAGAAGTGTGTGAGATGTGCTAATAGAAAGCATGAAAAAAATATATTCAGTAGAATGATGACTTAAAAGTGACTGTGGATGAGAAAAAGACACGTTAGCGGGTGACAGCTGCAAAAATTATTATGGGGAAAATAGAGAAAAAGATAGTGGAAAGAATATAATTAAGGGGAGCAAGGAAAAGTAAATTTAAAAAGAAGCAAAGAAAATGCAGAGTGGTTTTGATGGAAATTAAAGTCTTCTGGAAATAGGAAAAAGAGTAAAAAAAAACAAACAAGGTTCAACAGAGTGAACAGAATTGTAAATATTTTTTTAGATTTTAATAGGAAATTCTGGTAGAGAGTTAGTGGATAGCCTACCATGTATTGTCAGAAATCTATTAAATAAATTAAAATGCCAATGTTTTTGCCCATTCTGCTTTACGGGAGTGAGCATTGGGTACACATCAGGAGGAAAGCAAAACTTGAATGCGCAGAAGTGGGAATTGGTTACATAAAAAGTACATAAAAGAAGAATACAGATACCAAATACAAGTGGCATGTATTAGTAGCTATGGTGAAGTGGTTTGTCACACGGAGAGAATGAACAAGGATCGAATTACAAAATAAATATATGAAAGAAGATTGAATGGCTTCAAAGGAAGCAGAAGGTTGAGAAAGATACAATTGAGTGGAGGCGATGAGATCCTGAAAAAGAGAGAAATGAAAAGTTTAAAGAACGAACAGCAACATATGAAGCAGTGAATTAACCTAGTGGAAGCAAGACTGGGTTACAATTATAGGAAGGTATAGAAAGGTATTGTGACTGATGCTGGCATACTCTATATTTAAGTTTTCTTGTTTTTTTAACTCATGCTTTAATTTATTTCCATTATTATTTCTGACTTTTTTTTGTGTATTTTGCTTATTCCAGAAAGAAATGGCATGATCTCCGGGAAAGAGGAGGGGTAGCAGCAGATGAAAATTATATTAATAAAGTTTAGATTGTGAAACCTGCATGCGTTTAGATTTATTAATCAGGACTGGTAAATAGTCTTTTATTCTTTTTTGTGGGGGGAGGGGGAACAACACAGTCAAAATACAGACATGCTGGAAATGATGGGAGGGAAGAAAGGAAATTTAAGTTGTGCACTTCATATTCATCTTTCTCTAAAGTCCAGAATCTCATGTTACAGCTTGTGCTGCATCCAACACTATTAAATAATCAAGAACAAAAATAAAATAAGGATAAATACAACCAAATTCCCAACTTCTGAAACACAACCCTCCTCAACAAATATGCAAACGATTATAATCATTTTTTAAAAAATCCGAAATTGAATACTGGAGAGCATTAAATTGCATTTAAGTAATTATGGTTCCCCTCCACCTTCCTTTGCATGTAACAAAGTTAATGTATAAAATATACAAGTATTATCACATCAAAATATTTTAAGCTCAACATACCTTGTTTCAAGTATGAAGCAATTTCAACTTAACTTCAAAACGGGCTATTCTGACATGACCAATTATGCAGAAACTCTTCCAGGCATATAAGAAATGTTAAACTCCACTTAATTCACCAGATCATATTTTTAATAAATATTACATCCAATGTCAAATTCTGACTTAAAAATTAAATCATCCAGTTTTTAACTACCAAATCATGAAATATGGTTTAGGGGATAATCCGATTGCCTCTTACCTTTCACATATTCACACTCTGTTCTTGAAGTGAAAATGGTGTTTGCCACAGGGTCCATCAGAGTTTGTCATTAACGTTCATTAATGGAAATGTCCATGTGGCAGGGAGCCATGATTGAATCATAGTTTTTATAAACATGTACATATTTATAATGCAATTATATGCATTTCCACTTAGCATTAATATTTTATTTATGTATTTATTTTGCTCCCATCTTTATTTTTTTATAAATAACCCAAGGCAGCAAACATACATAATACGCTTTCCTCCTCCTATTTTCCCCATAAAAACAACCCACTGAAGCCGGCTGGGCTGGGAGAGTGTGTCTGGCCCAAAGTCACCTAGCCTACTTTCCTGTCTAAATCAGGAGTAGAATTTACGGTCTCTCAGTTTCCAGCTTGTGGCCCAGCAGGAGCTGTTGGAGCTGCCACCTGAGTCTGACAGCGAGGGGCCCTATGAGTCAGCTTTGGAGGATGTGGAGGACCCTGGACAGGGTTCCGACTCCGAGCAGGGCGTAGAGAGGCTGGTTGGCCACCAGGAGGCACCTGAGCCTTGGACCAGTGGGGGGGGGGAGACAAGGGAGAGTGATCTGGACGCCAAAAGTGAGTTGTTCCTGGATGCCCAGCACCAAAGAGCTAATAGGCGTAAGGAACAATTACGCAATTACAGGAGGTAATTGCACTCAGCTGGTGGCCATTAGGCTCCTCTCCAGACTATAAAAGGACTGCTTGTGCACACGCCCCTCTTGCAGAAGTCAACGCATGAACTAATGTTGGAGAACATTATTGTGAGCCTGGCAGGCTGGATTGCTGCCAGGGCTTATCTGTGCTGGATTGCTGCTCAAGCTTGTCTGTGCCGCTTTGCTGCCAAGGACATGTCTGTCTGTTAATTAAATGCCGTAACTTATCTTTGGCTCGGAGTGTGTTGGTGTGGGACGAGGGGGTCAGAACACATAATACTCCTCCCTCCTCCTATTTTCCCCATAAGAACAACCCACTGAAGCCGGCTGGGCTGGGAGAGTGTGTCTGGCCCAAAGTCACCTAGCCTACTTTCCTGTCTAAATCAGGAGTAGAATTTATGGTCTCTCAGATTCCAGCTTGGTGCATTCACCACTAGACCAAGCTTCAGCTGAATTTATACCATCAAATATTTATAGATCATAAGGAATTCTGAAAAAATATGCATTGAAAATGTTTTTTTTTATAAAATGTAGTCCTAAGCATTTGTATCATAAATATTGTGCACAAGGACGGACTCCACCCTCCTATTTTTTTCCAACATGGGAATACAAGCGCAGACAGCTGCTTTCTACATACTTGCCACAACCCCAGAATGTTATGTTTGAGTTCTGTTAAAATCAATAGGTTTGAAGCGAACAATGACTAACTTATTCTATTGATGTGGGCACATCGGAATTCCACTCAATCATCATATAACAACGGCAGCCAACTTTGCAGTGCAAACAAAATCAGGCACATAGACAAAACTTTCTTTATAATGAAGGGGCTTATTCATTGGTTTTGTCCTTGGGTGCATATGTGAGCAGGTGTTGCATGCACATACAAAGGCATCTTTAAAGACTGAAAGCAAACATAATTCAATGACACATTAAATCCAGAGGTAGATTTTTGTCTGTACAAGCCATATCCAATTTCTACAATGAAAATACAAAGTGCAGACTCTTAGAAAGCACTTGATTACATTAGTTTGTGTGGAGCCGAGGTGGCGCAGTGGTTAGGGTGCAGTGCTGCAGGCCACTTCAGCTGACTGCTATCTGCAGTTCAGCGGTTCTAATCTCACCGGCTCAAGGTTGACTCAGCCTTCCATCCTTCCGAGGTGGGTGAAATGAGAACCCAGACTGTGGGGGCGATATGCTGACTCTGTAAACCGCTTAGAGAGGGCTGAAAGCCCTATGAAGCGGTATATAAGTCTAACTGCTATTGCTATTGCTAGTTTGTGTAGAGTTGAGCACTAACCTTATGATACTTCGATTAGTAATGAGCCAATCAAGATAACTACGTTTGGAGGTAGATTTAAAGAGGAAAAGTAGGAATGGCAAGAGAATTCATGGTAGAACTTATTCTGGGAAATGACCAGGCTGAATCCAAGGGAGGGGTCAAACACATTATTAGTTATGAGTCCCTACACACCCACAAGAGAGCCAAGTCCAGCTCACCTTGAATACCTTTCTATTCATAATTCCCATTAATTTCCCTTGACCATTAATAGTTCAGATTCTTGTAGAGAGCTTGCAATACATCTTGATACTCATTTGAGCTGCCTGAATCTCCTGAGTCCCTGGCACTTGACACTTACACTGGCAGTAGCCTGGCTCTGTTAAAATTGATTCCCCATACTGGCAAATCCAAACTTTTCTGTAACATCTCTTGCAGGAGAGCTCTGCACAACCATTCAAGGCATTCAAGAAGTGAAGTATCAAATGAACATTACAAGGTTGTAGTGTAAAAAAAAAGTGAACAGTGTGCTCACAATAGTGCAACTGAGACTGTCATTTTCATGTATGTCACTCCAGCAGCCCTGCAGAGGAAAATAGCTCTAATACTAAATTTAACAGAAAATTATTTAATCACAATATTGTGGATACTGAAACCACAGTTCTAACCAGAGTAACTGTCCTGTTGTCTGACATCCAGTCCACTAGCAAACTGAGACAAGCCCATAGTTTACTTTGGCTTTTTATGGAGTAAGCAAGTGAGCAGAGATCACTTACTCTCAATCCACTTACTACCTTACATTCAACATAACAGCGTGCCTCCTACAGTTCAAAAGAGGGATGAATTAATAGATTGCTGGGTTTATGTGGAAAAGAAGATACCCATCTGTTGTGGCCCAGCAGGAGCCGTTGGAGCTGTCACCAGACTCCGACAGCGAGGGGCCCTCTGAGTCGGCTCTGGAGGATGTGGAGGACCCTGGACAGGGTTCCCACTCCGAGCAGGGCGCAGAGAAACTGGTTGGCCACCAGGTGGCGCCTGAGCCTTAGACCAGTGGGGAGGAGACAAGGGAGAGTGATCCAGAAGCCAGCAGTGAGTTGTTCCTGGATGCACGCCATCGAAGAGCTACTAGGCATCAGGAACAATTACGCAATTTACAGGAGGTAATTGTGCTCAGCTGATGGTCATTAGGCTCCTCTCCAGACCATAAAAAGACTGCTTGTGACACGCCCTTCTTGCAGAAGTCAACGCTTTGACTAAAGAGAATGTAACTACCTTGGCAGGCTGAATTGCTGCCAAGGTTTGTCTGAATTGCTGCCAAGGTTTGTCGGACTTGCTGCCAAGATCCTTGTCTGTTTCTTTTGCTTGGCTTTCAACCACCGAGATTCTGGTCTTGCTAATTAAAGTACATTCTAATTAAGCTTGTCTCGGCTTTCATTACTGGACGGAGGAGGGGGTCAGAACACCATCTCTATTCTATTTGAGGGGTTGCCCATCTGAATCTAAAGTAAACATAATGAGATAGAAGAAAAGAGAGCAGAGACCTTGAAATTATGCATTGACGCTTTACTCTTGGAGAGCAGACAAAGTGGTGCCCTGCTTCTCGTGTCTAGTCCAACACGGTGAGATTTGCTGCGATTTCATTTAAATTATCACTGGGGCTGTATAAAGGCTACACAATGCACTTCAAGGGTCAAACCAAGGCTTCCAGAAATGGCCCAATCCATTCTGGATCATTTGGAATTGTGGGGATGATGAGGAAGGGAATCTTTGTCAATCTCAAATTCTGGAGCAGGATTCCAAAAAATGTAGGCCCGCTTCCTCATTATCTGGTAAGGAAGCAATTCAAATGGATGCATTTTTTTTTTCATTTTTAAATAGAACAGAATGATATTAGAAGGGAGACTGAATCTGTTCTTATTACCTTTATGCTTTCTGAGCTATTCCAATTCTATGCTACATATCACTGTTGCTGTAGCTTCTCTATCACAAAATAGCCTCTCTATCATAAAATAAAAATCGATTTACATGGAAAGGAATCAAACTAAGAAGAAACAAGAACAGAATTTCAAGTTCTTTATTTCCAAACTGAACCACGGCTGGCTTGGGAATTCTGGGAGTTGAAGTCCATAGGTAGTTAAAAGTAGCTGTAGTTGCCCATTCCTGATCTACATCATAAGTCAAATCATATGCTGAGATTTTAAGTGACTTTAGAAATAAAGCTGAAGTTAAAAGTATGAAAACTGTACTTTTTAAAATTACCGTACAGGTAAGCTTACCTGGATTAGAGAAAGATCCTCACTATGCAGCCTGAACAAGTAATTTCTAGAGTGAAAAAGAGGAAATAGCAGTTATTCAGACTATGCAGATAATATAACTCAAAACCTAAGAAATAAAGATATTCTTGGTTCTGAAACTTAATCCCTCTTACAGAATAGCTTGACTGGCACAAAAAAGTAAGCCAGTTTTCTAGAGAATTCTGGTTTGTTGTTTGCTAACAATCTCACAGACCCATCAGGTTTCATCCCTCTATATGACCTCAGTAACTGAGGCTCATTAGCAAAAAAAAAAGAATGAATTTATTAATTTAGCATTATGAAAGGACCAACCCTTGTTTTGTTATTCCCAGCAATGAAAGCATCAGGAGCCCTGTATTTTCTCAAGTACACGGCCTACTTTGAATTCCTCCCTTCCTTCCTTCCCCTCCCTTCAGAGGTGGATTCCTACTGGTTCAGCCAAATAGGCAGTAGCTTGGTGGCCCTCGTCCTTTCTCGCCTGGACTACTGTAACGCTCTCTACATGGGGCTGCCCTTGAAGAGCACCCGGAAACTTCAACTGGTCCAGAATGCGGCTGCACGGGTTATCATGGGGGCACCTAGGTGCTCCCATGTTACACCCCTTTTAGGCGGCCTGCAATGGTTGCCGGTTGTCTTCCGGGTGCGATTCAAGGTACTAATTATGACCTTTAAAACGCTCCATGGCTTAGGACCAGGATACCTGCGAGACCACCTACTGCCACCGGTAGCCTCCCATCGTCCAGTGCGATCCCACAGAGTTGGCCTCCTCAGGGTGCCGTCGGCCAGACAGTGTCGGCTACTGACCCCCAGGGGGAGAGCCTTTTCTGTGGGAGCGCCTTCCCTCTGGAATGAGCTGCCCCCGGAGCTTCGTGTATAATCCCCGACCTCCGGTCCTTCCGACGCGCCCTAAAAAGTTGGCTTTTCCAACAAGCCGGCCTGGCCTGAACAAAACAAAACAAATTATTAATCACTGTTAATTTTAATTCGAATTTTTTTTAAAAAAAATGTCATTGTCAATTTTGATTGGGTTTGGGATATTCTATTTAATTTTTTTTAAACTTTTGTATTATGTGTTTCTTTTAATGTTGTATGCCGCCTTGAGTCCTTGGGAGAAGGGCGGCATATAAATCTAATAAACCTAAACCTAAACCAGGGACACTGGAACAGGCAGCGACCCAGGCCTGCCACGCCCCCGAACCAGTTTCCTGGTCACCCGACCTGCCCACCCACCCCACCCAGTTACTACTCACCTCCAACTTCCCTGCCTAAATTGCCTTGCCTGCCTAAGCTGCCACGTGGTGTCTGCCCTGCATCCCAACTGAACTGCCTCCTGCCTACAGGTAAGTCTCCTAGCCACCCTGCCCGGCGCTTGCTGCATCCCCCCTCCACCAGGCTCACAACTTTACCTTCCCCTGCCCCTTCCAGGATCCCCATGAGCCCCATTTTGGCTTCCAGCAAGCTTCAGGCAGGCCTGATAAGCCCAAAATAGGGCGTGGCGGGAGGGGTGCCTAGCAAACCTCCGTGCAGCCACCTGAGAGCAAAAACAGGAGAGAAAAAAGAGATCCTCACCATGTGGGGAACCCCAACTGCATGGAGCAGAGGTCTGCAAACTTGGCAACTTTAAGATTTGTGGACTTCAACTCCCATAATTCAGCTCTGCTGGCTGGAGAATTCTGGGAGTTGAAGTCCACAAGTCTTAAAGTTGCCAAGTTTGGAGATCTCTCCTAGCTGCTATCTTTAGGCTCAGGCTAAGCTAATCGATAGTGGAGCTCTAAGAATGCCAGATAATCAATGGGCATGTTCTCAGTTTCAAAACGTCTGGCTTTTCTTCCTCCTACCAAAGACTTCTGAGGTTCTTCACAAGAAGGAAGGAAGGAAGGAAGGAAGGAAGGAAGGAAGGAAGGAAGGAAGGAAGGAAGGAAGGAAGGAAAGGGAGGGAGGGAAGGGAGAAAGAGGGAAGGGAAAGGAAATGAGATAAGGATGGATGGATGGATAAATAGAGGGAGGGAGGGAGAGAGAGAAAAAGGAGAGGAAAGAATGACCACAAACCTGGCACTAGACACAGCTTCAGAGGATGCTTTGAAACCGCACAGCAATCCAGGGCTAGAAGTGACCTCAAAGGTCATCTAGTCCAACCCCCTGCTTCAGCAGGAGACCTTATATCATCTTGGTTATTTTGGTGCCTCTAACACAGAGGAGAAATTCCCAGAAAGCCCCAGGCATTGTCAACCTCTCCCACCCTAGTAAAAAAAAAAAAAAAAACCTAGAGCAAAAACTTCATGCAGTATTAAAAAGAATAGAAAAGGGGGGTGCTGTCTATTGTTTAATGGACAGCTAAATTAGCCACCCCTACCCAATCACATGACCACAAAGCCAGCCCCACCCGGTCACATGACTGTCAGGCCACACCCACAAAATAAGCCACGCCCACAGAACTGGTAGTAAAAAAAATTGCCTCCCTTCCCTCCCTCTCAAATACAACTCTCACTTTACTGGTAAATATATCTGCAGTTCAGTACTTATTGTACTTTTTACACATCCTAGTGTGATACGCCATTCTATATTCTAAAGGAAGGAGGTTTGAAAGATTATGGGTATTTTCTTATTTGCATTAATATAATGAGGACATACCCAGAGCCAATTACATCACGGCAATGTGAGAGATGTAAGTAGCCATGCGCTCTACATGGGGCAGCCCTTGAAGAGCATTCAGAGACTTCAGCTCATCCAGAATGCAGCCGCGCGAGCGATTGTGGGTGCACCTCGGTACACCCACGTTACACCTATCCTCCGCGAACTGCACTGGTTACCGATTGGTCTCCGGATACGCTTCAAAGTGCTAGTCGTCACTTATAAAGCCCTTCATGGTATTGGACCTGGGTACTTGAGAGACCGCCTGCTGCCAATTACCTCCCAAAGACCCATTAGATCGCACAGATTAGGCCTCCTCCGGGTTCCGTCTACCAGCCAATGTCATCTGGCCACTACCCGGGGGAGGGCCTTCTCTGTGGCAGCTCCGGCCCTTTGGAATGAACTCCCCGCGGAGATTCGGACCCTCACCTCTCTCCAGGCCTTCTGAAAAGCCGTTAAAACCTGGCTGTGTGGGCAGGCCTGGGGTCGATGAGTTCCCTTCCCCTCTCGAATCGTGTGGCTGTTGGTTGTTTTTTAAATGCCCTGTACTTTGTAGTTTTTGTGTTTTTCCCTTCCCCTCCTTCGGGTTTGTGCGCCGCCCTGAGTCCCGTAGGGAATAGGGCGGCATATAAATAAAATGAAACTCAAACTCATTGCTTTTTCTAAGAACCAACAACCTGCAGATCATCACAATTTTGTAGGAATGCAGTTTTAAAAGTAAATTCCTTGACGGTTCACTCCATTTTTTTCACCGTCACCTTTTTTCTTTTCCTGCAATGTTCTCCATTACCATATTAATTCAGAGAATGAGCCTGACTTTCTAGAAAACACACACCAATTATTTTAGAAATGAACTCACTGTGGGCCCTACTCTTACAATGCAAAGAGATCGTGGGTTTTTTTTTTTCTTTTTCATTTATTTTGTTCTTTTCCTTTCCTAAGCTATCATTTACCTCCAAACCACTTCAACAAGACTATAGAACCGTTTGCTGGTGAAAGACTGGAGCAAAGTGACTGATTGGCTGATTGTAAAACCCACACACCTATAATTTAACAAAGTATAACAGTGGGAAACCTGTAGACCATGAGCTACACTCAGTCTCCAAAGCTCTCCAAGATCTTGAGCAGAAAATTCCCAACAAAATGGTTGAATTTGGGCAGTATGTGGTTATAGCTTTTGGTTTTTGCTTTTATTACTTACTTCTGGGGTGGATAGGAAGAGAACTTTAGACAATTTAGGCACATTTCTATTGCAAAGAGGATTGAAATAGAGGCAATTTATAAATATTCTTATTATTATTACTCATTTTATGGCACTGAAAAGCCTGGTACCAATTTGCCCTCTGCTCTGAAATTCATTTTCAATATGAGGTGAAGAATAGATACATAAGACAGAAGTCAGTTTCTGTTCCAAACTTTTTTTCAAGTATCCTAAATCACAATTTAGATATATATGGCAGCCACAGAACAAGAGACAATGCAAACTACAAGTCCAAGGGGAACAGAATGGGAAGGAAGACCTGTGCAAATATTCTTCAGCTCTGAGATTTCTGCTAATAACACTGTTAGACTGGGACTTAGCAATAGCAATAGCAGTTAGACTTATATACCGCTTCATGGGGCTTTCAGCTCTCTCTAAGCGGTTTACAGAGTCAGCATATCGCCCCCACAGTCTGGGTCCTCATTTTACCCACCTCGGAAGGATGGAAGGCTGAGTCAACCTTGAGCCGGTAAGATTAGAACCGCTGAACTGCATGTGAGTTGCACATGGAAATAGCAGCCACTGAAAGGCAGCCCAGTGTGAAAGGTTGCCTTAAATATGTAAGCCCTTTTCTTCGCTCCGAAGATCTGGAGTTTCAATACTGCTGGGGGTCCCAGGATAACACAAAGAATGGGATTCCTTGGGACAGCTGCCCAATGGCCAGACCTACAGGGAGGAGCCCAACTAACATCTGCAAAAATGGACCTGGAGCATCCACTCTGAGCACAACAGCGCAGAGGTCCACAAGCCAGCTCCAGGAATAAAGGACTAGGAGGGTGGAGCTCAGATGCTGCAACTCCTTAGAGAGAGAGTGGGATAGGTTTCCAAATGTGAATGGACTGTATTTGGCAGCAAAAGCTTAGGACGTGAGGAAGTAAGAATGATTCAGAGCTTTAAAAATACAGGAAAAGATGGTGCTAACAACAATAGCGATATGAGAATGTTGACATAGAATGTAGGGGTGGAAATACAGTATATGGATGAAATAAGATAGTGGTTGTACAAAATTTGTAATTACAGGAAAAACTCTAAATTAAGATGGCTGCAGGAGAAAAGCAGGAAAGAGACACAAACATACGAGTTAGTATTTAAATTATAAATAAAAAGTAGGAAAACTGTTTGAATTTGCAAAATAAACTAATCCCTAGTGGGACAAAAACAAATATTTTTGTCTGCAGTCTCTATCAGCTTAAGAAAACCCCAATAACTGGGAGAAGTAGGATGATGAGAATGGTTTGGGTAGTGTCTCATTTGTTAGAGAACAGGGGTCCCTGAGCCTCGGGCAGTGGCCCACTACTGGGCTGTAGCCCGTTCAGAACCAGGCCGCTGAAGTGGCAGACAAGTATGTGCACGCACGGAACTCCACTTGCACAAATGAAGCTGTGTGAACACACTTCCTGCCCCTTGGGTGGAACCATTCCCCCCCCCCCCAATCTGCAAAGCTGTAAAGGTTGGAGACAGCCGTTATAGAAGTTCTGAGTCCAGTAGCAATAAAAGACAATCGAACATGATTAAGTAACCAGCAGAAGCATGCCATCTCATGAAAAAAAAAATGAGCAACTGGAGATGTGATTGTGTTGATGCTACGTATTACCATATATGGTGGACTTGTAAAAAGGTTAAAGCATTCTGGATAAGAATATGGTGGATTATGCAAAATATTCTTAAAAAGTGGATAAAGTTTACTCCTCAGTTATTCCTGTTAGGTATAATTACAGACTATACAGTTATAGAGACTAATATGATTTTGAACCTTACAACGGCAGCAAGACTGTTGGTGGCGCAGTACTGGAAGAAGGAAGAATTGCCTACTATTCAAGAATGTAACAAACTTAGCAGAGATGGCTAAAATTTCAGCATATTTGAAGGACCATCAGATGAGAAATACAAGCTGGAATGGAGAAGATGGATTGACTATATTCAGAATAAATATGGGACTAAGAAATTCCAGATAGCTTATGAGAGCCGAGGTGGCGCAGTGGTTAAATGCAGCACTGCAGGCTACTTCAGCTGACTGCAGTTCAGCAGTTCGGCTGTTCAAATCTCACCGGTTCAAGGTTGACTCAGCCTTCCATCCTTCCGAGGTGGGTAAAATGAGGATCCGGATTGTTGTTGGGGGCAATATGCTGACTCTGTAAACCACTTAGAGAGGGCTGAAAGCCCTATGAAGCGGTATATAAGTCTAACTGCTATTGCTATTGCTATTATGAGTGAATGAGCAAGGAAGGATACAATTTGTTTAAAGAAAGCTGTACAAAAGAGGAGTTAAAGAACAAATGAGGAATGATGCTAAAGTCTATTAACTTATTTTAGAATATGGATGTTAATGTTTATACCCTGTATTTGCTCTGGGAGGTGGGGGGGCTTTGGGGGGGAGTTGGGTTGGGGGGGAAGGGAGGCATATATTTGTAAAACTTTTTTCTTTTAAAATTTTCAATAAAAAAATGAGCAGGAAGCTCTGACATTCCGCAGTATTACAAAGTCAGATTTTAATGTGAGCTTTCCCTTTGAATAGACTTAGACTTACACTTGGAATAACTTTATTGTCACTTTGAAAGTACATGAATCAATATACAATAAAATGAAATTCCATTGCTTACAGCTCTCAAAGGGTCACCACCTCCAATATACACTACATAAACATGACAAAATAAATACAAAATTATGCATACACCCACGTATATTATATGACACAGGGAAACAACACAGTCTAGTTTGGATGTAGATATGTACATGGTGAGAAAAACAAATCTTGCGAGTTTACCAGACGGATGGCTTAGGAAACAAAGTTGTTACAGAATCTGGTAGTCCTGCTAGAAATACTTTGAAACCTCTTCCCAGAGGGGAGCAACAGAAACAGACCGTAAAGTGGGTGTATGGAGTTTCTAAAAATGCGTTGAGCTCTAAGCACATAGCGCTTATAAGCAGTATCCTGCATGATGGAAAGTGAGCTTCCTATAATCTTCTCGGCTGTCCTTACCACTCTCTGTATGGACTTTCTATCTGAGGCACTGCTGCCACCAAACCAAACAGTGATGCAGTTTGTTAAAAACTCTCTCAATTGTGCCTCTGTAAAAAGTGGCCAGGACATCTGATGCAGTAAATACACACACTGGTTTGCATGCTTCACCAAGGATGATGTGCAGAGAGAGCAATTCAGATTGTTAGTTGTCTGCACCCCCAGATACTCAATACTGTTGACCACCAGTATTGTGATATGTGATGAAACCAAACATTAAGGAAAGATCTAATGCTTTAATTAAAACTCTACATTTAACAATTTTCATTGTTTTCATTGGTAGATTTACATTTATGCTTTGATGAATCAAATACTATTTTACCCATCCACTATCTCTAGATTGACATAATGAGCAATGATATGGAGGAAGACCCACAATTAAATAGAAATGCATGTATTCCAGTGCATTTCAATTTTGAGCCTTTCCAGGTGTACATAGTCAGATGCTTAGAGAGCTGCTTTCTACCAAGTGAAACTAGTGGCCCGGTCTGTCCTTGCCATGTCTTACTATGATTGGCAGCAGGGGTATTTCTCATTACCAGCCATCTGCTTTCCTAACTGCAAATAGCCAGCCTCAGTCTGACTCTTTGAATGCAGAAAAGAAGTTTCGCCATTCAGCTATGATTCTTTTTCTGGAACCAATGTGATCAGCCCTTTTTTTATCAATTGGAGAAAACAAAGAACTTGGCTAAAAGGATCCATGTCCCAGTTCAAGGTAAAGTTGCATGATTTATACAATCATGCGTGGCTCCTAAATTGTAATACAACTATCCTAGCTTTAAAGCATTTAAAATTCATTTAACACTTTATTAGGTATAAACTATGGCACAACAAGCATGAAAAATTATTCCACGCGGCTGTAGCGTGGTTTAAGTTAACTTAATCTATGAGTTAAGAGCTTTCTTATTCAGGCATTTAAACATTTTCCTAGGTAGGCAGGCATCAGATAATTATCAAGTTCAAAAGAGATCATCTAGTCCTATACTGCTTTAATCCATTGATTAAAGCATTTCTGATAGATGACCATTCAGTCTCTGTTCAAAGAGTCGGAGGGACTATTGGCGCTGCTTATATGTTGCATATTTTCTACCCCTACTTAGATACTTCAAAATGGAAGAGAAGAGACTTTCTCTTTGAAATGTATTTCTACTCTATTGATTTGATTTAAATAATAATAATGCACTGTATCCCTAAGCACCCAATGAGCTTACATGGCTGACCGAATGGGGTTGGGAGCAGAAAATAAGGGATCAGCCTTCCTCTTTGAGAGGACACTTCGCTTTCTGAGATCTTTTTCCCTGCCTGAGTTAGAAATCAAGAGCCAGATGACCACCCCTTTGAAGAGGTTCATTTGACCTATGGAACATCATGCCTAAATTGCATAGCACACAGACCGCTTATAAAATTGTGAATAGGACGATTTCATTTCAATTTGAAAATCTTACTTAGATTTTTTCTTCTTCTTGCAGTAGTTTTGCATCTGAGAAAATATTAGAAAGTCAGGGAAGAAAAGCGTTGTCTTCCCTGCTCAGTCTCAAAAATTGCCTTCCAAATCTTCACCTTTTCTTTCCCTCAAACCACTCTAGATGTATCCAGCTGAAGACCAGTTTCACGTCCAACGTAACTTGGAATAAAACTCCGGTTTCTGTTTCAAATGCACTCTTTCTCCAAGGGCAATAAATCTGCCATGTGTTAAAACAACAACACAAACTCTCATGCTGGACGTTCATCCTTCAACTGCGTTTCTGATCTCACATTTTCAAGAGGCTCACAGTAATCCCGAATTCAGCGGAAAGCCCAGTAATTCTCTCCCTTCTAGGGTTACATATGAAAGAGGCTAAGTAAACAATTTAAATTTTCAACAGAATTGCTCTTGAAACTTGCCACTGTTTAAGGAAGTGAGAAAATATGTAGCAGTATTTATTACAAGCATTGATACCCTACCATTCACGCTACAAATGTGTCCAATTTTACACTGTAAGCATTTGGCTTTAACGCTTATTTCAAAAGAATCATTTTTATAGCATGTTATTTTGGACAGTTTTGATTTGTGTATAAGTCGCAAGCCAGGGCAGTAGAGCTAAAGCTAGATTGGGCTAAAGCCAAAGACAAACAGAGAGGGAATAGATGAGTGAGCCAAGTAGGCTTAAAAGAGGATCAGGGCAGGCAAGTTCACCGCCCGTTCAAGAAGCTTGAAAGAGGAGATATCCAGCGGTCTGCAAGAGCTGTTTCTGGCTTCCTTTAACAGGGGTTGCTGGGAAACAGCTGTCAAAGAAAGCAGATCTATAGATGGTTTTGCCATTAGAAAGTCAAAGCATATGGTATTCCTTAACAGCAAAACAGCCTCTGCTCATCCCCCAATTTCTCATGGGGGCTTTGGGCTACTTACTGGGATAAAGGTAGACATTTTTATGAATATACTGATTGATCGTATAAAGATTGATCACTGTATTTGGGGGGGATTGCTTACAAATTTAAATTAATTCTTTCTTAGTGTGTTTCAAAAGTGAGGCTGCATTTGAAAACATGACGAGTGATTGTAATTGTGAAAAAGTAATTGTCTCTGCTGTCATCCTTTAAAACTGTACAGGTAGTCCTTGAGTTACAACCAGTCCAGTG
Source organism: Thamnophis elegans (assembly GCF_009769535.1). Lineage (NCBI taxonomy): Eukaryota > Metazoa > Chordata > Lepidosauria > Squamata > Natricidae > Thamnophis > Thamnophis elegans. The sequence continues at coordinate 73,874,389 of NC_045546.1, read as the reverse complement.
GTGGGTTGCTAATCCCGTTCCAACCGGTTCGGTTGGAACAGGGCCGGCGGCGTCCTCGTGCACGTGCGCAGTTCACGCATGCGTCTTAGCGCCTGCGCGATGCTCCAGCTGTTCGCGGAGAATTGCGCAGGGGCTGTATGTCCATGTGCCTGCGTGGAAGCGCAGAAGCCTTCAAAGACCGGTAAGGAGCGCGAGCGGGCGGGTGGGCCCTTCGCCGTTCCCAGAAGTTACTTACTTTCGGGTTCGCCGACTAACCGGTTCGCGGGGACCGCCGCGAACCGGTTGAAACCCACCCCTGAACCAGTCACTTAGTGGCCTTTCAAAGTTATGACGTGATGCCCCCATTTTGGGCACTCAGCAACAGGCCCACATTTATGGCCGTTTGCAGCATCTCACAGTCTCGGGACCATGATTTACAAAGTTTCTGAGGAAAACCAGTATTTACTTCTGGTTTCCAGCAAAAACGCCCCATACGCACATAATGGGTCTGCGTAATGACTGCCACATTTCCTTAACCACTGTCATGTTTGCTAAATCACTGCCCACAAAAGTCAAGACAGTCACAGGATAACTTACCGTATTTTTCAGAGTATAAGACGCAGCAGAGTATAAGATGCACCAAGATTTTGAAGAGGCAAATTTTTTTAAAAAAAATTTGCACTCTTCAGACTTCCCAAAAACGGCCCATTTTTTTGTGAAAATGGGCTCGTTTTTTGTCAAAAAAAGGGCATGCATAGCCTTTAGGAGGCCTATAGAGTACTCCTAGGGGCTAGGGGGAAATTTTTCAGTCATTTCTACCCTCCCCAGGCCCCAGGAGCACTCTGAAAGCCTCCTAAAGGCTATGCACGGCCATATTGGTGAAGGGGCAGGGTTTCAGGAGACAAAAATTGCTGTATTCAGTGTATAAGACGCACCCAGATTTTCAGCCTCTTTTTTTGAGGGAAAAAAGGTGCATCTTATACTCCAAAAAAATACGGTACTTTATGACCATTACAATTTATGACCAAACTTGGCAGACTCAATTATGATTGTAAGTTGAGGACTATCTGTAATGTTTCCCTGATGATGTGAAATTTTCATTAGAACTACAATTTCAACATATGCAGTTAAAGCTTTCGGTCCATACTACTGTTGATGATGCCGCAAACTATTTAAATCATAACATTTCAGAGGTACTCTTGTTTTGGGGTTGTTGTTTGCAAAAACTTTTTGTTTGTTTTTTTGCAAAAAGAAAATGCTACCTCTAGACAACAGGTAGAATTTGAACACAGTTGAAACCGAAGCTAGGATAATAAAAGAGGGAAAACCAGTATGCTGACATATGAATTATAAATTAAGAATTTGCCATGCAGATTTAGCTAATTCTATTACTGTTTGCAGCTTTCATTCTCTGGGTTGATTAAACCTAGCAAGAACCTAGAGTTAGAGCAGAATGGCAGAATTCACCCCTAATGGAAATTGCCAGTTTACAAAGAGGAAGGAGAGGGGGGAGAATTTGCACAATCCCAGTAGGTTTTTCTACCATTTTAGCCAGCTTCATAATGCACATGATTTATAGAAATACTAGCAGGATAATACTAATCCATCATTCTGATCCATCATCCTATGCTTCAGATGAGTAGTATGTTTTATCATCCACACTAATGTTCACTTAATTTAAAAATACTGCACACTTTTAAAACACAATTTCAAAACTATTTTGACGGTATTGGTATCCACTTTATAACTAGGTTCAGTCCTGATGTATCTGGTTTCCACTGATCACCTCAGGAGAGAAGGGCATATTGGTACTCACGGAATATGATATGAATCTTTCTAAACTGGCATATCTGTCTTCGCTTTAACCCGGGGTGCCCAATCTTGGCAAACTTTAAGACTTGTGGACTTCAACTCCCAGAATCTCCCACTGGCTGGGGAATTCTGGGAGTTGAAGTCCACAAGTCTTAAAGTTGCCAAGATCGGACATCCCTGCTTTAAAATAAGATGAGACGCTTCATATCTTTCCTTTATAAAATATTCTCTGAACGTTACCAAGTCAGCAGAAATGATTCTCAGCTAAAGTAATTAAAGGTGCCACATGTTGAAGCTAGCCTGATTATTCGGGAGCGGGGAGGGGAGCCTTCAAACTTGTTACTCAGTGCGGTTAGTCAGAACAGACATGTTTTAGCCAAACCTACTTCATGTAATTCACCTGATTGTACAGCTTTGCCTGAAGTTCTAAACATTTCTAAGAAAACTAGATTCTATTGACTTTCTAAAGCAGTTATCTTTCTAAGCTCACCCTGAAGCCTGCAGTTATTTTCAGACAATGAAAGTCGGGAAGGCAAGGGAAATGAAGCTTTCAAAATTGTTTTCTTAACTTCCTAAGAGTTAATAAAGAATTTTACTTTTCTCCTTTTTCCCCCAATATTGTAACCTTTTCAAATAGGTAACTGTTCTGACCCCACCCCCCCTTCACGGCTCGTTAACAAAAAACAGGCAGGCAAACTAAAAAAGGACTTTTCTCTTTATCAGTTTACAGTTCAAACTGGCTTCGAGCCCAGAAATAACATAAACATAACTCTCCGATAAGAGTTCAAAACAAAAGCTCTTACAAACGCAGCAGTTCTTCCACAGTCTTCACAGATCAGGTTTACACGAAACGCCAAAGCACTTTTCCAAGTGTAACAGGCATAAATCATGATTAGTAATCACACAATGTTTTACCAAACACGGAGCACACGAAGGAACGTTGACTCCAGCGACTGGGGCGTGGCAGCATCTGTCCTTTTATCCCCAAACCTCCTCCCACAAGCCCCAGCTGCATACTGAATTTTGTATCCCGAGAAAACTCTCAGCAGAACTGCTGAGTCACAACACTGAATTTTGTATCCCGAGAAAACTCTCAGCAGAACTGCTGAGTCACAACACTGAATTTTGTATCCCGAGAAAACTCTCAGCAGAACTGCTGAGTCACAACAGGTAACAAAAGGTGAAACAAAACTATCCAGTCATATCTGACTCTAGGAAACGGTGCTCATCTCTGTTTTTTAGCCGAGAGAGAGCAAGCATTTTCTGAAGATATTTCTGGGCTCAGGTGGCCAGCATGACTATACCCCAAGGCATACAGAATGCTGTTACCTTCCCATTGAAGTGGTACCTATTTATCTACTTGCATTTGTCAGCTTTTGAACTACTAGGTGGGCAGGGACTAGGGCAAGTAACAGCATCTCACCGCATCGTGCAATGCTCAGATTCTGAACTCGGGCTGCCAGCTTTCCAGCTGGCAAGCTCAGCATCTGTAACTGCTGAGCCATCGTGCCCCCTGCCTTTTCAAATAATAGAGTGCTAATAATTTTAATCACGTTATATAAACAATGCCTTGAAAACTACATTGAAATAATATAATCTATCATGATTTACACTATTATAATAAAAGGAAAGAGAAATCATAGAGATGAAGTGGCATGGTTATCACGCGCAAGCTCATCCTTTGTTCAATTTCAAGCCACTGTGTATTCAGAGAAATACCTGAATTTACATACTGAAATTGGAAAGGGGCCTTTGTCACATACTGAGTATGGAAAATCATAAACACAAGTGTCACAATTCTTTTTCATGCATCTAATTTAATTCACCTAATACTCCACACACATGTTGGGCAACAACCACATAGGACTGATGGTAACTTAAAACCCCAAAACCTCAGGAAAATGCCAGCTTGCTTACCCATGCCTTAAAAATATAGTGTAACAGAGAAATATAACCCAGTTCTTTATCACAAATGCACTTGGAAAATAAAAGGTATATTTTAAAAATAGCATCTCACCTTGCACCAACAATCAGTTCTTTTTGTCTTGGATCAAATGTTATTTGAGAAAAGTCAACAGCATTTTCCAATCTGAACACATGTAACCAAGGAGCAAGTTCTACAAGAACAGAAAGAAAATAGTCATATTTTTTTCAGACAATTAGCATTTATTTTTACTTGGTGCTTTCAAAACATTTTATCTACACCAATGATCTCAACAGTTTTGTAAAATTAGAAAAAGTGAGTAATGACTTCAATTCTCTTCTGGTTTTCTGCAGTTCCAGATTTTGTCTTCCCTTCCAATTTCTTTTCCTTGAACCTCTTAATAAATGTAAATATTGTCAGCAACAGAATTAAGACCCAGGGAAAATTACAAGATGTTCAAACCTATCTTGTCAACCTTTTCTCCCATCCTCTGCTTTACAGAACAATATTAATATGACTATTAACTCAGTGGTGGGTTTCAAAAATTTTTCGAACCTACTCTGTGGGTGTGGCCTCCTTTGTGGGAGTGGCTTGCCGGCCATGTGACCTGGTGGGAGTGGCTTGCCGGCCATGTGTTCTCTCTCTCTCTCTCTCTCTCTCTCTCTCTCTCTCTCTCTCTCTCTCTCTCCTTCCTTTTGTCTCTCTGTCCCTTTTTCCTTTTTTTCTTTCATCTCTCTCACTTTTTCTTTCTTTTTTTCTTTTTTTCTTTCTTCCTTTCTTTCTCTTTCTCTCTCTGTGTGAGTCTCTCTGTGTATGGGTGTGTCAGTGGTGGGTTTCAAAAATTTTTGGAACCTCTTCTGTAGGTGTGTCCTGCTTTCTGGGTCCACTGGTGGAACCTCTTCTAACCAGTTTAGTAGATTTGACGAACCGGTTCTATCGAACAGGTGCGAACTGGTGGGAACCCACCTCTGTATTAATTTTAATAAATAGATAACCAGCAGTTTTAGACTTGCAGAAAAAACAAGCAGACAAAGAGGCAGTGAGGGATCGGAGATACTTCTGATCATCTTAGGAGCATACACATTTCCACTTCTGCATTCCATCACTCAAGGGTGATGCTACGGAAAGCAGCCTCTTGTCTGCTCAATAAGCTGCCATCCAAACCTAGATGCATTTTCAGAAGAACCTCTTTAGAAAAAAAGGGGAAGTTCTAAGCCAGGAATCCCAACTTTTTGAGTTGCTAGACACATCTGGAATACTGAGAATTTGCCAAACTCATTTTTATACCATTTCCTGTGGTAACGCATTTCAGAACAATTTTCAAAACATAAAATGCAGTACTAAAAGCTAATGATTTAAAACAATACAACTCATTTGCTCATTAAAAGGAAGAGGGGCAGAATCAAAAGACCCATCTGGCATTTCTAAAGGGAAGTCAGTGGTAAACTGATAGGTTTCCAACAGATGCCTCAGATATAGAATAGTAGAAACTCTCTGAATGTCAGTAGGGAAGACATTCCACAGGGAGTGTTTGCTACAAGCAATCATCAGAAGCTTCTCTGCAGTTCTCTGCTCACACAGATCTTAGCAACTAACAAGGGCTGTAATGAAGAAGGCATCCTGTCAGGAATTACTTCTTTAAGGCCTTCAAGCCAAACCTCAATTTTGGCTCAGTAGCTTACTTGCAGGCAGGGCAGAGGTACGACAGACTCAGTACCTGTCCATCATATTTTGGACCAGCTATAGCAGTGGTGGGATATGACCGGTACCGGGGTGTACCGGTGTCTGCTGGGAACACCAGGTACTGTTCCGGTACGGTGCTCCGGAGGGCCCACCTGCCCGCCTACCTTTCTTACCTGTATTTGAGCTGATCGGGGCTTCTGCGCACGGAGCATATGGTGCCTGCGTGATGCTCCGCCAAGCAGCTGGAGAGTCGCAGAGCATCGCGGGCAGTAAGTACGCATGTGTGCACTGCTCGCGTGCTGCGTGCATGCATGTGGTGGACGCCCGACCCCATTGCACCGTCCCGGGTGCAATGAGATCCAGAACCTATCACTGAGCTGTAGCCTCTATAAAGTTGTAGCTTTGATAAAGTCAATGTAAGAAATTGTAGATTTATTCATCATTTTTCTATTGTTTGTAGAATTTGCTCCATGGTTATTTATAGTCAGGTTCATAACCTAGGTTCACCGACAAATGCGTGCCGACAAAACCCCCACGACAAAATGGCAAAGTCGAAAGCGCGCCCACTAAAGCGTGTCGACAAATGTGCGCCGACAAAAGCGCGCCATTGAAAACAACGCGAAAACAACGGTAACAACGTTAACAACCCTAACTCTAACCCTAACCCTAACCCTAACCCTAACCCTAACCTAAAAACCCTAATCATGCTTTTGTGGGCGCAGTTTTGTGAGCGTGCTTTAGTGGGCGTGCTTTAGTGGGCTCGCTTTAGCGGGCGCGCTTTCGACTTTGCCATTTTGTCACGGCGGTTTTGTCGGCGCGCATTTGTCGGGTCACGCATAATCTAAACATGAGTCTAATAGTGCAGCTTAGCCTGGCCATTTGGGACTCAAGTAACGCTAATAATTTTAGGATCACCCCCATACTGTGCACCTATTTAAAAAAAGAGAGAATGCAGCTCTGCGATAGGTGGTTCTTAAATATGATAAATAAATATAAATAAAATAAGTATGCTTCATTTAATAGACAGACTGTCCAACTGGGAACCACACATTCAGCCAGGTCTGTTTTGATAAGATTCAAATTCAGTTTATTATCCTCATATACTTCGTTGCTACGTTGGATATGAATAATAATAATAATAATAATAATAATAATAATAATAATAATAATAACAGTGGACTTATATACCGCTTCATAGGGCTTTCAGCCCTCTCTAAGCGGTTTACAGAGTCAGCATATTGCCTCCAACAACAATCCGGGTCCTCATTTTACCCACCTCGGAAGGATGGAAGGCTGAGTCAACCCTGAGCCGGTGAGATTTGAACCGCTGAACTGCTGATCTAGCAGTCAGCCTGCAGTGCTGCATTTAACCACTGCGCCACCTTGGCTCATTCAAATTCAAAACAAGCATGACTTCTCCTAAGAAGTCTGGATACCAGTGGTCTCCAGCCCAAAACTCTGGATAATTACCCTAAGAGGCTTAATTTAGTTCATGGGTTGGTAACTTTTCAGCAGTGGGTTCCTGCTTCGCCACAAGAGCTCATCTGGTTATTTAACATGTTTATGATTTACTGCGTGTTGCTTTTAGACACAGATGTTTTTACATGGGTAAAACCACATAAACTGTTTGTAAGGGTTTCTTGTAGAATGCCCTTGATGAAGGAACAGTCCAAAACATGTGTTTCTAGATGATAAATAATTATTTGCTATTGGTGCTTAAGAAACTGTCTCCCCTTATTTTGGTTTCCACCCTGGAGAGAAGATAAAGTGGGTGTTTTGCACCGTGCAGCTTCCAAACAGTCTTTAAAGACATATGGTACACAAGTAACACCGCAGGGTATGAATGAAACCCTTCCAATCTGCTGTTTACCTACTAATTTCCTTGCAACTTCCATTTCTATTCCATTTCCTTGCCTTATCAGTTATTGTTTTTAAAATCAGGTTTGAAATCAGCTACTGAAAGCAAATGGTCTCCTTCACTAAGAAAGAGACGTGAAGTGGAACATTTAACACTTAATGCTTTGAAATATGCCAACTCCCTTCCAGCATAACAGAATGTTCCCCAGTTACCCAGAAGCTTCAATGTGAAGTGACAGATTTGTCACCTTGACTAGTCTACATGCTCAATCAAAAATACAGTTTCATGTGAGCAGTGAAACAAAATGCTTTCCCTTTCCATATGTCAGCAGGGTAATTCCAGGAGTCTTTGAAAAATGTGGCAAAATTGTTCTGCTTTCAGAACGCATGAGCAAACCAGTAGTAAACCAGTTAGCAACCCAACACTGCACTGCGGGCTGGTCCTTTGCTATATTCAGACTGGCCCCACAAGCCAGATCTAAACACCTCACGGGTTGCATCCAGCCCTGGGGCCTTGAATCTGACACCCCTCATCTAAAGCAATGGTCTCCAACCTTGGCAACTTTAAGACTTGTGGACTTCAACTCCCAGAGTTCCTCAGCCAGCAAAGCTGGCTGAGGAACTCTGGGAGTTGAAGTTCACAGGTCTTAAAGTTGCCAAGGTTGGAGACCACTGATCTAAAGCACTAGGCTAAAAACCATGAGACTCTGAGTTCTAATCCATCATTAGGCATGAAAGCCAGCTGGGTGATCTTGGGCCAATCACATTCATTTAACCCAACCAACCAGGATTGTTGTTGTATGGAAAATGGGAGAGGAACGGAGTATGTTTACCACTTTGAGTCATTTATAAATGACCACTTTGAGTCATTTATAAAAATAATAAAGGTAGTGTCCATTAATCAGAGCCAAGGTGGCGCAGTGGTTAGAGTGCTGTACTGCAGCCACTTCAGCTGACTGTTATCTGCAGTTCAGCGGTTCAAATCTCACCGGCTCAGGGTTGACTCAGCCTTCCATCCTTCCAAGGTGGGTAAAATGAGGACCCAGACTGTGGGGGCGATATGCTGACTCTGTAAACCGCTTAGAGAGGGCTGAAAGCCCTATGAAGCTGTATATAAGTCTAACTGCTATTGCTACTGCTATATGATTTCTATTTAAAACCTTCCCAGATTTTGATTAAAGTTGAATATCTGAAATTTAAATATTAACATAAACATGATGCGTGTAGCCAAGGGTATGCGTGTGGGTGTGTGAGTGTGTGAGCGTCTGTTGTCTTTTTTTATAACTGCCTTCCTGCTGTGCTATATTTAATGCTACACTGAAGATTATCCTAATTTATGAATAGCTTTTGGAGAAGTCTTTTGGGGAGTTCTGCTGTAAGCGGAGGAATGAATTGGCATTAAGAAAAACTGCTGTCAGCAGGAGGCACCCAAAAACTCCTCATGCATACATTTTGTGTAATGCTCAATTCCCAGTGACTTCATGGAAATAAATGTGTAGTTTTCTCGGCAGTAACACGTAAGTGGATTGCCATTGTCTTGTCATCTCCAGCTTCCCAGGCAGCCTCATCTTCCTTGGAGGATCAGTTTGTAAGCCATGGCAATTAAGGCAACTGCTGCCTTCTGCTGCAGTAGCAACTTTGAATTTGTTTTAGAGTTGATCGCAATCTTGCTACTTGAGGAAATATCTTCCTCATGCTTGTTGTCCAGATTGAAGAAACCAGGACATCATAGTAGCTGCTGATTCTTCATTAAATGTTGATTATCAAAACGAAATCATTCCTTACTCAATTCCTCCTTTAGCCCTGCAGCGTCCATTCAGTTCACAATTTCACCCTTTGTAAAATAAGAGACCGCCTCCTGCCGATTACCTCTCTCAGACCAATTAGATCGCACAGGTTAGGTCTCCTCCGGATTCCATCTGCCAGCCAATGTCAGCTGGCGACTCCCCGGGGGAGGGCCTTCTCTGTTGCAGCTCCGGCCCTCTGGAACGAGCTCCCTGTTGAGATCCGGATCCTTACTACCCTCCCGGCCTTCTGCAAAGCCACCAAGTCCTGGCTGTTCCAGCAGGCGGGGGGGGGGGGGGGGGCTGAGAAGCATTTACCTCCACGGAAATTGTGAATGTTGGTTTTGTTTTTAATATGTTGTCGTTGTCTCGTTTTTCCCCCTTTCCCTTGTCTTTTGTGAGCCGCCCGGAGTCCTCCGGGAGTGGGCGGCATACAAGACAAATAAATAAATAAATAAATAAATAAATAAATAAATAAATAAATAAATAAATAAATAAATAAATAAATAAATAAATAAATAAATCAATCAATCAATCAATCAATCAATAACCAAGAGAATGTGAGCTGCTACACTGCAACTGTCGACAACATTTTATGGTTTAGTTTCTTGACCAATTATTCCAAAAAGAAAAAGAAAACCCCTCTGGTCCCTTGAACAACCCAGATTAGATCTTGCAACATTATCCTGGGACACATATACTGTATTTGCCTTCATTCATACTCAAAATGTATTCAAAATAAACATAGTTGGATTTCATGAATGAAAGCAAAAAAGTTTGATTTTATTTCTCCATTGTTGTTACATGTTTAATATCTCCCTTTGAGGAATCACTATTTTCTTAATGCTATTTACTGCCCTCATTCGTTCATCCATTCTGATTCTGCTTTCCTTGGCACCATTACTAAATATTTGGTTACTAAAACTGAACTTATATTTCATTGCTGGTCATCTAAAACAAACTAATAGTTATTATATTCTCTAATAGAAAATAGATTATTAGCAGCCAAAAAACTCCCTAACAAAATCTTTAAAATAGGAAATTAAACAGTTTATACCTAAACAGAAAGTATCAGAAAGCAGATTGCTTAAATGGCCTGTAGTTCTCTGGGTCAGCAGTTATAAAATCACACTTACTTAGTATAGAAGGCCACCTAATTCAAAAAATGAGAAAAGCATATGTACCTTGGTGTTTTGTTTTGTTTTTTTTGTAATCACCCAGTCCCAAAAATACTGCACTAAAACTGCACAAAAGGACACCATAAAAGATTGTAATAAAGGTTGTTGAGAGATCAAGAAGAGCAAGGAGAGATGCTCCGCTCCCATCATGCTTCCACCAGAGGTCATCCAAGAAGGCCTGAACCCTGACTGAAAGTGGTCCAGATCAGTGGTGGGATTCAGCCAGTTCGCACCTATTCAGGAGAACCGGTTGGTAACTTTCTAAGCAGTTGGGAGAACCGGTTGTTGGAAGAAATCTCATTTTGTTTTTCCCCCACTTTACAGGGCTAATCCCGTAAGGAAGGCAGGAAGGAAACATTCTGGTGTTGTTTCTAGCCTGATCTTCATTGCCCTGCTTACAGAAACTGCCTCTCCGGTTAACCCTTATTACATTGTAACAGCTAAGGCGAAGTGCCTATTGACCTGAGTGACATTGAGTTGGCCACACCCACCCAGTCAGAAGACCACCAAGCCACGCCTACCCAGATGGTCATTAGAGCAGAGGACCGGTTGTTAAATTATTTGAATCCCACCACTGGTCCAGATAATCCATTTTTTCCAGAGACCTTTGAAGCTGAAGCACAATCACCATTTCTACAACTTTCCAAGGTTGGAAACTGGGTGAATGTTGTCAAGAATCGTATTTTTTTCTCTCCAAACTTTCAAAATCAGCTTTTCTATTATCCAAGGCAATCATTTAACTAATATCTTTTCATAGCCCTTGTTTACACAAAAGATGAAATGAACTCTTCCTCTCCAATATTCTTGCTCCTTCTAAGTCATCAACAAGTGCTTTTCTGTTGTCAGTATTAAGTCTAGGACAGGGTGTAAAACTCAAGGCCCGCAGGCCAAATCCGGCCCATGGGGTGCTTAAATCTGGTCCATGAGGCCAGCCAGGAAATATCAAATGAACAGCCCTCAGTGCAGTGGTGGGTTTCAAAAATTGTTCGAACCTACTCTGTGGGTGTGGCCTCCTTTGTGGGAGTGGCTTGCCACCCATGTGACCGGATGGGAGTGGCTTGCCGCCCATGTGACCGGATATGAAGATGCCGACGACACTTGTCAGAACCACCTTAAATTACCTCACACACAGCACTGGCATCATCAGAATATGATGTAAGCTTGTTTTTTAAAAGGCATCTTTGGTTTGCGTTAAAACAACTTCAACACACGCAATGTTCTGATTGCACCACAAACGCAGTAGTCATCCTTACCTTTCACAGAGGCACTAAGTTTTAGAAATATGAGCATGATAGTGTAGAATAATCATATCCAAGGACCAGTGGCGGGTTTCAAAAAACTTTGGAACCCCTTCTGTAGGTGTGGCCTGCTTTCCGGGTCCACTGGTGGAACCTCTTCTAACCGGTTCGGTAGATTTGACGAACCAGTTCTACCGAATAGGTGCGAACTGGTAGGAACCCACCTCTGCCTCAGTGCCTCTGCCAGCCTAAACTTTAAATATCAAAGGACACCCCCCACCCCACCCCGCGGTCTGTTTTCAGCCTCCACGGCCTCCTGCAGCACTCTGTTGGCCAAAAAACAGCCAGCCGAAATCACTATCATAGATTCAGAATCATAGTTCATTCTTGCTATAGAAAACTGAGGAAATAAGTGGAATGGTGGTTTGATCTTCTGAAGGGTAGAACAGGGTGACAGTCAATCAATCAAACAGACAATTTAAACAAGTCTTCCACTGTTGGCAGAGTGAAGGTTCCAGGAGATGTTAAGACAGTAGTAAATGGGAAATTTCAACTAAAATTCATCCATGCACAAGCCTTATTTTATGCTCCAGGGAAGTATCATCTATGTCTTCTGGTTGGATGGTTGGGTGAGTAGATATGCCACAGCAATGCAAGGGTGTCTCTTTTCATTTTTACCCAGATGCTTTCTCAGAAGGGATTTCTGCACAAATTTACATATTCTTTACAAACAATTTTTTTCCTTGCAGGGAAGTCAAGTTCTCTGCAACAAAGCTTATCCTTTGCTTGCAATATTTTTATCAGTAGTTTCATTCTATTAATTTTTAGATTATATTATTACACTGTGTCAGGATTCAAAGCATAAAAATATAATGATATACATCAATGTTGTCCTTCTAGCTTGTAAATTACTGATTTCTGTTGCTTGTAATTTATTAGCTTCCAGTGCTAACGTCTTACTGCAATCATTCTTGTCCCAATATTTTATACTCACTCAGACCACAAGATTTAGTTCCAAGACCAAGTTTCTACTAAGCTCCTCATGATAGGCATCCCTGTCATCCATAAGGAATTTTGGTACTATAAGGCAAGGTTTATGAACCCTAATATTTTGCTGATGACTCTGTCCAGGCTCAGGTGCCAACTGTTCTTCTGCAATATACTAGTCTTTCCTCCCAGCCTTTTGATCTATAACAGTAAGTACTGAATCAGTGGTGGGTTTCAAAAATTGTTGGAACCTACTCTGTGGGTGTGGCCTCCTTTGTGGGAGTGGCTTGCCGCCCATGTGACCGGATGGGAGTGGCTTGCTGCCCATGTGACCGGATATGAAGATGTCGACGACACTTGTCAGAACCAACTTAAATTACCTCACACACAGCACTGGCATGCATAAGACTATGATGTAAACTTGTTTTTTAAAAGGCATCTTTGGTTTGCGTTAAAACAACTTCAACACATACAATGTTCTGATTGCACCACAAACGCAGTAGTCATCCTTACCTTTCACAGAGGCACTGAGTTTTATAAATATGAGCATGATAGTGTAGAATAATCATATCCAAGGACCAGTGGTGGGTTTCAAAAAATTTTGGAACCTCTTCCGTAGGTGTGGCCTGCTTTCCGGGTCCACTGGTGGGACCTCTTCTAACCGGTTCGGTAGATTTGACGAACCGGTTCTACCGAATAGGTGTGAACTGGTAGGAACCCACCTCTGGTACTGAGGCAAGCATCATTTGTGCTCCTGAGTTCTTCATTTTCTTACCCTGAGTTTATTGTCTTTGGAGATACATTCAACAATTCCTCTGACTGGATCATTTGTCCCATGTGAATTAGCAAGGGAAAGTAGTAACCAATTACTCTGAAGAGCCTCGGCAGTCTGTTGTCACATCTGGAATACAAGCTCCAGAAAAGCCATGCTCTTTCAGAGGTCTCAATTTTGGAGATGGTTACTTCTGTTCCTCTCCACAGGAAATCTCTGACAACCATATGTCTGCTCCTTCTTAGGCTGGCAGTTAAGCACTTTCCATCCACAGGATTCTGAGTATTTTCCTTAAAATTTCTTCTTTTAACATAACAGCATCACTCACTAAGTCAAAAGGCTCAGTAACAGCTGTGTGCTTCTAGTGTATTTCCAGAATGTCTCCTTTCTCTTGGTCCTATAAATCATGTTTTCATTCCTCCACCTCTTACTCTTTTTACCAGTTTTGATTTAGAGAACGCCAGACTTTCATGTCAAAACCGTGCTCCCTCCCTGATAAATTGGAATGACATGCTTCCAACCTTTTCACCTTCTGTTCTAAAAGAACCAGTTGCACGCACTTGTTGCATCTCTCTCATTCAGGTAGTTCTGAGGCATGGGAAAAAAGGGCTAATACAAATTCTTCAGCTCACTTGAACAACTATCTGCCTCAGATGCCCCACTTAACGTGGCATTTTTCTGCACCTCCACCATTGCTTGCTCTCTCTGTGCCCACACAAAACCTCTGGATGCCCAACTTGGTTGCTAAGTCAGCTGACAGAGTAGCCTAGAGAGACACAGCAAATGCACCAGAGGTGGGTTCCTACCAGTTCACACCTATTCGGTAGAACCGGTTCGTCAAATCTACCGAACCGGTTAGAAGAGGTTCCATCAGTGGACCCGAAAAGCAGGCCACACCTACAGAAGAGGTTCCAAAATTTTTTGAAACCCACCACTGGTCCTTGGATATGATTATTCTACACTACCAAGCTCATATTTATAAAAGTCAGTGCCTCTGTGAAAGATAAGGATGACTATTGCGTTTGTGGTGCAATCAGAACATTGTGTGTGTTGAAGTTGTTTTAACGCAAACCAAAGATGCCTTTTAAAAAACTAGTTTACATCATATTCTTATGCATGCCAGTGCTGTGTGTGAGGTAAATTAAGGTGGTTCTGACAAGTGTCGTCGGCATCTTCATATCTGGGCGGCAAGCCACTCCCATGCAGTCACATGGGCAGAAAGCCACTCCCACAAAGGAGGCCACACCCACAGAGTAGGTTCGAAGAATTTTTGAAACCCACCACTGAAATGCACCCTACAACCACAACAGCAAACTCAGGCAAGGCACAAAGAGCCAAAAGCAGAGGCAAATCATATGACAGTAATCAAATCTACACCATCACAACCTCAGGATCAAAAAGAAGAATTTTCAACTGAAATTTTCAACAATAAAAGGCTAAACCAGGTGCCTCCACGGTCTAAATAAAATGTGAGGTAGTCAAAACCAAAAACAGAGACTTCAGTAAGCCTCATAATTGGTCCCATGCCATAACTCATCTCAAACTCATACCAAGCTCCCTTTTTTTAGTTTTTTGGGCTCTGGCTGTTCACTCTCACACTAATGCTTGCTGCTCCAAGTACTTCTAGCTATCTTCTTTTGCCTTTCACTTCTCAGATGATATAGCATCTTTCTCGAGGACAAAGAACTGATAAAAAAAAATCAGATAAGCTTAGGGAGATAATAAACCCTCCTCTACAAGAATATTTTCCTTAATTGGGATCAAATATGCATTTAAATTTGCCTTAATCAAATATTGGTCTGGCAGAATATAAACTATTTCTAACTATCACCAAGCAGAAAATGAGATATATGTCAAATATAGTAATCTGTAAATGCAATAGTGGCATTTCTGTTACAGGTTAGATTTAGGAAGAGAATACTCAACTCCATGTTTTTCTCCCAAGGAGCCTACTATGGAGTACAAAATCTCAGGGATGGTGAGTGAGGGTCATAGAGCCTGTCCATGGCACCCTTCCACCTCTTCCCAGTTATCAACCCACACAATCCTGGGGTTATGATGGCAACCAGACAGCCAGGATTGCCACCCCTAAGTGTTGTGATCAGTTATGACCACATCATTTTGCAATAACAACCCAAGTTCCAATTGAAATCGGAACCTACCTGTAGTTTCAAAAGTTTCAAAAGTAACTAGTTCTTCATCAACATATCTGTGATTCACACGTGGATTAGCAGGTTGAATAGGAAACAAAGGACCTGGCCATCATATGATAACCAACTTTTCCAAAGTTGCATCTCTTGAAATATCTTCAAATTTACAGTCTCCATATCTGGGTTAAGGTGGAAGTTTGAATCCATATGACTGCCCAGCATACCTCCAGTAGGGGATTACCTACCAGAAGAAGAAGCTTGCAGGTCCTATCATAGCTCGTGGGGAAGAAGCACAGATTGGAAGGGGAGACAGCTATTTAGACCATTTATAACAAAATCTGCTGGTTTCCACTACACATCCAGAGAGATACTGGGGAGAAAAACTAGAATGCACTGGGACACATTTTGCTGCCAAGATGGTTAATAAGCCATCACAGGACAATATGGAAATGATTGAAATGGAGACAGACACTCTTTGGAAGGGCAGTGGGCATGAGGTAACCAAATCTGTGTGATCCTAAAATGGCTGAAGGGAAATGCCTTGATTTCAATTGTTTTGATGAATAATAAGGCAGCCCAAAGATATATCTTACAGAGATTTGTACTTGTATTTATTTGTCTTGTATGCCGCCCACTCCCGAAGGACTCCGGGCGGCTCACAATAGACAAGGAAAGGGGGAAAACTAGACAAAGACAACACTTTAAAAACAAAAACCGCAACATTCACAATTTCCGTGGGGCTGGATGTTTCACAGGCCCCCCGGCCTGCTGGAGCAGCCAGGACTTGGTGGCTTTGCGGAAGGCCGGGAGGGTAGTAAGGGTCCGGATCTCGACAGGGAGATCATTCCAGGAGGGCTGGAGCTGCAACAGAGAAGGCTCTCCCCCGGGGGGTCGCCAGCTGACATTGGCTGGTGGATGGAATCCGGAGGAGACCTAACCTGTGAGATCTAATCGGTCTATGGGAGGTAATCAGATGAGATGCATCTTTAGTCTCATTATCCAAAATGACTGAACCGCTGTTAGCACACTTCAAGGACGTCAGAATGTACAGGAACTCAAGACTGCTGGGACTGGAACTATAAATAGGGATCCCATTTTCTTTTTGTCATGGCTGGAATCAGATGGATAGGCCACTTACACTTATACGCGACTGAATCTCTAACAGACTGTTTATTCTGGGTTGATCAGCGCAGTAGACTTCTAGGCAGGACACAAAGAATTGAATTTCAAAGGGGGAACGCTGCTAGACATTTTGCAGACACAATCAATGACATGGATAAAAAGAAGGGGCTACAATATCTTCAGAATTTTCTTCCCTTAAAACTGTCCCTGATCAAGGTGCAAATGTGGATCATTGCAATCAGCTTGCTGGTCAACACCTAGTAGCATTTACAAATATTTACTGCATAACTTTTACTAAGACAAAACAAGAAGAAGATAAGGTGTCCTGAAAAACAAATCCAAGGAGTTTTGAAGATGAATGGAAAACTTAAAAAAAAATGTTAGAATGACTATTAGCTCAAGGGCAGCTCTGTTAGTTAGCCTTATGTACACCAAATAATTTTGATAATGGCTTCTACCAAATAATTCCATAAATGATGGCTGATGTTTCCATAAATTATAGGGGATTATAAACAAGAGCCCTGCATCTTTATGTACAAATCCTCTAAATAGATGAGATATCTATAAATAACATGCACAAAAAGATCACACATTTGCCTTGGTCTATTTGATCTTCTTTTCTACCAAATTATTTGGAAAAGCTCTTTCTCAATTACTTACCTTCACTTGTAACAATAGGATGCTCAAACCTTTGACACTGGGAATCTTCCGTTGCCATGCCTCCTAAACATATTATCTCCAGACTTGTGACCATCAAAATTGCTGTTAGAATAGTGTCTTGCATATTGATCCTGGGCACCAATCACATCTCCCTTAATCAGAAATGCTTCAGGTATTCAGATGCAAAAACAGCCTGCAAAATGTAAAAGTAACAACACCAGAATTACCATTAGACCAGGACTTACGCATCCAATTTTCCAGATTTTTGTTCTAAAGCATGCTTTGTCACTCATCCCAATTCTTTTATTCAAACAATAGACACTTCTGATGACATACAAATGCTGTATGTTGCATAATAACATAAAAGATACAAAGATTTTTTCCTGCCTCTTTCTCTCTCACACATATATATACACAAACGTCACTTAAAACTATTGTCTTTTTTTCTGATGATGATTCCAAAAATTATTTGGACATGACATGCCAGACTGAGGCCATAATTCATGGTTTCTAAACTAGACCAAGAATGATGAACTCCTGTATTTTCAGAAAATTCATATTAATTTTCAGTATTAATATCATTCTCTCCTTATTTGGAAGCTACCAGTCAGACAGACCTAATTATTAAGAGATGGTGCATTTGCATTTTACAGAAATTCATAACATTAAAATGTATTATGTAAAATGGGATTTTCTTTTCATAACTGCCAGAAATTTGCAATACGAAGACTAATATTATCCAGAATGGTTAGAGCAGAAAGTGAGGCTAAAGAAAGCAATTCTATATATTATTTATTTTACAAAGAAGTTGTTAAAATTGTTAAAAGTTGTTAAAATGCATAATTTTATTTTCAAAAGCATCATCATTTTTTCTTCTTAAAATCATCATTTCTTTTCAAAATCATCATTATTTTTCTTTTTAAAATATCCATTTCAAATGGTCTGCATTTCTAGGCCAGCATATCTTTAATATGAATATTCTATGAAGCCCTGTTCAGAGTCTCTTTGGGAGAACGTCATTTTATATATCTCTGTTAGATACCTAGCATTGTTGTCATCTAGTTTATATAGATTGCCCAAGGGGAATATAAGAATAAATTAGATCTATTAAAGAATTCTATCATTTGCACCACAACAAAGCTTTTTTTTTAAACTCATGGTAATATATAATGATTCAACATACTTTATTTTCCAGTAAGGACAATTGCAATGAGCAATGGCTTTTGATCTGTGCTTCAGAGGACCCTGGAGTTAGTTGGAAGTTTGTTAGAGTTTCTGGTAGGTCTATTTCTCTGGGTAACACAGTCTCTTACAATGTCCAGTTGTGAGAAACTTTATTCAATTATTCTCTAGTTTAGAAATTCTCTAGTTTAGAAAGAACTATAATGAGATTCACCAGGTCTGGTCTGCATCTTCTAAAACTACATAGATATTAAGAACATTTTCCAGACACCTACACAAATGAATGTAGAGCTGTTCATCATTGCACACAAACATTTTAAAGCCACCAGCTCAGAAAAAATTACAGGCTTAAAGAAACCTAATTTGCTGTATGTTTGCTGAAAAGTATTGTTTAAGTTATTCTTATGTGCCAAAGTCATGTGTTTGTCAGATATTCAGCTATTATTTGATGCTGCTTCAATTCAAAACTATAAATTGGCATAAAGAAAGGCTTACTGAAATGCATTAGAGCATCACTCTGATAACATCCTAGGAAAATCATCTGGTGAGAACATTAAATATTTTTTTATAATTGCTTTCATGAATATTTAGCCATCTCAAAATTCAGACTGGTTCAATTTGAAGTCATTTGTTTTACAAAATAGTTGAAAGTAACAATATTTTGCGCATTAATTCTTGGCAAAGTTATAAACAGAGCATTTACAAAGGTGATCAGAGTTTGGACCTCATATAACTCTTTGTTAACCTCTCCCAGATAAATAAAAATATGCATAAGCAATTCTTATGTACAGTACTTGATCTTACAACATTAAAAACAGCAGGAGAAAATAATTTGGTCAAACAACAACCCTAGACAAATAAAAATATGGAATTAACAACCTCAGTTGGCCAGTGAGTATTGGCAACCACAAAATGGAATTTGCTGCTCGTTGGGTTCACCGAGTCCTAGTAATAAACTGACATATCTTATGTCGCTCAGTAATCTCTCTTCAAACCTGGCACAAGCAACTCTTATATAACCAGCCGCTGGGAAAATTTGAAAAAAAAAAAAAAGAAGAAGGCGGCAGAGGCTATTTTGGACTTTCTCCAAAATCTATAACATGTCCAATTGTGTTCTCAGCCCCCTTTTCAGAGAAGTGATAAGCGAGTATCTCAAGGAAAAACAGTGCTTGGATGCAAGTGAAATTTGTGGACCTTTGAAAAAGAAGGATTCCTAATAGTACAAAGCAGGGGTGGGTTGCTAATCCCGTTCCAACCGATTTGGTTGGAACGGGGCCGGTGGCGTCCTCGTGCACGCGCGCAGTTCACGCATGCGTCTTAGCGCCTGCGCGATGCTCCAGCTGCTTGCGGAGACTCGCGCAGGCGCTGTATGTGCCATCCAGCTGCTTGCGGAGAATCGCGCAGTCGCTGTATGTGCCATGCGCCTGCGTGGAAGCGCAGAAGCCTTCAAAGACCAGTAAGGAGCGCGGGCGGGCGGGTGGGCCCTTCGCCGTTCCCGGAAGTTACTTACTTCCGGGTTCGCCGACCAACCGGTTCGCGGGGACCGCCGCAAACCAGTTGAAACCCACCCCTGGTACAAAGGTATGTATTATGGCTACCGAGAAAATTCAGAATGTGGCATTTACAAAGACCTACTACTTATTTGCTTATTTTTTTAAAAAAAGATACTTAAACTACCTACAAACCCATTTGCCCAAATTTTCTAAGTAACTCTTTCCTTCATTTATGTATCCTTTTACCACTCCTGATTTCCCT
Source organism: Thamnophis elegans (assembly GCF_009769535.1). NCBI lineage: Eukaryota > Metazoa > Chordata > Lepidosauria > Squamata > Natricidae > Thamnophis > Thamnophis elegans. The sequence continues at coordinate 73,854,306 of NC_045546.1, read as the reverse complement.
ATTATTATTCCTGCAGATGAAATGACTGTTCATATGAGAGCCATCACAGAGCTTGTAGCTCATGTTGTGAAAACTCAGTGAAGAGCCTCAGGCAAATTACCAGCTATTAATTTTGGAAAATCAGGTTATAAACAAATAAATCAAAACAAAGGAGTTGAATAGTTATTTATTTAATCTCATATTATTTTAATGGATTCATTGGATTATGAATCAACTTTAAAAGCATGTATATATTACTCTTGATGACAGGAATTATAAAATACCAACCTTAATGTGCAGAAATGATTCATAACACAAAAAGCATTGAACAGTAATAATACTAATGAATTCATAAAAGCTTTCTTTCTCCCTTTTTGTCTCTGGATTGCATTGATGATAGATGGAAAAATGCAATAGTTAGCATAGGTTGACCATACAACTTAACTAAACATTGAGCAATAGGTCAAAGCTACGTTTTAAAAAAATTGTAATCCATTAATGCATGGTTTGTAATTTGTCAGTTTGTTGCAGAAATCAAATCCAGAAAGGACACACAGTTAACTGATTCAGCAGGATTCATTAACTTCTCTTTATATACAATATAACACTATAAGTAAATGTACAATACCAACAGGTGGTTCTTCCAACCTGGTAGAGAGAAGAGATTGGTTTCAGTTCAGAGCTCAGACTAGTTTCAGTTTCAGTTCTCAGAGCTTAGCACAGCTAAGCCACGCCCAAGCTCCTTACTTTCTCAGCTCCCATTGGCTGACCTTGTTACTAAGCCCTATTCATTGGCTGACCTCGTTACCATGTCTCTGCCAATCATGAATTCTCTGACATAATTCAATTTATTCATTTAATTGGATAGCTCTGGAGCTTTATTATTACACTAATTCTAAGTGCTACTTTTATTTATAAAAGCATTTGCCCCTCATCTTTCTGCCTCAAAACTATTCCAGAATGACTAGCAACTATATAAATTGTAATTAAAAAAATAAACACCATACAATGGCAAACCTGATTCTTTTAAGAGGTGAACAATCCAAATACGCTGAAGATAAGTTACAGAATTATCCTGTAATCATATGTTCTCTTAAAGACATTTCGAATTTGATTCAATCTATTGTTTCATATAAATACTGCATTCAAAAACAAATAATCCATATCTCCTTAGAGTGTGGAAGAAACTGTGCTAAGCAATCATTACTATCCTGGAGTGAATTTAAAAACCCTGGACAGTTGCTTCCTGTAGTTTCATGAAGATCTTAAAGAAATAGTGGGGTGGGGATCTCATAAATCCAAGCTCAGGAGATAAGATCTACTTTGAATGTATTCTTTAGGAAAGACTGAAAACACAGTAAACAATAACCTAACCATCACACTCTCCATCTGACCCAGTGGTGGGATTCAGCCAGTTCGCACCTATTTGGGAGAACCTGTTGATAACTTTCTAAGCAGTTCGGAGAACCGGTTGATGGAAGAAATCTCCTTTTGTTTTTTTTCACTTTACAGGGATAATCCTCTAAGGAAGGCAGGAGGAACATTCTGGTGTTGTTTCTAGCCTAAACTTTATTGCCTTGCTTACAGAAACTGCCTCTCCCGTTAACCCTTATTACATTGTAACAGTTGATGCGAAGCGCCCATTGACATGAGTGACGTTGAGTTGGCCACACCCACCCAGTCACATGACCACCGAGCATGCCTACCCAACTGGTCATTAGGGCAGAGAACCGGTTGTTAAATTATTTGAATCCCACCACTGATCTGACCCCAAATAATACTATCTTTAATAGTAACAAAAGCTGCTAAGAGCTGAAATAAAAAAAGACACTCTCCTACTCCCTAGTTCTCATCCACAGACTGAAGCCGTTGTTTTCAATCTCAAGCCTGCAATAGAAACAGGTTGAAATAGAGTACTTGATATTTCTGAACTTAAGTCACCAACCTCTTGCCAGGTATAGAGAGTGACCACAGATGACTCAATATGCTGGGTTGAAGAAGAAGGCTTTTTAAATTCGACTCCTGTCATTTTGACAAACAAAAATGTATTTACAAATATCGTTAAAATACATAAGAGGGTTTTTAGAATATTATGTTGCCTGTGCTGATGACTGTACAGCTTTAGTATTATATGTCTGTAAGCTATGCTGAGCTACTTGGAATTGGACAGCATACAATTTTGTTATAAATAAGTTAATGCTTAGTCTTAGAATTATTTAACCAAAGCTATGTGTGTGTGTGTGTGTGTGTGTGTGTGTGTGTGTGTGTTTATATGTGTATATATGTGTATATATATATATATGTATGTAGGTCTCTAGTTGTTCGGGTTTTCTCCCGCGTAGAATTGGAGATGTCTTGGCGACGTTTCAACGAAGTCACATTCGTCATCTTCAGGCTGCTGCTGACTACTTCAGGTTTGGTGTTTCCCGAAACCCGAACAACTAGAGACCTACATACTAACACCCGCGAAAACCTCAGAAAACATATATATGTATATATATATATATATATATATATATATATATATATATATATATATATATATATATATATATATATATGTATATATGTATATATGTATATATATGTGTGTATATGTTTATATATGTGTGTATATGTGTGTATATGTGTGTATATGTGTGTATATGTGTGTATGTCTATGTCTATGTATGTCTATGTGTGTATATGTGTGTATATGTGTGTATATGTGTGTATGTCTATGTCTATGTGTGTCTATGTGTGTCTATGTGTGTATATGTGTATATATGTGTGTATATGTGTATATATGTGTGTATATGTGTGTATATGTGTGTATACGTGTGTATGTCTATGTCTATGTATGTCTATGTGTGTCTATGTGTGTATATGTGTGTATGTGTGTGTATATTTGTATGTGTGTATATGTGTGTATATATTTGTCTATGTGTGTCTATGTGTGTCTATGTGTGTCTGTGTGTATATGTGTATATATGTGTGTATATGTGTGTATGTCTATGTCTATGTATGTCTATGTATGTCTATGTGTGTATATCTGTGTATATGTGTGTATGTGTATGTGTGTATGTGTGTATATGTGTGTGTATGTGTGTATATGTTTGTATATGTGTGTATATGTGTGTATGTGTGTCTATGTTTGTATATATGTGTATATATGTGTATATATATATATGAGATGCAGCCAAAAACAAGCAAGATTTAAATTGGAAGGATTTATCCAATTTTTTCGTTTGAAAAAGCGGGGAGTAAACTAGGTAATACAAACGATAGTTTGGACATCTGTGATTTAACTGTTTTCAAAATAATAAATTCACCATTCATAGAGTCAACTATGGAAAAGCAGACTTCAACCTGTTTAGTGCCATAAAGTATAGTGACGTTTAACATACTAATATCATTTGCATCAATGAATGGCCTATAAATTTCACCATTGCTCCTGCCCATTCTGACAAGCTCCTCCAAGCAAGCTCATAAAAGAAGCTGATTGTTCTCTATTCCAACCTTTTCCAATATTCTTTAACAGGTCTCAAAGGACTTCTACAGTCTTATTAAAGGACCATCTAGGGCCAAGCCCATTACCAAGATGTAACCTATGATTGATTAGGGACCCAGAGCATCAAGAGTATTTTCCTTTGCAGCCGAAAAATAAAAGTATAAAATTATTTCTTTCAAATATACTACAGTTCGGTTGCATTTCAGTACAAGAACACTAAAGCAACATAAAGAACTCACCAATTAATCACAATTCAGCCTTTTTTTTTGTCTCCTACAAAATGTAATGTTTTTTTAAAAAAACAATTACATTGACAGTGCATTTAAAGTGAAACAAGTACTATATATTGTTGCTTTGGGGAGTTTGCTCTTACACTTCATCTGTCAAGGTTTCGTGTCACAAAATTTGGATTTTATTTTTTATTATTTCAATCTTGTTCTACAAATATTGGAAAGAGATGTGCTCAAAAACAAAACAAAACCCCAGAAGTGATGGAAGAAGCAAATACTGCTCCAATATTTAATTGCCATAGTATTGATTCCCTCAGCTGGAATGAGGAATCTTGACTCTCCCTCAGTCATTGCCTCTCTTCTAGGAAAAGCATATCCAAATGCTTCCTTCTTTTAGAGTGTATCTAAAAAGTAGGAAGAATAGGTTCCTCTTCCTGTTTTAAGAAGACTTAGTTATTCCACCAGGGTTTAAAACTTGAAATGTGATGTTTTTTCCTCTGCTAGTACAATGCATTTTGATTTTTGGTTAAATTAACGAACGCTGTTGGGGGTTGCAGCCATTCTGGCTCACCTCAACCCCTCAGTGGCTTTCAATATTATTGACTATGGCATCCTTCTGAACTGCCTTTGGGAATCAGGAGTGGTTCTTCTCTTGTGGCAGTCAGTGTTGGTGGAAGGCAGTGGTGGGTTTCAAAATTTTTTTGAACCTACTCTGTGGGTGTGGCCTCCTTTGTGGGAGTGGCTTGCCAGCCATGTGACCTGGTGGGAGTGGCTTGCTGGCCATGTGTTTTCTCTCTCTCTCTCACTCTCACTCTCTCTCTCTCCTTCCTTCCTTTTGTTTCTCTGTCCCTTTTTCCTTTTTTCTTTCATCTCACTCTCACTTTTTCTTTCTTTCTTTCTTTCTTTCTTCCTTTCTTTCTCTTTCTCTCTCTGTGAGTCTGTCCGTGTGTGTGTGTGTGTGTGTGTGTGTGAGAGAGAGAGAGAGAGAGAGAGAGATTGGGAGGAAGAGAGAGGGAGGGAGGGAGAGAGTGAGTCAGTGATGGGTTTCAAAAAATTTTGGAACCTCTTCTGTAGATGTGGCCTGCTTTCCGGGTCCACTGGTGGAACCTCTTCTAACCGGTTCGGTAGATTTGACGAACCAGTTCTACCGAACTGGTGCGAACTGGTAGGAACCCACCTCTGGTGGAAGGGGAGAGGTCATGTTTTGGGACACTGTATTGTGGGGTTAGCAATAGCAGTAGACTTATATACCGCTTCATAGGCCTTTCAGGCCTCTCTAAGCGGTTTACAGAGAGTCAGCATATTGCCCCCAACAATCTGGGTCCTCATTTTACCCACCTCGGAAGGATGGAAGGCTGAGTCAACCCTGAGCCGGTGAGATTTGAACCGCTGAACTGCTGATCTAGCAGTAGCCTGCAGTGCTGCATTTAACCACTGCGCCACACTTGGTTCCCCAGTGCTTGAGGTTTTCCACTCTTCTTTTCAACATCACATGAAACAGCTGAGAGAGGTCATCCACTGGTATGGGGTGCAGCAGTGGTGGGATTCAAACCGGTTCTCTGCGCTAATGATTTCTTCCAACAGCCAATTCACCAAACTGCTCGGAAACTTAACAACGGTTCTCCCAAAGTGGTGCAAACTGGTTGAATCACACCACTGGGGTGCAGTACCATCAATACGCTGGTGATATCCAATTATATACGTATCTCCATCCCTAGCCAGACAGATGATACTGTGGCAGTGCTGTCCAAGAGCATGGAGGCTATAAGAGTTTGGGAAGAGTTGACTTCCACTCATTCCTGGCAAGACAATGACTCTGAATTTGTGCCCCAAATAATAATATTCCACCTCTGGCTCTGGGTTGGGGAGCATCTGCCTGGAATAAGTCGGTGTGCAATTGGGAGGGGGCTGTTATTTCTCCTGTTTGAGGTGGCTGGGGAATGGGGCTTGTACAGATTCATCTGGTGGTCCAATTGTGCCCTTTCCTGGAGACCTTGTACAACTCTTGTTTGGATTGAAGATCCATCCTGAAGCTACAACTTGTGCAGAATGTGGTGTCTCCAGGTTTACCCATATAACTCTCTTGTGAGAGTTGCACTGGCTTCCAGTTTCTCTCCAGGTGCAATTCAATACGCTGGTTATTATCCTATATGGCACCCGGTCAAGTTATCTGTGGGATTGCCTTCTCCCTTAGAACATCTACCCATCCTACCAGGTTAAATAGGGTGGGCACATGCCTAGTTGCTGCTCTTATCCCATTTTATGAAATCTGGGAACCATGAGGTTTCTCTGGCATCCCCTGCCCTGTGGGACACCCTTCTACTTGACGTTTGACAGGCCACTACCCATCTAGCCTTCCAAAGAGCACTTAAGATCTGGCACTTAAGATCATCACCATTGGATTCGGAGCCCGTCAGTATGGTTAGGATGGGGCATGCCTTTTGACCTGGCCTTATATACATTTCCTGGCAAACATAAATGGGAAAATCCCATTGGGGAAAGATCTGGCTTTTCCCCAAAGCACAGAGAAAGGGTGAAGTAGATGGGAGGGTTTAACAAAGATGTTGAAAGTCTAACTTCGGCAGCAGATTTTTAATGTTTTTCAATCTAAAAGATTCATATATTATACCGTTTTCACTTAAGTTATTTTACTTGTTGACTGGGAGATACCCAGAGTTTGACTTAAGATAAGCAGCTGTTCTGAACCCCTCCTCTGTCCAGTAATGAAAGCCGAGACAAGCTTAATTAGAATGTACTTTTGATAGCAAGAAGTCAAAATCTCAGTGGCTGAAAGCCGACAAACAAATAAGGACCTTGGCAGCAAGTCAGACAAACCTTGGCAGCAAGTCAGACAAACCTTAGCAGAAATCTAGCCTGCCAAGTTAGTTATGTTCTCTTTAGTCAATGCGTTCACTTCTGCAAGAGGGGCGTCACAAGCAGTCTTTTTATAGTCTGGAGAGGAGCCTAATGACCACCAGCTGAGCGCAATTACCTCCTGTAATTGCATAATTGTTCCTGATGCCGAGTAGCTCTTCGATGGCGTGCATTCAGGAACAACTCACTGCTGGCTTCTGGATCACTCTCCCTTGTCTCCTCCCCACTGGTCCAAGGCTCAGGTGCCACCTAGTGGCCAACCAGTCTCTCTGCGCCCTGCTCAGAGTCAGAACCCTGTCCAGGGTCCTTCACATCCTCCAGGGCCAACTCATAGGACCTCTTGCTGTCGGAGTCTGGTGGCAGCTCCAACGGCTCCTGCTGGGCCACAACAAGCAGCTATATAAATGTTTTAAATAAATAGAT